>NC_133326.1:296470010-296791754 GCF_042186555.1 Aquarana catesbeiana
GACGCTGTCCCTCTCCCAACAAGAGATGCTCTCACAGGCCCCCCCTGCACAGGCCCCAACACTGGCTCCTACTATGTTCCAATCTGGACTATCAGTATCAGACCTCACAGCAATACAGGAAGCCATGTTTGTTAAATTCTCATCTCTTCTGGAGAAAGGTCTGGCAAACACAGCTAATCAAATCACCAATACTATTAAAGCGGACCTGTCCAATTTAGGCGCCAGAATTGAAGCCATTGAGGACAAAGTGGAATCCACAACCGCTAGAACCAACCAAAACTCTGCTCACCTCAGGACCATTCAAGATCAATTAGACATGGCCCTTTCCAGGATCGACGAACTCGAGAACCGGTCTAGGAGGTACAACTTCCGAATAAGAGGCCTTCCGGAAACCTTTTCGGACATACCCTCCACGGTCCAGGACATCATAACAGCCCTTATTCCCAACATTCCCCCCCAACGTCTTGAACTGGACAGGGCACACAGGTCTCTTGGACCCCCCAGACAAGATGGCTCCCCAAGGGACATCATAGTCAAGCCACACTTTTATGCGGTTAAGGAAGAGGTCATGCGCCAATCTCGTCTGAAGGCTACGCTGCAGCACCAGGGTCACCAGATCCATATTTTCGCTGACCTCGCTCCTACAACTATTCAAAGACGCAGGACACTTAAACCCCTTCTCACGGTCCTCTCTCAACGGGACATCAAATACCGCTGGACCTTCCCCTTCGCTGTTAAGTTCTCCATCCAGGGCAAAACCCACTCATTCGCTACCCTACAGGAAGGGGAGAGGCTTTTACTAGGCCTCAGGCTGATATCCCATGAAACTCCAATGGACTTTACGCCTGCTTCCTCGGGCTCTACTAAACGACCACCACCAGGCAGCCCGGTATCCCCACTATGGTCGAAGGGCCCTTCCAAGAAGAGCAAAGAGGGGAAACCACCCTAAGACTGACTTACCCACCTCATAGCTTCTCCCCAGTCTCTCCAGAGACATTTTCGGGACTGTTCTTTCTCCCAGATGATGGAGCAGGAGCTCCAATTCCTTCCCACGCCTTACAGACATGACATCCCCCACTGCGTCAATTTCTCAGATGCTCACAGTGATCTTCACCGTCTTCACCGTTTTCTAAGCCTATCGTCTCCTCCGGATACAGAAGGCCTACACCACTCACTCACCTCCTTTTTCCTCAGCACTCCGAATGCAAAATCAGCTAAAATGGATGACAGCTGCCCTAGGAGAAGTAGTCATCTACAAGAAATTCAATTCTACAAGATAACCAAGATACCTCTCTCATAATGAGCAGTTTACTGGACTAGAATGGGGTCATAGGTTTAGCTGGGCCAATTCTTAGTTCAGTCAGAAAACTTGGTATACCTGTGTTCCCTTTACCCTTCCCGTTTTGCAGGTGTAGGTCAGTTAGACTAGATAGATGGGGTCTCTCTTGTCGGGGGTGGACCCCCAGGCCTTCCCCCTCACAGGAGCGGTTGAGGGGGAGTTACCCAGGGGATTAGAAGTGGGCCAGATCCTCAGGTGCTTGTTGTTTTGTTCCTTCCGGTGAAGATTTATGCCACAGGCATAGAGATCCCTGATATTTAGACTTTTATTGCAGTGTTTTTTCTTTTTTTTTACAAATGTTGTGTGTTTAGTTTATAGTTCAATTTTGACACACCAAGGGTCCGGGGTGGACCACTTGTGCCTCTACTCGATTCCAGAGAACCGCTGGTGTCCTCTGGTATCGGAACTTCTGACGCCCTACAGGGCAGTCAGAAGTAGTTCATTGGGGTTAGAGCGGACTTGGACCCGCATAAACCCAAGGGTATCTCTATAGTACCCATGTCTTTGTTTTTCCCATTATTGTTTTTTAAGTATTTAATTTCTTTCTTCCTCTACTCACCCCTTTTTTCTCTCCTAGCCAACCCGGGGGGGGTACCCCTCCAAGCACCAGAATTGCGCCTAGGACGGCTCAACACAAGCTGGCCGCCGTACAATGTCAAAAGACCTCCAAGGGTAAGTGACTGCATGATTCCCAGCTTCCATTCCCTCTGCTCCTATGACTGACCTCACCGTGAAGGATAATGACCTCAAGATTGGTTCTCATAATGTCCAGGGCCTTAATTCTCCAAGGAAAAGGAGATTAGCCTTTGATCATTATAAATCATTGAAGTTTGATGTGTTGCTCTTACAGGAGACACACTTCCAGTCTCGGTACACCCCCAAGTTCCTACACTCACACTTTCCGACATTTTATCTAGCGAACGCCCCCAATAAGACGAAAGGGGTTGCTATTCTTTTCTCTAAAAACTGCAAATTCTCATTCCTCTCTGACTTTAGGGACCCAGAGGGCAGATTCATCTTGGTAAAGGGTACCTTGGAAGGCGTTCTATATTCTTTTGTCTCATATTATGCCCCTAATAAGGGCCAAGCGGCGTTTTTCCAGGACCTCTTCTCAACCTTGAACCCCCTCTTGGAAGGCAAAGTAATTATGGGGGGGGACTCAAATGTTGCATTTGATCAGGGTCTAGACAAAACCAGGCCCCTCAAAAATCAACTCACACGCCCCACAAAACTTAGCACGAGGATCGCCAAAATGGTCCATACACAAGGTCTAGTGGATGTTTGGAGGGAACTGAACCCCAACAAAAAGGACTTCACACACTTTTCCGCTCTTCACCAATCGTACGCTAGGATTGACCACATCCTCACCCAGACAGCTCTTATTCCTCTGTCAACCAAAGCAGCAATTCTCGACACAGCTTGGTCCGATCATTCATTGGTTTCCCTTACTCTACAGAATGTCCTGTCTGGGCGAGGAGGTTTCTACTGGCGACTAAACGAATCCCTGCTAGCCGACCCTAGCTTGGTTAAGGAAATTGCTAAAGCTATTAAAGAATTTTTCCTCTTGAATGATGTGGATAATATCAACCCCGAAACCCTGTGGGCAGCCCACAAGGCAACCATTCGAGGAGTCATAATTAAACTAGCGTCCAAATTTAAGAAGGAACGTTTGATCGACATTCAGAAGCTTGAACAGTCCTTCCTTCACCTAAAAGCAGAACATAAAAAGCACCCATCTAAGACCCTTTTGGGTAAACTTGATGCCACCAGACTTGAGCTGAATCTCGCCTTAACGGCTAAAGCAGAGAAGACTCTTCGATGGTCTGGAGCCAAATTTTATTGCCACAGGGATAGATTAGGTTCTATGCTAGCTTCTAAACTCTCACCTAAATTTCGCTCCAATTCCTTCCCCAAATTGAGGATAGCTGGTCAACCCCCAACAGCAAATCCAAATAGTATCATGTCCGCTTTCCACGATTTTTACTCTTCACTCTACAGCCCTCCTCTATCTGAGAAAGGCTCCCGAGTAAATGATTTCTTATCCCAGCTTGAACTTCCATCTCTATCCAGGGACTGTAGAGACTTAATGGATTCCCCCATCACGGAAGATGAAATCAGGGCAGTTATAAAAAGCCTTAAGTCCGGCTCAGCCCCAGGGCCAGACGGCTTCTCAGTCCCTTACTATAAGGAATACAGCGCTATCCTAGCCCCGTATCTAGCAAAGTTTTTTAATTCTAAAAAGTCAGGATCCCCTCTGGAATCTCAACTAAATACAGCATTCATCTCAGTGATCCCCAAACCCAACAAAAACCATGAGGAAGTTGAGAACTACAGACCCATTTCTTTAATTAACAATGACCTCAAAATTCTCACTAAAATTCTTGCCAATCGCCTCTCCTCCTTTATCAATCACTATATACACAAGGACCAAGTGGGTTTCATACCCGGTAGGCAAGGGCCTGACCAAATTAGAAGAGCTATAGATATAGTATCCATCCTTCAATCTAACTGGGAAGGGGGACCGAAACAGAAAGGTATGCTTCTCTCGTTGGATCTCCACAAAGCATTCGACTCGATCGAATGGCCCTATCTCTTCTCCATACTAGAAATTTGGGGCTTCGGACCCAACTTTTTGGGAATTCTAAAATCTCTATACTCCTCTCCCAAAGCGGTGATACGCCTACAAGGTCAATACTCTAAAACTCTGACCATTGCAAGAGGAACTAGGCAGGGATGCCCACTTTCCCCCCTAATTTTTGCCATAGCTATCGAAACAATAGCAATAGCAATAAGAGCAGACCCCAACATTCAGGGAGTCGCCTGCGGTGACCAGGTCCACAAATGCGGGCTGTTTGCGGACGATATGCTCCTTTTCCTCACATCCCCAACCACCTCCCTCCCAAACCTTTGCAGGCTCCTGAAGGAGTTTTCGGGGGTCTCTGGGCTTAAGGTCAATTATGCCAAATCTTCAGCTTTGAATATCTCCCTGGACCCTACCTTAGTGGCATCCCTGCAGAGTTCCTTTGATTTCAAATGGAGTGATTCTTACATTGACTATTTAGGGATAAGGCTCACAGCGAAAACTGAACTCCTTTATGCATCCAACTTCCCTCACACTTACCGCAAACTAGAGTCGGACTTATCCAAATGGACCAGAGGGGGTTTATCCTGGTTGGGGAGGATTCATGCCGTCAAGATGACCCTACTCCCCAGAATTCTCTACCTATTTAGAGCCATCCCAATCAACATCAACAGGGAACATTTGAAATCGCTCCAACGGAAAATAGTAAAATTCATTTGGGGAGGGAAAGGGTACAGACTACAACAGAGCACTTTATACTTAAGTAGAATCCAAGGGGGTTTAGGCCTTCCGCATCTACTTTGGTATTTTCAATCGGCCAGATTAGCTCAGATTTCGACGGTATATGCGAAAGCGGAGAGACCGGACTGGATAATGATTGAGAGACAGGCAGTCCCCTCTTTCACTATTGATTTCCTTTTGTGGGTTCCCCCTAAAAAACGTCCCCCCATTCTATCCCCAATCCTCTCGCAATCCTTTCAGTTATGGGATTCTCTAAGAAATCTTCCAAACTTAACTTCCCGCAAACAACCACTGGCCCATATATTCAATAATCCTGACTTTCCCCCGGGAACCGACATTAAAGCATTCCGCTGGTGGCTGAACAAGGGGATGTACCGGATTGGACACTACTTCACATCAATGGGGCCTTTAACCAGGGCCTTCTGTGTGAGTCAGTTGGAGATGCCTGACTCCGAGAACTTCCGCTTTCAGCAGATCAGACACTTCCTCACAAATAGAGGTAAAGACAATCCTTCTAACCTTTCTTTCACCCCCTACGAGGTATGGTGCGGTCGTTCCACGGAGCAGAGGGGTGGAATCTCCATCATTTATCAGTCACTCTCTAATCAAACAGCCAAGTCTCCATACATGGTAGCTTGGGAGTCTGACTTAGCCCTGGAGTGGGACCTGGAGAAATGGAGAGTCACCTATAATAGGGCGTACAAGAACATCCTGAACATCTCACTGGTGGAATCCAGCGTAAAGGTCATCACGAGATGGTACCTTCCACCAGAGAGACTGGCCAGAATGTTCCCCTCCGCAGACTCCAGGTGCTTTAGGGGTTGTCTTCTTAGGGGCTCATTGACCCATATCTTTTGGGAATGTCCTCGGCTGAGGTCTTTCTGGCATAAGATTTTCCAAATGATTAAAAAAGTCACCGGAGTTCAGGTCCCAAGAACCCCCGCCATAGCGCTCCTGAACGACCATTTACCCAAAACTCCAAAAATGTCACGCAGATTGATTCACTTTATTTTACTGGGAGCTAAGTTATTTATAGCCAAGGCATGGAAACAACCCAAGGTACCCTTCCAAGCGGCTATCCGTAAGATTTCATGGATCATGGCCCAAGAGAAGGTGGCCAGTATCCTAAATAACACCACAGAGAAATTTAAAGCTATATGGGAACCATGGGCTAATTTCTTGGGCACCTCCTTGATCCCAGGGGTTAAACCCTGACGAATCAAACAGTATCTGGGCTTGGAGGACCTCCTCCCGTGGTTTGGCTTCCTTCCTCCTCCTCCTCCTCTTCTATCTCCCCTCTCTTACCTCTCTATTTTTTCCCCCCTTTTTTTTTTTTTTTTTTTTTTTTCCTTCATCTTGTTTCTTTGCAGGTTGATCTGTCAAGTAAATGATCTCCAGCCTTATTTCAGACCATTGCAGAGATCTCAGGGAACCCAGTTACCAAGGGCAGCATAGATGGTAGATCGTTACTCTCTGTTTTGTTATCCAGAGACATGAAGCATCAACTAAGGGAGTGTCTGGGGCAGGTGGGAGAATTCCGCTCTGGCACAGTGTGTTCCCAGTTGGGGTGCAGACGGTCTCTCCTACCTCCTCCTCACCAAACGTACCCTGAGCTACGGTTCTCCAGATCTATGCGATCTAACTTTTTCATATGTAGGTTCTCTTGCAAGGACGCAATTTTCTTTATGGTATGTTTTGTTTGTGCCATATCTAAGGTCATAAGGTATATATGTAGCCCCCAAGGGGTTTCATTTGTTTTACTATGTACGCCTGCATTCAAAGCGATGGTTATGTATTTTTGTTTTTGTTTTTGATCTATTGGAAACTTAATAAAATATTTTGAACATAAAAAAAGAGTGCCGCCTCATCTATGCCCAACAGTGCATCCTTGTCAATGCCCAACAGTGCAGTTTCATCAGGGGTCACCAGTGCAGCCTATCAGTGGCCATCAGTGCGGCCTCATCAGGGGCCACCAGAGCAGCTTATCTGTGCTGCCTCATCAGTGCAGGTTAAGAGTGCCGCCTCATCTGTGCCCAACAGTGCAACCTTATCAGTGCAGCCTATCAGTGCCAAGCAGTGCAGTCCCGTTAGTGCAGCATTTATCAGTGCCCATCAGTTCAGTCTACCAGTGCAGCCCATCAGTGCCCATCAGTGCAGCCTACCAGTGCCCATCAGTGCAGCCTACCAGTACCTACCAGTACCTATCAGTGCAGCCTACCAGTACCCATCAGTGCAGCCTACCAGTGCCCATCAGTGCAGCCTACCAGTGCCCATCAGTGCAGCCTCATCAGCAATCAGTGCAGCCTCGTCAGTAAAATATCACAGCTTACTAGTGTATATTAATTATGTTTTGATTATAGCATGTGGACTGCTTAATAAGTTTGCATTGGTTCTAGCATGCATGAGGCACTTTGCAGCACATTAATTTTCATTAAATGTGGATTGTTTAGTTTGAGTTTGTAGCATGCATGGAGAGCACTTTATTGCAATTTTATCTGAAAATATGCATATAATAAAGGTTGAGGACTATACGGACATAACTATAATATAACTATAATACTGTAATCAAAATTTACTGTACCTGCTGCTGTCCTTGCCACCACCTGAGGGGGTTCCCATCATCCTTCCCTATCTCCTCCGCCTGTAGTCACAGAGAGACTCGGGGGGGAGGGGAGAAGATCCATTGTAAGGATGTCATGTGGAGGAGGGTAGGCAGAACATTAGGCTACGCCTCCGCCACTTAATTACATGCACCTGGTCTGGCCAGTCACCAGACGTTTTGTAGGGTGTCAGTCGCTCCCTTCCCCTGGCCAATTAAGCCCCAGATATACTGCTATTAGAGAGTGGCAAGCAGTAAGCAGGCCATCGTGCCGGGTGCTATATTTGTGTGGGAGGCGGCCACGAGAGCTGGGAATCGGGAGGACGGGTCGGGGTTTTTTTTAATAATGCGGGAGCGGCTTTTTTGACGACCCCCCCAAGTTCTGCCCTAGGCCTTGTCGGTCTAGGCCAAGACACAGCACTGCTTATATCCAAATGGTTACAGCGCAACCCCCTTATTTCATTATGTTAACCTAATATTATATCTCATCCATTATTAAATCCAAAGAAACTATGATAAATGAAACCCCCAATAGTAACTTATGTGTATATACAATATTCACCTGAAGATGGGTTTGCTGCTGTTACTAAGCCATAAACCTCAAACTACTAAAAACACTACTCACAGCGCTACCTCTTTAGGTTTTTATGTTTAGCTTATATCAATTCATGTGTTATCACAGTACTACTTTAAATGCTGCATCCAATGCTATTACTCCTTCAAAAATTCACGACTCATAGATGTAGTAACGTATACAGTTCACTGTATTATTAGGCAGTTAATGCTGAAAAAACCTGATGGATATCAGATACTCATTCACACTTGTTTCATCTATGTTAGTGTTGTAAAACCCACGCTGTGAGTAGTGTTTTTAGGTAAGATTCTCTGCCAACAGCAAATCTGAAATAAGGGAGCAAAACTCCCCCTCAAAGCGGAGTTCCAGCCATTTTTATGTTTATTAAAAGTCAGCAGCTATAAAAAGTGGAGCTGATGACCATTAATAAACACACACTCACTTGTCCCACAATCCAGCAATGCGGCCGCCCAAACCCTGGATTCTCGCCTACGCCTCTCCCCGGCATCACAAGTGTGGACATCCGACTGTGACAGCCTGCAGCTTCACAGTCGGGTGCGCACTGCGCATGCATGGCCAGGCAATCTTCTGGGACCTGCAACGTGTCCCAGAAGATTGCAGGGAAAGAGGGGGAGAGGAGAACTTCTGTTCGATTCGCCTAGGCAGCCTTGAGTGAAAGTGGGAGCTGGGTACCTGTCAAAACTCGGTTTATCCCAATGACTAAACTCTGGGGGGCAGACTGAAATGCATGTGGGGCATGGCCTGGTCAGCTTGCCACTCTATTTATTGCAATAAGACACCATAGATGTGCGACCTCCAGGGGTTACCCTTCCTTTCTTGTCAAAACTAGGTACACACTCCCTCCCAAAAAAATTACATGCCAAATGTGGCCTGTAAGGTGGTGAGGAGTGCTTAATGCAGAACTTCTACTTTTAATCTGATTTGGATCTACAGAGTGTGTGAGGGTAGAATTATGACAACTGATTTTTTTTTTTTTTTTAAGATACAGGGCTGTCATTCTTCGCGGTGCAGTGCATCATCTTGATTTAATATGCTAGTTCAAACTTTTCAGATTTCTCTGGATGAAAGCTTCTATAAGGGCATTAGGTAAAAAGCAACATAAGAACAAACAAACATAGCAAACTAAACTTTCTTCTGGCTTCCATGGTGCAGAGGGCACCTGTAATGAGATCACCGGAAACGCTGAGTGCTCTGAGTCTTGCAAGAAGATGCTGGAGCACCTTCTCAGCGAGATTTTGAGTACTCTACAATCTCCAGGTCTTGGAGAAAAAAGGAAGAGGTTACCAGCACCTAGGCTCTGTGGGTGGAAACCAGAAGAATGGCAAGCATACTATGTAAATGTTCCCTCTACAGATTTATTTAAAAAAGGTTATGTTGTTTTTTTGAGGCAGACTGCACATTTTAAAGCGCACTAGACCAGTGAATCAGTTTTCTTAGATTAAGGCCAAATGTTTATGATTTGTAAGCCCCTTTAATTCAGATTAGCTGTTGGCAGTAAACACAGGTCACAGGTTTTGGGGTCTTTAATCACTTGCCGAATGGGCCATCCCAGAATCACGCTTTCTACGCGCCCCCGGCAATGTCCATGATCGTCGGGTCCTCAGGACTCCTGCCGTCAGTTTGGTGTGATCAATTTTCAATGATTGCCACCATAGCTTGTATACTTTAACTTTAACAAAGACCAAATAATATATACTTATTTGGGTTATTTTTAGCAAAGATATGTAGCAGTATAACTTTTGGCCAAAATTTATAAAGAAACATTACTAATTTGCAAAATTTTATAACCAAAACGAAGAAAATGCATTTTTTTTTACAAAAAATTCAGTCTTTTCATTTATAGCGCAAAAAGCAACAGGGCCAAACACAACTTCAGATTGTAGTCAGCATTTGTATTTTAGTACTTCCAAAAGATTCTAGAACATATGTTACCAGACATTCAGCCAACCAGTTGCATTACACATTGGACAATGTATATCATTGTTAAAAGTGAAAACACTTTAATTTTCATGTGACACAGTACAGTTTATATGAATGAGTAAACAGGATAAAATTAGACCCATAATAATTCTTCCTTATTTAGACATTCAACTTAAATACACCTTTGTTTTTAATTAATGAAAGTGTCTCAAAGGCAGCAGAGACAGTTAACTTTCTAGAGAAAAGTCAAACTGCAAAGATTAATCCTCACTATCCGAATGAGGACAAATTGAGCTAATTTATTTTCCAAGCCATTGTAAAATGCAAGGGTTGAAAGGATCACTAACAGTAATTGCCACTGCAACAGACTACAAAGATTGCAAAGCATCGGTTATAAGGTTTTATGGATGATTTTGGTGGATCGTGTTACAGTTTTGCTTTGATGTTGGGGATAATAAATCAGGTTCTGACATCATTTAAAGCAATTGAAGGAAAAAAGTCACTCCACAGAAGGGTAAGCAAAGCTGGTTTATTGACAACAGTCTTCTAAAACCCAGCAAGCTTCAATCTTCCATTTAATTCATGCAAATTTATCAAAGTAAATTAAAGCTTCAAAAACTCACCCATCCTTTTAAAGATAATTTAGGCCATTAAATATCCTAAACATCTGATGTGGTATGATTGCACTTTTTTTTAGAAGGCCTATATCAGTAGAATTTACATTTTACATTTAAAAGAGCAATCATAATTATATACAGCTATTCACTCATAAGATACGCTCAAAAAAGTAAAAAAAAAAAAAAATTAAGGTAGAAAACAGCTGGCAGCTCCTAAAGTTAGGATGCTGAAACCTGTGTGATCACCAAAATGACAGTATTTATGCATTCATGTACCACTTCCTGTGTTTTTATTTTGTTTTATTGCTGGATTTTTGATCAAATGTATAGGAGTGGTGGGTGGGGATACCCTCTGACCTCAAACATTGAGCTCACTCACAGCTCAGGAGATTGCCAATCACTTTAAAAACAAAATTGATGCAATTTCTGAGGACATCTCCACTCAGCTATCTATCCCACTTAACATACCCTGTACAGAACCACATACTTTCCTCTTTTGATCTTGTTACTACAGAAAAGGTTGTCAAACTTGCCTGCCTTACTACCTGTCCACTGAACCATGTTCCTTAACAACTACGACGGTCACCCTCTTTCTCTATCCTATGCTCCCTAACTCTCATTATCTTCAATCGTTCCTGCTCTACTGGCGCCTTCCCATCCCCTCTAAAGCATAGGCTGGGCAAATGTGCATACAGGTACGTCCCCTTTAAATTGCGGCATAGTGGGCGCGCACCACCTGTCGCGTACTCCATGAGCATGCCTGCAGGTCCCGTGGACTCGATGTCCACCGGGGGCCTGTGATTATGTCACGGAGTGGCAGAACGAGGAGATGCCTATGTAAACAAGGCATTTCCCTGTTCTGCCTAGTAACATGACAGAGATCTACTGCTCCCTGTCATCGGGAGCAGTGATCTCTCTCATGTTCTAGTGAGACAATCCCCCCTACAGTTAGAATCACTCCCTAGGACACACTTAACCCCTTGATCGCCCCCTAGTGTTTAACCCCTTCCCTGCCAGCGTAATTTACACAATAATCAGTGCATTTTTATAGCACTGATTGCTGCATAAATGACAATGGTCCCAAAATAGTGTCAAAAGTGTCCGATGTGTCTGCCATAATGTCGCAGTCATAATAAAAATTAAAGATTTTTGCGCAAACCAATCAATATACGCTTATTGCGATTTTTTTTTTAAACAAAAATATGTAGAAGAATACATATCGGCCTAAACTCAGAAAGAAATTTGTTTTTTTATATATTTTGGTTAAACCTCCTCATAATGCCTGATGAAAAGTAAAGGAGCGTTAAAACCTCTCTTAACTTAACACAACTACTAATACACTGTAGTTGATTAGTTAACATTCCTAAATTTGTAATGAATGTTAATGTGCAATACACCGGCCACAATCAGCGGTCATATAATATGCAAAAGGCATTTTTTGAATAACATTCTATTTATAACAGAATCTTAGAGACAGTCTAGGGAAATAACTAAGCCTCCTGCTCCATTATAACAGAGCAGATAGCAGACCTTTTTCAGGTCTACCTATGCCGGTCTCTGTTTCAGAGTAAAAAAGAAAAGAGAGCAGGTCTAAGGAAGGGAATACAACACTTTTCAGATTCTCACCAGGTGCAGCCTTGTCATACAGGATGTGAGCTGCAAGCAGACAGCTCACATCTCCCTCTCTCTGTGTGCAGTGATTACACATCACAAGATGAAATTGCACAGGGTTGACACCCTCCTCCTCCTCCCTCCGCTATGAGCCAAGCAGGAGGCAGGGGCAGCTGTGAGATTGCCACATGGAGCTTCATTCCCTGTCTTGTGTGCCATGCCTCTCACACAGGGCTGCTGATAAAGCAGTACAACCAATCCTCTTGTACCAGGCCCAGGCCCCATCAGCAAAACAGGGGGACCCTGACAGCTTTATTAATTCCTGCCTAAAGAAATTGATTTTACTAGACCACACCCCCACTAAACGCATTGTATGGTGTGCCCCTCAAATATGTTCTTGTATGTGGCTGAGGGGGCGCAGATCTGCAATCTCGGCGGTGGGTGGCGGTGCACAGGTAAGCAGCACACAGTGACAGGCAGCATGCTTTTTACTCTGGAAGGAAGGTGCAGTCCCCAGACTCCCCACTGTATGCTAATGATCATTATCACTATAATGATCACAGCACAGCAAGTCCGCTATGGCTCTGTCACAGTGTCACATACTGTAGCTGTGGAGTACTGACTTTGTTAAGACTGTACAGTGTAACACCTAGTAGAGTCATAACATCAGCACCCAACAGTCATTCAACACTGAGACAGAGCCATCGTGCACCTGCAGTGTGCTGTGATCATCGTAAAGATGATAATCATTAGCATGAGCTAATGAGCACTTGCATTTGGGGGGGGGTGAGCTGCATTTTTACTGCCCCCAACCCCTCCCCTTCCCTTTAGGAACTATTCACCCAAGCTTTCAAATTAGGTCGACCTGTCAGTTTTTCATGCAGACCTGATTGAAAGCTCCATGTAGGTTTACAGGTAGCCAGATGTAAATGAACTTGTGTCTGTTTACATGTGTGTACCTCTGAGTCCATTCAGGTCCAGAAAGTAAAAAGAAAAAGGACTGCATTCTTTTGTATTTTTTCAGACCTAAATTTGACGAATCAGAGGTAGCCTGATGTTAATAGCCACAAATCCGTTTTACATATGGCCACCCATAGAGCCATTACAAGTCCACCCCGTCTGCTGTGTGTATGCAAACAAACTATGCAGGTACAGATGACAAAAACATGGACATCTGTCCCCTTCAGCACTGTCACCACCCACCATATTCCCCACTGAACTCGATCCCATTCAACTGCTATCAGGGTTTTTAAGAGATTAAAACAGGTGGTGAGGAGGTGATGCAACACCTCCTTACTGTTTGCCAAATGTTTGCTGAAGAGGAATCCAGATGCAGAACACTCTTCAGAGAGCAAAAGTGTGAACTAGCTTAAAAATACCGGGTAGGGGGTGGCGGTAGACTGGGGGTGCCGATGTGTAGGTGGGGGTTTGAGCATGAGGGCCCCATCAGCAAGGCTGTATGGGGCCCCATGATTTCCAACAGCAGCCCTGCTTTTACAGCCACAGAACAGAAAATGGATTGCTCCTAATTACCCAAGTGGCTTAATTGGGAACAGCATCTGCTGCATGTGGTAAATTTAGAAAAGCTGTGCAAGCTCGTGGGCTTGTGGTTGCACAACTCTGTCACCCCCCCCATAAAGTGATGGATCCCTTCACAATTAAGATCACACACAGCTTTATTTAATTACATGCTCAAAAGATAATTGCCATGCAATTACTTGGCTTTCAACCCTATGGACCTTGTAGAAAAGACAGAACCAAGTTCCTAAACTTTTGCCCCATCTTGAAGATCCTATACCTAGTCTGCTGCATCATCATTTACGTAACTAAAGAAAAAAAGCAATACAGCTACTAGCCTTATCACCAGAAATCATTACAGTGGGGCAATTAGCAGCACAGGGTTTGTATGGAGAAAAAAAATGGAGAATCTCTATGTCCTAAGCTAAACTTTGTAAGTGTTACAATTAACTCTAGACGGGCTCCTCAAATCCATAAAAAAATGTATCTCTAGGGTCAAGCATGTGATTAGTAGCAGCTGGAAAGGAGCTGTACATAAACAGAAATGTACATAAATTCAATTGCTGCTTCACACATAGATTAATTATTGTTAAAAACATAGTTCTAAAAATTATGCACAACCTCAGCCATTAAACGTTTCCAGAAAGGAAAAGTGTTGCAATGACTTACCATAATGCATGTAACAGTTTCCTTTGGTGGGATCCAGCTGTATTGCTTTTAAAAAGTAACGCTCAGCTTCACCTTTACGTCCCTGAAAACAAAATTATGAATATTTTAGCGTACCATACTTTTTCCTTAGGTTTACATTCAGATGGCTTGAAATTATTTCAGTAAATTTAAACTGCTAAATAACTTCTCATCAGCAGTATGTAGCAGTCTTATGACTTGACATGACTATCCTTTGAGGCTGCAGGACCCCTGACCCTCTGTCTAGACAGTGCGGGTCGGCCCTGTGCTGATCACATGCACCCTCCCCAAAAAAAACAAAACAAAACCTGTTGCAATATACACCAAACAGAGCATGTGCAGAGTGCCTCCAAGGCTCTGTACTATCAGGAGATGGAGACAGTTAAAGAAGGGGAAGATCAGAGATGACAAAATCAAACAGTCTTTTTACACAATGCGGAGGATTAATCCATTAGGTTCCACAGTGAGTATAACATAGATTAGTGCATATACAGACAAATTTTACTGTTGTGGGTTTAACACTTTAAGGGTTGAGGTAGATCATGGCATCATATTTTTAAACGACACAAATGACAGAACTCCCAGTGGTAATGCTCTCGACAAAATAATTCATAGTTATCAATATTAAAAAATAAAATTTATTTTGCAGCTGGACTAGTACAAATACATTAAGAGCCCTTTCACACTGGGGCGGTGGGAGCGATAGCGGTAAAGCGCCGCTAGCTTTAGTGGTGCTTTACCTCTGTTATAGCAGCACTTCAGCGGGAGCGGGGGGGCTTTTAACCCCCTAGAAGGGGTTAAAAAGGGTTAAAAATGCCCGTGTAGCTCCGCTGCCAAAGCGCTTTGCATTCGCTTGGCCGAAGTTGCTCATGCATTCCAATGGGTAGGGACAGTGGAGGAGCGATTTATACACCTCGCTCGTAAACCGCCCCAAAGATGCTGCTTGCAGGACTTTTTCTAACGTCCTGCAAGCATGCCGCCCCAGTGTGAAAGCACTCTGGCTCTTGCACTGGGGCTGCAGATAAGGCATTTTTCAGGCGCTTTACAGGCGCTATTTTTAGTGCTAAAGCGCCTGAAAAATGCCCCAGTGTGAAAGGGGTCTAATTGAAAGCAATACTGAAATGATATTATAAACACAATCTTGAGAGGCCTATTATATTTTAGTGTGAACACCCAAAGGCAACCCAGTGCTTAGATTCAGCTCCACATAGAATGTAAAGGGGGTAATGAGCAATGATTTCAGTGCTCTCGTTGTGAAATTTAAAGATGAATTTCTCCACAATGCCTATAGCTACTGAGGTCAGTGAGGACTAATTTTAAAGTGATGGACACACAGCCTGGAATTCCAGACCAGATACTGTGTTACTGCTCTTCATCTTAATTATCTGCAGTAACTACCTATTAATCCTGCTTATAGATTAACTAGAGGCTCAGTTGGCAACAAGAAAAACAACATCTACAGCACTTTCACATGTTTCTGTTGTTGGGGGGGGGGTTGTGGGGGTGAAGAAGCGCTGAACTTCTAAAAGTACTTATAGTACTGGTTAGGTATATAGTGATGATACATGTTAGCTTGCAGGCAGCTCTTTAATCTTACAGGAATCTCTAGCATGGTCCTTGTGCAAACATTAATACAGAATAAAAGATGACCGTGCAAATTCACTGGTATGTGTTCAAAATGAACTTTATTAGTTGTATTAAAAAAATGCATTTTAGAGAAGTTCCACTGTTATATACTGCATACAGTGGCAACTGTCTTAAGAGAGAATTTTCAGCTATTTGGACCGATTTCCTTATGTTTACTAATGTGCTTATAAAAATGGAAGAAAAGGGAAATCTTCCTAATTAAACACAGGTCGCAGATAAATCTGACAGGGTTTTCAATACAGGCATTATAACGACATTTTTAAATCTATTATTATGTTATTAAAAAGCAACTCTAGCCAATAGGTCAAGATATGAACTGTTGTGCTCTCTTGGAAGCATGACCACTTTTATGGCACAGGAGGAGTTTGGGGACTTGTTTTTGCTCCCTCATACCATATGGACACACTGGCTTTGTCCATTCAGCTCTGTGTCCCAAAAGAGTAAAATGGGATGCCAGAATGGGCATGCACACAGCACCTATGCATCTTCATGTCAGTAAAAGACAGACCTGCACAAGGCACATTGCTATTCGCCCCTAGTGAACAAGGCCTATGTCAAAAAGGCTACTCTATTTAACTTTAGTATGAATTTTATTTATAATTAGAACCAAATACTCATGAAAGCTCAACTTTTAAATGATATGTGTTCTTTTCATAAGGAAAATGCAGATGTGCACAGCAAAAATATCCAATAAAGATGTTAAATCTGCCAAAAAATGCCTCTGTTTAGTGGTTCATTAAATAAGCCAACCCAAAGCAAAGACCACTGTAATTACAGGCATATCATGCCAGAAAAGTGAGCCAGAAGAGTGATTGGATAAGAATATCTTCCTAGTGTTTTTGCGTTAAAAATTGAACATATCTTTTGCTAGAAGCTGTTGCATACAAAAGTCCAAAATTCAGCTGCAGTAGTAAGCAAAGATGCCTGTTATAGCCCAAAGATACTATAAATACATATGTTAATTTTTGAAGTAAACATGCCAGCAGTTAGAAGAAAAGAAAGTAAAACTTTCTATATATAGCAAGCAGTATCCAATTTTTCACCCAATCTGGCTTCCTCACAATTTATATATTCAAAGATCTTCTACAAAAACACACTTCTTAAAAAGGCAGTATTTGTACACAGCTAGGCACCACACTTCCATGTGACAGTGACAGGGCGTGGCGACCAGCCACTCAAGCATTAAGCACTGCATAGAGGCAATAAGGTAAAGTAGGGCAGATGAAGTGTTACTCCAACAGATTAAAGCTTTGTTTAAAGCCTAAAGCCTTGTGCATATTAGTAGCTTTTCTCTCCGCTCAACACAGCAAGGCTGAATGAAAAAAAACCTGACAGCTCAGGAGGAGCTACCGTACTAACTGTCCAAAGTTAGTACAGCGATCTCCCCTGGTGTTCTATTGTGTTCTGACAGGGACAGCCCCCCCCCCATCACCAGAACACTCCAGCTAGCACGCTCAGCCATTGGCTGAGCATGCTGATTAGGAGCCAGAGCTTTTTCAGTCATGCCCCTACGACAGAAGCTGAACAGCCACATTCTGATGAACCGACTGCAGTACACATGGGGCCGTGTGTACTAGGCTTTACTATACTGCAAAATAAAAACCCAGTAGTGCTCAAAGATTGAAAAAAAAAAAAAACAAACACACACACTGCTTTTGCTGCAATACTCCGCCCACCCACTTTTGGTGTTGTCCCTTAAAGGTTCAGGGTTCTCTCTTGCTATTCCACTGGTCTTGCAGGTTGAAAAATATTGTGACGCAGGGGTGTTGAGGCTGTTAGTTTTTAATGCCATCCTAGGTTCACAGTACTGCTGAACTGAATGGCACTTACACATCCATTTGTAAGCACTTTTCAGTACAGGAATGAGGACCACAGTAGGGGAGAGGAGTGGCCTATGTGTCATATGACTGAAAAGACAGCTGGCAAGAATGGAGGGCGGGGGGGGGGGGGGAGACAGCTATGTGCCCAACCTGGAGTTGACCTTTATGCACGTCTATGGTTTCTTGCTCCCATTCTTTTCCATGAATAGGGAACAGGCTGTATAATATTTACAACAATTGCATAGATATCTTAGGCACATTTAAGCATTTTAAAACTTCTCAGAAATCACTGTAGGAAAAGTCAGATACATTTTGATGTCACTACTTTAAATGTAGGCCCCTGTAACCTGAAATCCTATTAATCACATTTCTAAGCCATCAAAACATTAAAATGTTTTGCCAGCACAAACAAAAGCCAGGTGTCTAAATTGCATATGGATATTTTTGTACAGGAAAGTATGCCAAAACTGACAAACAATGTAAAAATAATGAAACAACAAAGCCAAACACTGAGGAAATAGAAAAATGTATGTCTTAAATAAAATCTTTTCCTATGCTGTCTCCAAAAATAGCTTAGAACTATTTCAGAATATATATATATATATATATATATATATATATATATATATATATATATATTTACACGCACACACACACAATTCCCAAAAGTATTGGGATTCCTGCCATTACACACACACATGAACTTAAAAGGCCTCCAAGCCTTAATCCGTAGGGTTCAATATTGAGTTGGCCCACCCTTTGCAGCTATACTGTAACAGCTTCAGCTCTTCTGGGAAGGCTGTCCACAAGGTTTAGGATGGTGTCTATGGGAATGTTTGACCATTCTTCCAGAAGTGCATTTGTGAGGTCAGGCTCGCAGAAGAAGGCCTGGCTCACAGAAGACCTGGCTCACAGTCTCCGCTCTAATTTATACCAAAGGTGTTCTATTGGATTGAGATCATGACTGTGCAGGCCAGTCAAGTTCCTCCAGCCCAAACTCACTCATCCATGTCTTTATGGACCTTGCTTTATGCACTGGTCCAAATTATTTGGCGGAGGGGGGATTAAGGTGTGGGGTTATTTTTCATGGGTTGGCCTTGGCCCCTTAGTTCCAGTGAAGGGAACTCTTAAGGCGTCAGCATACCAAGACATTTTGGAAAATTTCATCCTTCCAAATTTGTGGGAACAGTTTGGGGATGCCCCTTTCTGTTCCAACATGACTGCGTACCAGTGCACAAACAAGGTCCATAAAGGACATGGATGAGCAAGTTTGGGGAGGAGGAACTTGACTAGCCTGCGCAGAGTCCTGACCTCAAACTGACAGAACACCTTTGGGATGAATTAGAGATAAGACTGCGAGCCAGGCCTACTTGTCCAACATCAGTGCCTGACCTCACAAATGCACTTTTGGAAGTGTAGTCAAACATATCTATAGACACACTCCTAGACCTTGTTGACAGCCTTCCTAGAAGAGTTGAAGCTGTTATAGCTGCAAAGGGTGGGCCAACTCAATATTGAACCCTGCGAACTAAGACTGGAATGCCATTAAAGTTAATGTGCGTGTAAAGGCAGGCATCCCAATACTTTTGGTAATATATACATATATATATATATATATATATATACACATACACACACACACACATTATACATATATATATATATATATATATATATACACATACACACACACACATTCATATATACACACATACAGACACACATATATATACGCACACAGTATCTCAAAAAAGTGAGTACACTCCTCACATTTTTGTATTTTATTATATCTTTTCATGTGACAAGACTGAAGAACGACACTTTGCCACAATGCGCGTGTGTACAGCTTGTATAACAGTATAAATTTGTTGTCCCCTCAACAAAAACTCACACAGCCACTAATGTCTAAACCGCTGGAAACAAAAGTGAGTACACCCCAAAGTGAAAATGTCCAAATTGGGCCCAAAGTGTCAATATTTTGTGTGGCCACCATTATTTTAAAAACACTGCCTTAACCCTCTTAGGCATGGCGTTCACCAGAGCTTCACAGGTTGCCACTGGAGTCCTCTTCCACTCCTTCATGAAGACATCACAGAGCTGGTGGATGTTAGAGACCTTGCGCTCCTCCACCTTCCATTTGAGGATGCCCCACTCACCTTTACCCTCAGCTGCTTTAGCAAGGCAGTGGTCATCTTGCAGGTGTGTTTGGGGTCGTAATCATGTTGGAATACTGCCCTGCGACCCAGTTTCCGAAGGGAGAGGATCATGCTCTGCTTTAGTATGTCACAGTACATATTGGCATTCATGGTTCTCTCAATGAACTGTAGCTCCCCAGTGCCGGCAGCACTCATGCAGCCCTAGACCATGACACTCCCACCACCATGCTTGACTGTAGGCAAGACACACTTGTCTTTGTACTCCTCACCTGGTATTGGCCACACATGTTTGACACCATCTGAACCAAATAAGTTTATCTTGGTCTCATCAGACCACAGGACATGGTTCCAGTAATCCATGTTCTTAGTCTGCTTGTCTTCAGCAAACTGCGGGATTTCTTGTGCATCATCTTTAGAAGAGGCTTCCATTTGATGCAGTGTGCACCATATGGTCTGAGCACTGACAGGCTGACCCCCCACCCCTTCAACCTCTGCAGCAATGCTGGCAGCACTCATATGTCTATTTCCCAAAGATAACCCCTGGATAGGACGCTGAGCACGTGCACTCAACTTCTTTGGTCGAGCACGGCGAGGCCTGTTCTGAGTGGAACCTGTCCTGTTAAACCACTGTATGGTCTTGGCCACCGTGCTGCAGCTCAGTTTCTGAGTGGCATTCTTCTTAAAGCCTAGGCCATCTTTATCTAGAGCAACAATTCTTTTTTTTCAGGTCCTCAGAGAGTTCTTTGCCATGAGGTGCCAGGTTGAACTTCCAGTAACCAGTATGAGAGAGTGAGAGCGATAACAAATTTGATACACCTGCTCCCCATTCACACCTGAGACCTTGTAACACTAATGCCCCGTACACACGGTCGGATTTTCCGATGGAAAATGTCCGATCGGAGCGTGTTGTCGGAAATTCCGACCGTGTGTGGGCTCCATCGGACATTTTCCATCGGATTTTCCGACACACAAAGTTGGAGAGCAGGAGATAAAATTTTCCGACAACAAAATCCGTTGTCGGAAATTCCGATCGTGTGTACACAAATCCGACAGACAAAGTGCCACGCATGCTCAGAATAAATAAAGAGATGAAAGCTATTGGCCACTGCCCCGTTTATAGTCCCGACGTACATGTTTTACGTCACCGCGTTTAAAACGATCGGATTTTCCGACAACTTTGTGTGACCGTGTGTATGCAAGACAAGTTTGAGCCAACATCCGTCGGAAAAAATCCTAGAATTTTGTTGTCGGAATGTCCGAACAAAGTCCGACCGTGTGTACGGGGCATAACAAGTCACATGACACCGGGGAAGGAAAATGGCTAATTAAGCCCAATTTTGACATTTTCACATAGGGGGCGTACTCACTTTTGTCGCTAGCGGTTTGGAAATTAATGGCTGTGTGTTGAGTTATTTTGAGGGGACAGCAAATTTACACTGTTATACAAGCTGTACACTCACTACTTTAAATTGTAGCCAAGTGTCATTTCTTCAGTCTTGTCACATAAAAAGACATAACAAAATATTTACAAAAATGTGAGGGGTGTACTCACTTTTGTGAAATACTGTGTGTGTGTATATATATATATATATACACACATATATATATATATATATATATATATACACACACACACACACACACAGTATAAATATAATATATATATATATATATATATACAGTATATATGTAGCAATAACTCTCGGTGGAGCTGCTGGTGTAAGCGAGCTTGTTACCTTCACTCTCAACACCTCTGTTTCACCGACACCGGGTCTAGGTTTCCGTTGAGTCTACCTCTGGACGATATAAGCACCAAACACTGGAGTGGGTTTTCCAATGCTTTATTAAACAAATAAGGGAAGTAGCAGGAAAGAGGTAGTAGGAAAGCTGCAGGGAAGCTCAAATACCTTTCTGTTGTATTTCTTCAAAACATTCTTTGTAATTGAACACTTGCAATTGAATAGTCCCCCTTTCGTAGGATTCAATCTTTGCCCGCCTGGATAGACATCTCTCACTTGTCTAGCAGCCAGCACGAACAAAAGTCTCTGCCACAGACTTATCTGGGGTAAAACCCGTACGATCCTCTGCCACAGGATGTATTGGTTTGTAAAGAATGTCAGATACAGTACTTGAACCTTTAAGCCAACCCGGCAGTACTATACTGTAAGATTTCTTCGGAATGCGTCCTCCAACCGAGTCACCAGGCCCCTCTCCAGACCAGCACTCTGCATGATCCTTCCATGACGGGTCCTCCCCTGGGATCTCCTCGGTTGTCCAGCTTCTTTACTCAGGAAAGACAGCTCAGGACCATTTCTCCGCTGCTATGGTAGGCCCCAGACAGGCTTCTGGGCCCACCCATACGCCGCAGCGACGCGGGCCTCCGGAACGGAGGACCACGAGGTGGCACTCCCAGTGCACCCCCGTCGGCCAGGAGGGCCAGCAGGTGGCTGAAAACGAACCCTAAAACATGGCGTCTGTCCCATAAATACCCTCTCCCAGAATGCAACTCCGAGGACCACCTCCACCGAGTTATCTCCGGGAAAGAGGAGCACTCATTCGCTTCAACACGTTGCTTTTCCAACACCTGCCGATGGTGACAACGATACCCACTGGCACAATGTGGAACTGCATGCAACGTCAGCCAAGCTGGAACAGAGGCGAATCTAACTTCCTATAATAAGCGACCCACTAAATTTACCTATCAGCTGTAGATAAAAATCTACCAGCACTACACATATATATAAAATTTAATAAATTAAGAATGCTGAACAATAACTAAAAAGAATAAAACGATCCAACAGAATGTTAAAAGGCCTCTAATCTATTTTCATGTAAACGTGTTTTCCTTTTAATTGCAAAGTTACTATGCGAAATAGTAATAAATAGAACTAACCAACAGAATCGACAGAAGGCTGTTATTCTGTTTCATGTATTTCAACTTTAAATAAAAATTATTGTGCAAAATAGTATATATCATAACACAAAAATATTTCCACACCACAGATATGGTCCATCTTTGCTGGTAGCACAGTGATATGATAAGATTAACAGCTAGAGTTGGAATGAAATCTGAGGGAAAAAAAAAAAAAGACTAAACCACTAAGTAGTGGCTACGGAGACAGAGCAGTGTCTGTGGAGGCTGCGTATTATGGAATGCCACAGGCTATAATACATGCGAGTTATGCTAATCTTTTTGTCCATCATCTGCGCTTTTTTTTTTTTTATCGGCAAAATGTTGATAATCCTATTTTCGCCCAATAGCTTTCAGCGGCCAATATATGCATCCCTAAATACAGTCATGCAAAGTACACCTTTACACAGGAAAACTTAAAGTATTAAACCCAAAACCAAAAATGTAATATATTTCAGCTTACCAATGTGGCTGCTGCATTAGTTCTCTCTTTTTAGGTTTTTTTTCCCCTCTGTTTTCACCTGGTGATCTGGCTTGTAACATACCTCCTGTATTAGAGTGATCCCTCCCTCTCTGGATAAAGCACCCCTATCAGTGGTAAAAGTGCATTTGCAAGAGAGCCTGTTCTTTTAAAAAACAACATACTTACTGGTAAGATCACCAGGTAAAAATAAAATATAGAAAGCCTATAAAAAATATCTAGTGCAGCCATCATTTCTAATAATTGGTAAGCTGCAATATAATAAGTCACTGCTTTGGGGTTTAATACTGCTTTCAGAATGCACTACAAAAACAGGATTCAGCCTCTCTGCAGTCACACTAAATGCACATGCGCTCTGAAAAATGGTTTAATTTTTAAAAAGGGATCTTTAATTTTATATCGGTTTTAAGATCCATGTGATACTGTCCTCAGCATCCGTCAACTGTTTTTTTGCCAGTTTTTTTTCAACTTCCGGTTCCACACCAGCCCTGACCTATGGTATCACTTCCAGGCCTGGATGAAGCAACTTCCAGTTTGCAGTAGATTCGGTCAGAAGACCAGTTTCGGCATTTTGCTGGTGCCAAATAGAGAGTGGGAAGGAGCCTACTCCAAACGCCCTGGGCACACAGCATTGGGTGTTAATTTCCGACCTGCCCTCATTGTGGGGACGGCCACTGGGGGGACCCCAAGCGCCATATTTAAACTTAAATGTCCTTTTGGCCTCAGCTTTATTACATTGGAGCATTGGCTGTGTACATTTCTGTCGTGGAGAGACAGCCACGTTATTGCCAATTTCCCCCCCACATATTATAAATATATTATATACATTATATATATATATATATATATATATATATATATATATATATATATATATATATATAGTTAGTGTGGCAGTCTGTGCTGGCAGGCAATCTGGGGTCTTTTCTATATTTCCCTCCCTTGACCCTTTTTAAATATTTTTTCCCCCAGATTTATTATTTGTCTGTATTTGGCCGATTAGGGAACTCCTTCCCCTATTGTTTTGAATCCTTTTCATGGGAAGTCTCCTTGGGCCTTCATAGTTTCCATCCATGTGATATTTTATACCAATCTGGGTTACCATCAAATTATATACCCCTATTATTTTACAGACCTTCAATTAAGACCTTATCGCTAGCCCTGTATTTCCGGTAAGACCAGGCTCCCTTTGTTCAATAATTTATGGATAGATAATACTGAGACAACTTTCTTATTGCATGCACCTTGGGCCTGTTACAGCTATCAGGTGCCCTGTAATGTCCTGACATGGGCCAATGGGTGCTCTTTGTTTGTCCCCTATTTTGGGAGCTGTGCCCATGTGTCCCCTCCTCTTTTTTTCTGCTGTTTTTGGACAGGATTTTTTTTTTTGTTTATTGCAAAATGATATACTTTGGATTACAGCTTTTTCAAATTCAAGATGTGTATTTTATGTGCTTGTTTGTTTTTTCTTTTAGCACAAGTTCATTCTGAACGATGGGAGAATATTTGTAAAGGCATAGATGGTCCTGATGAAGTGGGATACCTCGCAAGATGAGCAGACCATTTACTGTATTGTAACTGCCCCATGTCATCTTTCTGTTTTTAACTTTATTATTGTATACCTTGTTAGTTTTATATATAATTTTTGTAATAAAAATCAGTGGATTTTAGTTACAACACTTTGCTTGCTTATACATTCACTCTGGATGGCATCTGTGATTAGCAAGGCCTTTTTTTTTTAAAGACTGTTCACTAGATCTACATACAATATGTGATTGATTGGTGGATAATATCTAGTTCTGCACAAGAAAGGGAAATGGTAACAAAAAGGTCAAAGTATGCATCATACATAAGTACATGCTGGAAGGACTGCATGTAATAAAGATGATTTTATAATTCATATTATACATCGATCAGGCATTAACATTATAACCCCTGAAAAACAAGTACCAATGATTATCTATTTATAATGGCATTTCAAAGTGGGTGGGACTTATTAGGCAGCGAGTAAACATGTTGTCCCTGAAGCTGATGTGTTGAAAGGAGAAAAAATGGGCAAGCATAAAAATTTGAGCAACTTTGACAAGAGCTGAATTGTAATGGCTAGACAACTGGGCCAGGGCATTTCCAAAATTGCAGCTCTTGTAGGATGTTCCTTGACTGCAGTGGTCAGGACCTACAAAACATGGTTCAAGGTAGGCAAGCCGGCAAATTGGCAATAGGGTCATGGGTGGCCAAAGCCCATTGATGCAAACGGAGTAAAGGTTGGCAAATCTAGTCCATCAAATTGGTGAAAATATTAATGCTGGTTCCTACAGAAAGGTGTCAGAACACACAGCACATCGCAGTTTGTTGCGTATGGGGTGCGTAGCTACAGACTGATCAGGGTACCCATGCTGACATGTGTCCACAGCCAAACGTGCCTACAGTTGGGCATGTGAGTATCAGAACTGGACCATGGAGACCTGGAACAAGGTGACCTCGTCTGACAAATTCAATAATGGTTTGAGGAACACGACAAGTTTGAGGCCTTCAAATTCTCCAGATCTAAATCCAATTGAGCATCTGTGGGATGTGCTGGAAAAACAAGTCCAACCCATGGAGACACCACCTCATAACTTACAGGACTTAACTACTTCCCGCCCACGCAATAGCCAAAAGATGGCTACAGCGCAGCTTTTTAGTTCTGGGAAGGCGTCCATGGACATCCCCCTGAGAAAGCGATTACTGCGCGACCCGTGGGGCGCATATCAGAAGTGTCTGTGATCGCTGTGTGCCTTGAATACAGCTGATCACAGATGGGGTAAAGGGCCATTCACAGTAGCCCTTTACCATGTGATCAGCTGTGTCCAATCACAGCTGTCATATATGTAAACAGACTTTCCTGGCTATCAGCTCTCCTTTCGTCACACACTGTCTGTGTACCTGCCAGGGAACAGGAAGTACAGCAGTTACACTGATAATCAGGTCACTGATTAGCAGCCCCATCAGTGCCCCGATAATCGGTGCAGCCCCATCAGTGCCCCGATAATCGGTGCAGCCCCATCAGTGCCCCGATAATCGGTGCAGCCCCATCAGTGCCCCGATAATCAGTGCAGCCCCATCAGTGCCCCGATAATCAGTGCAGCCCCATCAGCGCGGCCCCATCAGCGCTCGTCAGCGTGGCCCCCATCAACGTGGCCCCCATCAGCGGCCGTCAGCGCGGCGTCCATCAGTTCAGCCTCACCGGGGTCCATCAGTTCAGCCTCACCGGCGTCCATCAGTTCAGCCTCACCGGCGTCCATCAGTTCAGCCTCACCGGCGTCCATCAGTTCAGCCTCACCGGCGTCCATCAGTTCAGCCTCACCGGCGTCCATCAGTTCAGCCTCACCGGCGTCCATCAGTTCAGCCTCACCGGCGTCCATCAGTTCAGCCTCACCGGCGTCCATCAGTTCAGCCTCACCGGCGTCCATCAGTTCAGCCTCACCGGCGTCCATCAGTTCAGCCTCACCGGCGTCCATCAGTTCAGCCTCACCGGCGTCCATCAGTTCAGCCTCACCGGCGTCCATCAGTTCAGCCTCACCGGCGTCCATCAGATCAGCCTCACCGGCGTCCATCAGATCAGCCTCACCGGCGTCCATCAGTTCAGCCTCACCGGCGTCCATCAGTTCAGCCTCACCGGCGCCCATCAGTTTAGCCTCATCAGCATCCATCAGTGTTTACAGTACTCAGTAACTTAATGTGGAATTGACATGCAGAACTAAATGAGCCAGGCCAGTGATTTATCTTTCTTACAGTCTGCAAGGTATAAACATCAGTTTAAAAACGTACACATTTTTAAAAAGTAAAATAAACTTGACCCCAAATTATTACAGTTTTCCTTTAGGATATATACCAGAGCAGGCACATAATAAAAGATTGGACTGAGCATGTGTTTCACTGATACTGAAGCTGTATAATAGCGCAGCAATTATCACTAATACAGTATATTGTATTCAGGACTAAAAGCAGTATGAACTGACTGACCTTAGCAGTTTTATTGTTCAAATCCGATTGTAACCTATCTTCTCTACACACAGAAACCAATGGAAACTTCACCTTTCTGCTCTCAGCTTCTAGAAACAATATAGTAGACCAGAGACACGTTTTCTATAAAGCAAATTTAAGTGTACACTTTGGGGACAATGATACAAACAACTTCTAAGAGGACAATACTGTGATGACTAGAAATTTAGAAAATGTAGCAGAGGACAACATACAAAACTGAGTAGTTTATGTCTCGTGCATTTGAATGTATGAAGAGTAGTACCATCCCACAATTTACCGCACACCCCATCTTACATTTCTATAAACTCACCACATTTGCCCATCATAGCTCATACCTTCCGAGAGCTCCACCGGTAAATAAACAGGCAGTCACTTGTGAGGTTGCAGGCAGATAACGTATACTAATCCCATTTCATGTAAAGTTTACTCACTTGCTGTATAAAGTATCACTTTGCTGCCTCTCTCAATGTTTGCCCTGTTCCCACTACACATGAATGTGAGAGTTGGGTTGGGTTGGGTTACTGCTCACTTAGACCCCTTTCACACTGTGCCGCCCATAGCGTTGGCGGTAAAACACCACTATTTTTAGCGGCGTTTTACCGACGGATTTGCGGCGCACTTCGACCGCGAGCGGGGAACTTTTAACCCTCGCTAGCGGCTGAGAAAGGGTTAAAACTGCCCACAAAAGCGGCGTTTTGCCGGCGGTATAGCCACGCTGCCCCATTGATTTCAATGGGGAGCAGCAGTGGAGGAGCGGTAAAGACACCGCTCCTTCACCGCTCCAAAGAAGCTGCTGGCAGGACTTTTCCTGATGTCTTGCCAGCGTACCACTCCAGTGTGAAAGACCTCGCGCTTTCACACTGGAGGCAATGGAGCAGCTGTTTGAGGGCGGATTGCAGGCGCCATTTTTAAGGCTATAGCGCCTGCAAAACACCCTCGGTGTGAAAGGGGTCTTAGACCCCTTTCACACTGAGACGCTTCAAAAACGCCTTAGTGCTATTACTGCGTTTTTACCGCGTTTTTGGGGTTATTGAAGCATGGGCATCAAAGAACAGCCCCACCTCCCTACATCACAATTTCAGTCCTGTTGTTGTAGATGCTCTCTTTTCTGCTTGCATGTTTACCTTTTTGTGAGATCATGTGACTGCTCAGGGTGGATTATAGGCGCTATTCAGGCGTTTTTACAGTGCTTTCAATTCATTTCAATAGAGAGGCGTTTTTGAAGCGCTTTTCAATGCCCAAAAGCTGCTCCAAAGATGCTGCTTGCAACGCACCGCCTCAGTATGAAAGGGTCCATTGAGATGCATGGGGAGCATTTTATGAGCGTTTTAATAGCGCTATTTTTAGCACGAAAACACCGCAAAAACGCCTCAGTGTGAAAAGGGTCTTAGAGCACTTTCACAATGCCAGTGCCCGAAAAACGCTGGTAAAGCTCCGCGCCACTTTACCAGTGTTTTTCGAGCGCTAGCGGGGTGCTTTTAACCCCCGCTAGTGGCCGAATAAAGGGTTAAAAGCGCCCACAAAGCGCCTCTGCCAAGGCGTTTTGCAGGCGCTTCCCATTGATTTCAATGGGAAGGGGCGCTTTAGGAGCGGTGTATTCACCGCTCCTAAAGCGCTGCAAAGAAGCTGCTTGCAGGACTTTTTTTAGACGCCCTGCCAGCGCAGCGCCTCAGTGTGAAAGCACTCAGGCTTTCACATTGGGATTGCAGATGAGGCTTCTTTCAGGCGCTTTACAGGCGCTTTTTTTAACGCTAAAGTGCCTGAAAAACACCCCAGTGTGAAAGGGGTCTTATTGTGTTTTGTCGCTAATACAACTATAAGATATAAATTCCAAAAATGTTCTTCAAATATCTCAATTTTTGCTTTGTTAATGTTGCTGCGCAGCATTTTTTGAACTGCAGTGAGTAAACCTTTGACAAATATGTTGATTCTACTTGTGGCAATCCTGTGATAGGGTGACAATACAAATCAGAAGTTCCTAATGTTGTGATAATGTTGTCAGCCAACTGTGCATGCTTCTGCTTTGGGGCTACAGGAAACCATGCCTATGAACAGTATTGTTCACAAAGTCCTGTTGTCAGCCTGTGAAATCATAGGCAGCCATTCAAGAAATTCTGCCCAAGATGTCTATAAAGACATCAGTAATTTCAATACCAGAGATTCAAGGGTATCTGAAAATTCTCTAGAACTCGTATTCTTTGAACTTAAAGTCTAGACAGAGCGTCTCTGTTATAACAATATTCACAGGTCAGAACTGCATCTTCTTCCATCTTTTTTGATTAGGTGGCTTTATCATGCTACCAGATCAGGAGACCTTACATTACAATACCCAAAGGAAAGCTATGGAAAATAAAAGAATGAGCTTGTATACATCCATAAAAGGTTGGTCACCTGCTCACACTGCTGCTGATATTTTATTAGGCATTTGAGGTCCAGTTGAGCTTTTTCAAACCATTTATTATAGCTTGACCTCAACATCTATATACTGTTAAGGAAAAGTGAAGAAAGTATAGCAGACTGAACAACTAAAATTGTGAATACCTGGTTCTTCTTACTGAGCAAAGAATCACAATTTTTAACTTTATATTTTGTACTCACATCATATAGTGCTACATTTAACTGTTTCAATTGCTTGAACTTTTCAAAATGTAGAAGTAGCTAAAAGTCCTTGTCTAAGAATTGTAACATACTATCTATTTTTGCTTGGCCTCTTGCTGCACGTGCAACACATGCTCATTACTAAAGATGGGTGTCCACACATTTGTATTTATGGATGGCCAAGGGTCCCTGTGATGAGAGCATGCTCACTATGCATTCCCAGTACAATCGCCATACTGACATACACATCCTCCATTTTTTAAAAGAGACCATATGATTTTGCTTTGGCACTGGTCACATGCTTGCCACCAGCGCAGTGCTGAATTCAACAATTTGCGGTACAAGGTAAACTACTCAAACTATATCTACAGTTTACACAATAAATGCTGAAATAAATGTCAAATGTCATTTCAGTTTAGGTCTGCTTTATTTCTCACCACGGGGGGGGGGGGGGGGGTTCCTACATGAATGGCATATATATAAAAGCCTTCTGTGTACAGCAGCACCCCTCAGTCCCCCTAATACTTACCTGAGCCCCATTTCTGTCCGGTATTATGCTATGTGAGTTTTCTATCCATTTCTTGCATGGGTTATGATTATCCGTCCGTGGCATTTTTGGAATTTCTATAACGTATGGATAACTGTGGAGGTTGAATTGCCATTCCTATTCGGAAGTCATTTAGGATATTCGAGGAAGATCCATCATTTTGACCAGGTGGTCACAAAGCTTTTTTTGACTTGGATGACGTAAGTCTTGTCAAGTCAATAACCTCTTATACCTTTGGTGATGGCTCTTGAACCATCAACAGCTCTTCTGCTTACCTTTGCTGTTCCCACACTCCCACTTACCTGTTTTGGTCCAGTTGGTCGTCTAATCTTAACGTCAAGGTGGACATTGGTCTCTTATTATTTTGTCTTGGCAAGCCCCCTTAGATCCTTGGTGGTGGCTTTTTCACCCTCATTTGTTTCAACTAACATTGGTGGATTTTATTTTTTCGCATTATGAGTGGTGTTTATACCAGTTGGACTTTTTGGATTTTATTTTTATCACCATTTTTTATTTTATTATTTGTATTTCAATATGTATACAATGCACTATATGTAGTTTGTAAGCATTTTTCATTGTTTTGCTATCAACATGTACACAGTTATTGTACTTTTTGGAGTACATCATAGTTCTTGATGCTAGTGGTTTGTCACATAATTTTCACTGTGTCCAATGACATTTATAGTTTATAGCGCCACACTTTTTTTATTTTGCAGTTCTGTGTCTGAATGGACACAGGAAGCTGTGACTCGGGTCGGGTGCCCCCATAGCAAGCTGCTTGCTGTGGGGGCACTCGGCAGGAGGGAGGGACCAGGATCACAGAAGAGGGACCCGAGAAGAGGAGGAGCCAGGCTGCTCTGTGCAAAACCACTGAAACAGAGTAGGTAAGTATAACATGTTTGTTATTTTTATAGAAATAAAAAAAAACAAGACTTTACAATCACTTTAAGGAAACATCAATCAGAAACAGTCACATGCATCGGTGTATTTGGGTAGCAGATGCACTTTCTCACCGTCAAGGTCAGTAGTTTGCCATAAGTAAGATGTGCTGGGATGTGGTCAGGCTTTGATCTCAGAGACTCCATGTACCAGTGTTCAGCTTCAGACACCTTGTTCAACCTCATGTAGGCTTCTCCTGTTTAAAGATCAGAAAACAGTTCAGAAAGGCTAGTATCAGTTTCTTCAAAAATCTCAGTAGGAGAGGCAGATAAATTATTAGCCACCTGGGTAGCAAAGTTACAGCAAGGGGAAAATCACTGAGTCATGGCAGTAAAGATAGAATGAAGTTCCTAAATTCATACTTTGCAGTTATTCTGAAAGTGGATAAACCACATTTGGCAGTATGCAGTATCCTAACTATCTGTACTACCACTAGTATTATTAGGGACATTTACAAGGAAAGGCAGTTTAGTCATCAAGGTTCAGAATGTTCTTAAGAGTAAAGATAGCACAAAATAGAGAGCATTTAAAAAGAAAGCATAAGCTAATTTAACTATATTACAATTATCTGAAAAATTTAAGCTGACTAACATAAACATTAATGAGCCTGAAATTAATGCTGTCTAAAATAAAGTGAACCCAGTACAATATTCACACGTGGGAAAATAAAAATGCTGCACCAGTCTTCATTGAGAAGAAAATTAAATCACTAGCATAATTGTATCTCCCATCTTAAGTGGCATAGTTGATACAATAATCAATGATGTTTATTTGCTGCAGTTTAACAGCTCTTGAACTGTTCTGCTTATAAAATGCAGCTGTCACTAACACCATCCATCTCTATGACAAAAATGTCAAAAAGTAACATCTATCATTTTTTTTAGCAGCTACTCAACAGTATGTTGGTTCTCTGCATCAGCAGTTCTTGGCACAGGGCTCTCAGTGCCAAAAATAATTGAAAAATGTGTTTCTCTGTACTCTCCTGACCACTAAACTTAAAGCTGGAGCGTAGGTAAAACTATTTTTTAATAGTAGTTTAAAATCATTGTCGTTTTTTTTTTTTTTTTTATTGCTGTCAGTTTCCTGTCAAGATTTTCCCTCACCTCCAGTGGAACTGAAAAGAATTTGCCAAGAAAGTGTTTTTGTTTTATGTTTCTGTTAGGGACATTTGCCATCATTTCCTATTACAAGTGGCATCACACCAGTGAAGGGAAATATTTTAAATGTAGACACACCTACAGTATGATAGATATGGCAGCACGGCTCGGGATCAAGCCCACACGAATATCTCCATAGAAAGCAGCTTTCTATGTTGTCAGTCGCTGAAGAGCAGTCGTCAGGAATGCTGGTTGAGGATCTCAGAAGGGGACCACCATTGCACAGAGCAGGAAAGTATTACATGTTTAACCCTTTTGCTGCCAGGTCCTGCACTCCACTCAGTTGGCGGGACCATTTTTGCAATTTTTCCATTTTCTGTTTTTGCCTTACAGCTTGCAGCGTTTGTAAAAGACCCCCCCAAACCATATATTTTCTGAAAGCACATGATCAGTAGAATAAAAGGAAGGTACTACTGATATTTAAGGCCCTGCAAAAGTTTTTTTTAAATTATGTTTTCCTTAAAAATACACTAAAATCATTATTAGCATATGAAACTACAGCAAATGTTAGAAAATTCTGACTAAATTCCAATTAAATATAAAAGCTTAACCTGTGTTTAGTTAAAAAAGAACAAATATTTGTCAATTTTAACCCTTTCATGACTAAGCCTATTTTTGAAATTTGGTGTTTACAAGTTAAAATCCGTATTTTTTGCTAGAAAATTACTTAGAACCCCCAAACATTATATATATTTTTTTAGAAGAGAGTCTAAAGAATAAAATGGCGATTGTTGCAATATTTTTTATCACACGGTATTTGTGCAGCGGTGTTTTAAACGCAAATTTTTGGAAAAGTGACACTTTCATGAATTTTAAAAAATCCAAACAGTAAAGTTACCCCAATTTTTTTGTATAATGTGAAAGATGATGTTACGCCGAGTAAATAGATACCAAACATGTCACCCTTTATAATTGCACACACTCGTGGAATGGCGACGAACTACGGTACCTATGAATTTCCATAGGCGACGCTTTAAAAATTTTTTACGGTTACCAGGTTTGAGCTACAGAGGAGGTCTAGGGCTAGAATTATTGCTCTCGCTCTGACGATCGCGGCGATACCTCACATGTGTGGTTTGAACACCGTTTACATATGCGGGCGCGACTTCCGTATGCGTTTTCTTCGCTGCGCGAGCTCGCGGGGACGGGGGCGCTTTAAAAATTTTTTTTTATTATTTATTTATTTATTTTATTTATTTTTGTACTTTTATAAATTGTGTTTAAAAATTTTTTTTTTTTTTTACTTTTATTGCTGTCACAAGCAATGTAAACATCCCTTGTGACAGTAATATGTGGTGACAGGTACTCTTTATGGAGGGATGGGGGGTCTAAAAGACCCCCCATCCCTCCTTTACACTTCAAAGTATTCAGATCGCCGAAAACGGCGATTCTGAATACTGTGTACTTTTTTAAATTCGGCGCCATTGGCAGCCGAGTAAACGGGAAGTGACGTCATGACGTCGCTTCCGCGTTTACAATTAGAAGGCTGGAACGAAGCCGCTCACAGCTTCGTTCCAGCCCGCCCCCAGCCGCCGGAGATTCCCGAATGGACACCGGGCCTCCCGATCGCACGGGAGGCCCGGTAACAGCGGCGGGAGGCGGCGGGAGGGGGGGGATGTCCCCTCCCGCTCCTCCGGTATAACAGCCGAGCGGCTTTTAGCCGCATCGGTTGTTATATTCGGGTAGCCGATCGCCCGCTGAAAACAACGGTACCGGGATGATGCCTGCAGCTGCGGGCATCATCCCGGTATAACCCCGGAAAGCCGAGGACGCATATGTGCGTTCGGTCGGCGGGAAGGGGTTAAATTGTGCCTTTTTGCAAAATGGTGAAAATCAAACGTATGCAAAAATCCAAATTTCTCCAAGTACCTCAAGGTTTTAATTTTTCCCTTACAGCTTTCAGATTTTGTAAAAGACTACCCAAACCATATTTTTTTCTTAAAGCATATGACTTGTAGATTAAAAAATGTGCTACTGATTTTTCTAGACCCCCGCAATAGTTGTGCAAGTGTTTATCAATTCGCCATTTTCACAAAAAATACATTAAAATTATTAGTGGATACATACATGGCAAAACTTACAAAATTCTGGCTAAATTAAAAATATGGTCCAGTCCCAACTCTTTTTTTTTTTGAGACAAGTTGCTGCAATCAAATTCAACATTACCGTTTTTTTTTTATTAAAATGGTACATTTTCTCAGTGTAAACTTTTGATATGTTTTCTATTTTTTATTGTGAATGAAATATGGGTTTATGAGATTTTCAAATCATTGCATTGTTTTATGTAGATTTTACACAGCATCCCAACTTTTTTGGAATTGGGGTTTACAAAATACTAGCACCGTGTTTGGGAGGTACTATTCTCCCTACCCAGTACTGAATGTGACTAATTTACCAAACAATTTTTTTATCTCATTTATTCTACCTCCATTTTTGTTTGGCTCTGGAGGGCCCAAAACTGAACACTTGGCTTTGAAACTATAACCAAAACTTTTTTTTTTTGATAGGGTAAGGGAGGGTTAAAACTACAGTTATTTATTTTTGCCATCTCCATCTCATCAGGGAGATTATCATTGACTTCCTGTCATTTGGAATTTGGAGGGATTTTCCCTATTAGACAGGTGTCACGGGAACAAATGTCCCCATTTAATTCCCCATGATTTCCCATGGTGATCAGGAAAATTAAACTGAGTAAATCTCCCTAACGCTGATACAGATAGTGAAAAAAAAAAGACGACAATGTTTCTAACCACTAAGCATTCTATACAAATAAAAACATATTTAGTTGTACTTCAACCTCACCCTAACCTTAAAAACCTTAAAATTATCATTTGAAATATATAGTTAACATAAAAACTAAACCTTATATAGAACCTAAAGTAAAAAAAATTCTATGTGCAGCAAACATTTCCCCTTACTGCAGTCATAAGATGTTCGCTTACAGTCCCACTACTATTCTTTTGCCAAGGGCAGGTTCTGTGAAAGGCAGAGACACTGACTTGTTGCCTCTTCTTAAGCACTTTAATCTACCACTTAAGCCCCCAAATCCTAACCTTTAAATTTAACACTAACTGCATTGCCAAGAAAAATTACATCAGCTATTCCATACCACACCTGTGCCTGAAAGTGCTGCAGCCTTTGCTAGTAATCAAATGGCAGATACAGTTCTAAGTATGTTAGAAAAGTTTAAAAATATGTATAATCATCTCAGATGCACAAGGAGTATAGAGTTTTAAACATGAGGCCGAATCATTTCCAAAGAAGAGAAGAAAAATGCATTTTATGTACTTCACATGTGATTTTAATGAAGCAAAACTGCAGCTTATTACCCAACAGCAAATTGATGGATATAAAAGCTTACAAACCACAGCACTAGAGATAGACTGCATCAAGAGAAAAGGCAAATGCCTAGAAATAATACTCTTAAAATGTAATGCAACTATATGACATGTCATTTTAGATGTAATGAGACTGTAGAGGGCGGTTCAGTAAGCAATTCACATAATGACTAACAACACTCGTCGGTTGATAAAGGGATAGTCTTAGGTCAGAATTATGGCTCGGTGAAGATTCTGCAGATGTTTGTATTCTGTTGAGTTATATCACTAAGGGAATATCCTAAAATATTCTTATTGTATCTATGTACAGTAAAGATAACCCCCTTGGTGTACCTTCATAATCCCAAAACACATGGACTCTGTTCCAGAGGCAGAGCTTGACTTGTCTATAGTTCCTAATTGAGTATTAAGCTTTTTACCATGCATCTAGTCTTAATGCCTTTAAAGAAATCTTATAGTGGTTCTAAAGGCAGAAGGTTTATTTTAATGCATTAAGATTAAAAACCTTCTGTGTGCAGCAGCCCCCCCTAATACTTACCTGAGCCCCATCTCAAACCAGCGATGTTGCACGAGAGCCTCAGCTGTCTATGACTCTCCCTCCTCATTCGCTGAGACAGCAACATGGCACCATTGGCTTCCGCTGCTGTAAAAGGCAGTGAGCCAGTGAAGAGGAGGCAGGTCTGAGCCATGGCTTGACTCTGGTGCCCCCATAGCAAGCTGCTTGCTGTGGGGTCACTCGGCAAGCAGGAGGGGCCAGGAGTGCCCACGAGGGACCCAAGAAGAGGAGGATCTGGGCTGCTCTGTGCAAAACCACTGCACAGAGCAGGTAAGTATAAAATGTTTGTTATTTTTAAACAAAAAACAATAATTTTGTAACACTTTAACCCCTTCCCGACCGGCGCACGCTGATGTATGTCGGCAGAATGGTACGGCTGGGCAAATGGACTTACAGGTACGTCCATTTGAATTTCCTGCCGCGCCATTGCGTGCGCGCGCCGGCCGGGAGCTCCGTGAGTCAGGTTGCGGGTCCCGTGGACTCGATCGCCGCGGGGATACCCACGATCGCCTCACGGAGAGGACGAACGGTGGAAATGCTGATGTAAACAGCATCTCCCCGTTCTGCCTAGTGACAAGTGTCACTGATCTCTGCTCCCTGTCATCGGGAGCAGTGATCAGTGTAGTGACACAGCTAGCCCATCCCCCCTACAGTTAGAAATCACTCCCTAGCACTGACTTAACCCCTCCCCGCCCCCTAGTGGTTAACCCCTTCACTGCCAGTGTCATTTATACAGGAATCAGTGCATTTTTAATCGCACTGATCGCTGTATAAACGACAATGGTCCCAAAAATGTCCGACATGTCCGCCATAATGTCGCAGTCACAATAAAAAAAAAAAAAAAAAATCGCTGATCGCCGCCATTACTAGTAAAAAAAAAAAATATTAATAAAGATGCCATAAAACTATCCCCTATTTTGTAAACACTATAACTTTTGCGCAAACCAATCAATAAACGCTTATTGCTAATTTTTTTTACCAAAAATATGTAGAAGAATACGATCAGCCTAAACTGAGGAAAAAAAATGTTTTTTTATATATTTTTGGGGGATATTTATTATAGCAAAATGTAAAAAATAATGCGTTTTTTTCAAAATTGTCGCTCTTATTTTGTTTATAGCGCAAAAAATAAAAATTGCAGAGGTGATCAAATTCCACCAAAAGAAAGCTCTATTTGTGGGGAAAAAAGAACGTCAATTTTGTTTGAGAGCCACGGCGTACGACTGTGCAATTGTCAGTTAAAGCGATGCAGTGCCGAATCGCAAAAAGTGCTCTGCTCAGGAAGGGGGTAAAATCTTCCGGAGCTGAAGCAGTTAACTATTCTAATGGGAACTAACTAATCCCACCTAGGGTAGTGCATCCATACTTCCCATTCTTATGTGGTTTCCAAGGGTGCCCCTACAAGTAAAGTAAAATTCAGCAAGAATATTAAAATACATTTAAAATGTACAGATGTAAAATACATAGATTATAGCACAAATAATACAGGACTGTTTGTACTTTCGAATTTTCAGGAAACAAATCACCCTGTTTTTTTGGTTTTTTTTTTGTTTAAAGGGAAAATAAAGCTAGGCATTCTTTAATGTAAGAATAGTAAGCTCTGGCTTTACAATCAATTAAATGATTCCCTCTGAGAGAAGAAAAGTATGAAAAAAATACCATATAATTATTTATGGTGCTTCCAGGTTACTTTCTCTGGAGAATGTTTTATTAGCAAAAACATTTTGTTAAATGTACAATGATTAATAGAAAGAGGAATATTTTTCCACTGAAATATGAATAAGCACAGAGAGCTAGATTTACCAAGCTTGGCTTACATTTGAAAATCCCAAATATTTAATTGTAATAAAATAAAACTCGATTTTGCTGGAAGAGAACCGCAATGAAAAAGCAGGTCTCAGGCACAGATGTAGAACATTTAACAACATGTATTCTTTTCGCATTTCCTAATACTTTCCAAAGTTTAACGTTTACTGTTTTTTGAAGTGTAAATTCTCCTTTGCTGCAGATAAGTCTATGAAGTAATCCAATGGCAGGTCGAGGTGGGATGTTATTGGGCAGCGATTGAGGCATAGTAATTATGTATCACCCGCTGTTCTTGAAATGGACTTGGGCATTATATGAGTGATATAAATACAGGTTTACAAAGTTCTTGCTGCACACAGCATTACATTTAGCAGAACTCATGATGATGATAAAAGACATACCACATTTTTAAACGTATCCAATCTCCTTGTCACGTGTAAATATAATCAGCATGTTATAGTCTAATTATGAACATCTGTATGTATAACAACTTGTAATGAATCAACGATACACTAAGGGTGGTAGGACACAGACTGTTTTTTTTATCCAGTGTATTTGTTGCTCAAGATAATTTGCCCAGTTGTACATACATCTGCTTCAATGACTCAGAGAAAAGTAAGTCTATGGTGAAGCAGGACATCATTGTGGGGAAGCTATAATACAAGATACTATTCCCTATACCCACAGACTGCACACTAGTTCCAGAGTAGGAATAAATAGTTTCAGTTTCACTGCATCAAACTTGTATGTGGCACACGTCCTTTAATACAGCTCAAAGATGCCTCTTTGGGTCAGAATAATGGGCAATATTTAATCTCGATGATAGATGCCATGAGTTGCAGTTGCGTTTTTGCCACGTTTTCAATGCATTTCAATGGGCAGGTGTGTTTTTTTTTTTTTTTAATGACCAAATTTGCACCAAAAATAGGCAAGAAGTGCAACGAACCAGTGTGAAGACATACATAGAATTTAAAGGGATGCATTTTTCTTCAGCTTTTCTTGCGCTTTTTTTTTTTAAAAAAACACTCAGTTTGAAATCAGCGTTACTATTTTTTAAAGTGTTTAATAGAACAAATGTGTTAGTGATAATGCTGTAAACAGTATAGAGTAGAAATGTCCTGCTTTTCAGCCTGTGCTTGTGTACCTAAAAAGGTTTTTACATGTCCTATTATTACGTGTTGGGGAAACCTGAAACCATATACAGTATGTAGCCCAATACACATTCAAACTGCTTCTGAGAGAGTTCTGAAGAACTCTTATTTTGGCATTAATCAAGGAGAGGTGTAGGAAAGAATAAAGGAATTTCCCACTTGTCCCAGAAACATTTTAAAATGTCCAAAGAAGATCTCAAGCTCATGGCCATTTAAAAAGTGTAGGCTGGCCAGTTTTGCTGAATGTCTCTGCATCCCCAGGAGCAAACTCTGCTGAAGATACACAGGTCTCTAAAAACTGTTTCGTGAAATAAAATTCTTCTAATGATTCAATTTAGTCACAGTGGTAGACAGAAAGGTGTTCATGACCCTTGAAATTTTCCACATTTTGTCATGTTACAACCAAAAAAGTAAAATGTATTTTACTGGGATTTTATGTGATAGATCAACACAAAGTGGCACATAATAGTGAAGTGGAAAGAAAATGATAAATGATTTTCCAGATTTTTTTACAAATAAATATGTGAAAAGTGTGGAGTGCATTTGTATTCAGCCCCCCTGAGTCAATACTTTGTAGAACCACCTTTCACTGCAATTACAGCTGAAAGTCTTTTTGGGTATGTCTCTACCAGCTTTGCACATCTGGAGAGTGACATTTTTCCCATTCTTCTTTGCAAAATAGCTCAAGTTCTGTCAGATTGGATGGAGAGCATCTGTAAACAGCAATTTTCAAGTCTTGCCACAGATTTTCAATTTAGGTCCGCACTTTGACTGGGCCATACTAACATATGAATATGCCTTGATCTAAACCATTCCATTGTAGCCCTGGCTTTATGTTTAGGGTCATTGTCCTGCTGGAAGTTGAACCTCTGCCTCAGTCTCAAGTCTTTTGCAGACTAACAGGTTTTCTTCTAAGATTGCCCTGTATTTGGCTCCATCCATCTTCCCATTGACTCTGACCAGCTTCCCTGTCCCTGCTAAAAAGAATTCCCACAACATGATGCTGCCACCACCATGTTTCACGGTGGGGATGCTGTGTTCAGGGTGATGTGCAGTTTTCATTTTCAGCCACACATAGGGGGTTATTTACAAAAGTCAAATCTACTTTGCGCTACAAGTGCAAACTACAAAATGCACTTGAAATTGCACTGAAAGTGCACTTGAAAGTGCAGGCACTGTAGATCCGAGGGGGACATGCAAGGAGAATATAAAAAACAGCATTTTAGCTTGCACATGATTGGATAAAATCAGCAGAGCTTCCCCTCATTTCAGATCCACCCCTCAGATTTACAGCTACTGCACTTCCAAGTGCACTTTCAATGCAATTTCAAGTGCACTTTGCACTTGTAGTTTGCACTTATAGTGCAAAGTGGATTCGCCTTTTGCAAATAACACCCATAGCGTTTTGCTTTTAGGCCAAAAAGTTCAATTTTGGTCTCATCTTATCAGAGCACCTTCTTCCACATGTTTTCTGTGTCCCCCACATGGCTTCTCGCAAACTACAAACAAGACTTCTTATGGCTTTCTTTCAACAATGGCTTTCTTCTTGCCACTCTTCCTTAAAGTCAAGATTTGTGGACTGCAGAACTAATGCCGCGTACACACGAGCGAACTTTACGGCAGACTTTGTCTGGCGTACTTTGATGGACTTTACGACTGACTTTCCGAATGCACGGACTTACCTACACACAATCAACCAAAGTCCGACAGATTCGTACATGAGGACGTACAACCGGACTAAAACAAGGAAGTTCATAGCCAGTAGCTTCCCTAGCGTCGTTTTTTTGTCCGTCGGACTAGCATACAGATGAGCGGACTTTTCGACCGGACTCGAGTCCGTCGGACAGATTTGAAACATGTTTCAAATCTAAGTCCATCAAACTTTTGAGAAAACAAAGTCCACTGGAGCCCACACGCAATCGAATTGTCCAACGAAATCCGGTACGCCGGACCAAGTATGGCGTAAAGTCCAATCGTGTGTACGCGGCATAAGTTGTCCTCTGGACAGATTCTCCCACCTGAGCTGTGGATCTCTGCAGCTCCTCCAGAGTTACCATGGGCCTCTTGGCTGCTTCTCTGATTAATGCTCTCCTTGCCCAGCCTGTCAGTTTAGGTGGACAACCAAGTCATGGTAGGTTTGCAGTTGTACCATACGCTTTCCATTTTTAGATGACGGATTGAACAGTGCTCCGTGAGATGTTCAAAACTTGGGATATTTTCTTTTATAATCTAACCCTGCTGTAAACTTCTCCACAACTTTATCCCTGATCTGGCTGGTGTGTTCCGAGGCCTTCATGATGCTGTTTGTTCACTAAAGGTCTCTAACAAATCTCTGAGGGCTTCACAGAACAGCTGTATTTATACTGAGATTAAATTACACACAGATGGGCTCAATTTACTAATTAGGTGACTTCTGAAGGCAATTGGTTTCACTAGATTTTAGTTAGGAGTATCACACTAAGGGGGGCTGAATACAAATGTACACCACACTTTTCAGATATTCATAAAAAATTGAAAACCATTCATCATTTTCCTTCCACTTCACAATTATGTGCCACTTTGTGTTGGTCTATCACATTAAATCCCAGTAAAACACGTTTATGTTTTTGGTTGTACCATGACAAAAAGGGGTATGAAAACTTTAAGGAACTGTATAACAAGCAATAACAAGTTTAATAATAAGCAAATAAATAATCTGCTCCAATTTGATTTACTTTATTAACTCAAATAGACTATTCAGTCCCTATTTAAACAAAAACGTTTGAAGTAACATAATGGGCACTGACTGACTGATTTAAAAACAAAAAAAACAAAAAATCACAATGTGGGTGCGGGTTATGACCGGTTTAGGATCTCTTGAGCATTCTTCTGAAGAGACCAGAAGATTCTAGGCATACCACGGGTTGGACAAAAATTACTTGAGGTCCTATCATAACCTACATCTCACATAGCAGGACATAGCAGGGGACATTTGAGGAAACAGTTCAGCAAACATGTACTCAACTGCAAGTATGTAGAAAAAATATGAAATCTGAAGTGTTCCTAAAACAATTCCATTGTATCTTGGGGTGCAAAGGCATTGTTCTAGATAATGACATTGCTATCACTGTGCTGAGAAAGCAAATATTTTTAAAAACGCCAACAATGACAGCAAATCTAATTAGCAAGGAATTTTGACATTTATCAGGCAAGAAAAGGGAAAAAACATTGGAACATTCCATATAGTTTGAAGATTTTTCCCCGCCCCCCCCCCCCCCCCCCCCACCTACCCTCCACAAGTTTATCAGACAAGATATAAAAGGGAATATGTTTGCTGTTTTAGATAAATGAAACATATATTTAAATACTCTGAAAATCAAGCATTTTTTGCTCATAGACTTTTAGACTGTAACCTCCTGTAGTCAGGAAACCATACTTTTGTTACTGTGTCATGTATGTCTTACATCTTGTACTTTGCAGTAGTTCATAAACTGCACCTATGCAAGTGCTGCCACAAACTATATAACCAAAGAGAAAGACAAATGGTAACTATATGATGAAAACTAATTTTAAGCCTAGACACATATAGCCAGTGACTGATCCAAGCAGCTACAGTGATAGTGAGTGAATGAGTGTACTTGGCATACAGAAGCATCCAGATGCAAAATTCCCAAAGGCAACATGGATTGCAGCAGGTTTGGAAGTGCAAGATCATTTAAAAAAGGATCTGCACATTTTACAACCCCCATTAAAACCAACTGAAGACCATCTATGCGCATCTATGACTTGGCCTGAAGCTCCCAGTACTCAAGCAGATTGGGTCTCTCAACTTGGCTGAATGCGGTCTACTAAGAAACCGTTTTAGCCACTTATAATGTCCAAATCTAACATCATATGTGCCAAATACTGTATAAAATTATGTGAGAATGATGAAATGAGTTGTACCCGAACCACATAAATATTATAGTTTAGCCCTATCATCTACCTAACCAATCAATACTAAAAAAGTAATCTCTCAGCCTTAGAGGTCAACAGCATCACAGCACTGATGTCCTAACATTACTTTATTCAGCTAGATATTAGACCTTAAAGTGATTGTAAAGGCTCATTTTTTTTCCTTTTTAAATAACAAACATATCATACTTACCTCCACTGTGCAGCTCGTTTTGCACAGAATGGTCCCGAACCTGCTCTTCTGGGGTCCCTCGGCAACTCCTCCCCGCATCAGATAACCCCCTAGGAGAAGCGCTCTTCCGGGGGGGGTTACCTTGCGGGCGCACTCCCGAGTCCAGCATTTGCGTCCATAGACACAAAAGCCGGACTCAGCACCCGCGTAATTGGATTAGACTGACAGCAGCAGGAGCCAATGGCTGCGCTGCTATCAATCTATCAAATCAAGAGCCGGGACCCCATTAAGATAGGGACAGCATGTTCACGCCAAAGGAAATACGGGGCTCAGGTTAGTAAAACAGAGGGGCTGGGGGGCCGGTCACTGCCAGGTGTTTTTTCACTTTAATGCATAGGATGCATTAAGGTGAAAAAACACAAGGGTTTAGAACCCCTTTAACCTATGTATCAACAATGATTACTAACAGATATCAACAATGATTACTTCCAGTCAAAATTAGTGCCATGTCACTACAATTTTCTCTGCTGTCTTACAATATACAATGGTTTATTTAAGAGATTAAGCTATGGATTAACCAGATCAAGCTTAAAATTCATAAAATACAGCCATAATGCAAAGCAAAGAAAAAACTATATGTGGCAAGAAATCAATTTAGTGTGTGTTAGCATATGACAGAAAATCACAGAAAATATTTCTTGTAGACAGAAAGAAAAGGAAACCACAATAGAGATACTACAGAAACTCTTTGTAATTTATATATGTAATAATGTAATACAATATGCTGCTTTTCATTACTGAATAGGACTTACTGTGGAGGAGTGCTTAAAGAAACTGGAAGAAGTTGTGCCACCATGTGATTAGATTCAGCAAATTGTGAAGTAACAGTCTAATCTTTATAATTACACAGTGTTATGCTTTAAGGAGAAACATTGCATCCTTAGCTTAATGCGTAGTTATTCAAAAACAGGCATATGGACCCCTAGGGAGGTACACTACAAATATAGTACCTTTGAGTAGGTTGGTCAAAAGGAATTTTAAATGTGCTATTAAAGTAAATGCATCCCAAATAAGAATGAAAAGATACATTTGCATCCCAAATAAATATGAATAAAGGCACATTTGCATATCAGCGCAAGATGACTAAACTACCTCATAGGTCCTTCATCTGCTTTAGCCAAGTGGTATTCTGGAATAGAGACATCTTGTCATTTAAAGTTGTTTACAGGATTCTTAAAATTGAGACATCATCCACCCACCTTTCCCCCTCCACCGATCCGAGGAAGCCATGTATTCATTATTAAAAATACAAAGCTTCTTCTAAATGACATAGAAGCATTCAGGCCAACTTGAATTTGTTCAGGCAGCAAAACGATGCCCATACAGTGGCTGCATGGTAATTCAATAGAAGTATTTGGTTAGACCAGCTTGGCCCAAATGAACTATTGGATGTCATCTCTCCTTGTGGAGTCTTTTCGATGCCAGTGAGAGGAGAGAAGACGTCTTACCATGAGTTGCACAACACTACACTAACACCAGTACACACAGGTACACTTGCCACCCCCCGATCACCCCCCCAGTTAACCCCTTCACTCCCTGTCACTGTGTCACCAATTGCAGTTTTCAGATTTTTCACTGCATTGGTGTCATTTGTGACTGTAAAAAGTGATAGGGTAGTAGGCCCTGTTAGGTCTAGGGTACCCCCCTAAACCCCCCTAATAAAGATTTAACCCCTTGATCGGCCCCCAGTTAACCCTTTCACCCCCTGTCGCCAGTGTCACTAATAGATAATTTTTCTGATCAACGCATTTGTGTCACGGGTGATGCTAGTTAGCCAGTTAGTTGGTTTGTTTCGCTGTCAGGTTTTTATAGCGTCAGGTACCCCCATATATTACCTAATAAAGGTTTTAACCCCCCAATTGCCCCCTAGTTAACCCTTTCACCCCCTGCCACCAGTGATCACAGTATTAGTGTTACGGGTGATGCTGGTTAGTTAGTTTATTATAGCGTCAGGGCACCTGGCGTATATTACCCAATAAAGGTTTAACCCCCTGATCGCCCAGCGGGTGATATCAATTAGGTTTTAGCATCAGTCAGGGTCTGGGTCGCCCCAGCAAGCGTCAGATTAGTGCCAGTAACGGTAACACCCACGCACGCACCATACACCTCCCTTAGTTGTATAGTGGCTGAACGGATCGATTTCTTTGATCTGATCAGAACTATATTAGCATCCCCAATAGTTTAGGGTTCCCAAAAATGCAGCGTCAGCGGAATCAGCCCAGATACCTGCTAGCACCTGCATTTAGCCCCTCCATCCAGCCCAGCCCACCCTAGTGCAGCATCAATCGATCACTGTCACTTACAAAAACACAACTGCAGCATTCGCAGAGTCAGGCCTGATCCCTGCGAACGCTAACAGTTTTTTTGGTAGTGTTTGAATCAGTCGCTGACAATCAGGAGGTTTTTAACCTGTGAGTCTCATTACTATACCAGTAAATTTAGAGACCAAAATGTCAAATCGAAGGTACAGTAGTGAAGAGGCCTACACGTTTCTGAGCATGACAAATAGTGAAGAGGAAGTCACCCATCTGTCAGATTCAGGCTCAGAATACAATCCTGTAGACAGCAGTGGCACCCTGACAGATAGCTCTGACGACAGAGTTGTGGTCCCTGCCAAGGTCAGGCGTACCCGAACCCGTTCTGCTGCTGTTGAGGTGCAAGAACCACAGGGCTCTCGTATGGAGCAGAGAGCCAGTACTAGTGCCGCTCATTCTTCTGGTGAACTGGCAAGCCCCAGCGGCCTAGTACACCCTAGTTGTAGTCAAACCAGCACTACAGTATCACGTGGTGATGTGGCCAGTCCCATAAGTGCAGTTCAAGCTGGTGAGGTGGCTAGCACAACTAGTGTCCCGCAGCCACCAAGAAGTAGACAAACACAGGCCCATTGAGCCCATAGTGCCCTTCCTGCTGCATTTGCCAATCCTAATTGGGAGCCCAGCACTTCTGCAGCACCCGTACTTCCCCCATTCACTGGCCAACCCGGAATTCAGGTGGAAACAGCTCATTTTACGTCACTTGATTTTTATTCGCTGTTTTTCACGGAAGATCTCTATAGATCTATTGTGGACCAAAGCAATTTGTATGTTGGTCAATTCATCGCCGCTAATCCCCATTTGACCCTTGTAGAATGTAAACCTATTACCGTTTCCGAATTTAAGACCTTTCTGGGCCCATCCCTCCTCATGGGCATAACAAAAAAAAAAGAGTGAGTTGTGGTCATATTGGGCCACTGACTCAATACACCATATGCCTGTGTTCTCTGCCTCCATGGCCAGGGCACGATAGGAGCAGATCTTGCGGTTGATGCACTTCAATAATAATGAACTCTGTCATCCTCAGGGTGACCCTGGATATGATCGGCTCTACAAAATTCGGCCCCTCTTAAACCACTTCAACCAACAGTTTGCAGCCTTGTTTACTCCCGATCAAGTTGTCTGCATTGCTGAGTCCCTGATTAAGTTTTCTGGCCACTTGTCTTTCAAACAGTATCTTCCCAGCAAGCGTGCCAGATATGGGGTCAAGATGTATAAGCTCTGTGACAGAGCCACAGGCTATACATATAGTTTTATGGTTTACAAGGGAAGAGATAGTCACATAGAGCCGGAGAACTGCCCAGACTACATAGGGAGCGCTGGTAAGATTGTGTGGGACTCAATGTCACCCTTATACAATTGGACAATTATTACACGAGCGTGCCATTTTTTAGTCACTTGTTTGATCATAGAATTGGCGCATGTGGTACCGTGTGATCTAATCGCTGGGGCTTACCCCATTGGCTTGTAGATTCCCTTCATAGGCTGGGGAGAGAGCCTGCTTGAAGTGTAATAATTTGCTCGCTGTGAAGTGGAGGGATAATCGGAATGTTTTCGTTCTGTCCTCCCTTCACGCAGACACGACGGTCCAAATTCTTACGGCGACTGGTGTTGTGGAGAAATCCCTCTGTGTCCACGAATATAACCTTAATATGGGAGGGGTGCACCTCAATGAGTACCTAGTTGCTTGTAAGGCCAGACGCTGGTACTAAAAAAGTGTCTGTATACTTATTTCAATTGGCTCTGCTGAATGCTTATGTGCTATACAAAGCTTCAAGACGAACTGGATCCTTTCTTAAATTCCAGGAAGAGATCATCACAGCCCTTCTGTTTCCAATCACCACCTTCAGGCTTTCTAAGGTTAAATGGTGATTTCACTTCTTCACTACCTATCACAGTTTCGGAGGTCCTGAAATGTCAAGATAGCACAAACCCCCCCAAATGACCCCATTTTGGAAAGAAGACACTTTAAGCATTTTGCCGAGAGGCATGTTGTGTCCATGGAATATTTGATATTTTGCCTCAAGTTTCGGGAAAATTACATTTTTTTTTACATAAAGTTGTCACTAAATTATATATTGTTCAAACATGGCATGGTTATATGTGGAATTACACCCCAAAATACATTCTGCTACTTCTCCTGTGTACGGGGGGTACCACATGTGTGAGACTTTTTGGGAGCCTAGACGAGTACAGGATCCCATTTCATGGCCTCCGAAACTGATAGGAAGTGAGGAAGGGAAATCACCATTTTACGCCCTTGGAAAGCCTGAAGGCAGTGCTTGGTTTTCAGGGTCCTGTACACGGCTAGGCTCCAAAAAAAAGTCTCCCATGTGGTATCCCCCTACTCAGGAAAAGCAGCAGAATGTATTTTGGGGTGCAATTTCACATATGCCCATGGCATGTTTCAGTAATAGATCATTTAGTGACAACTTTGTGCAAAAAGAAAACAATGTGTCATTTTCCCGCAACTTGTGGCAAACTATAAAATATTTCATGGACTCAACATGCATATCAGCAAATAGCTTGGGTGTCTACTTTCCAAAATGGGGTCATTTGGGGGGCTTTTGTGCTATCTTGGCATTTTATGGCCTTCGAAACTGTGATAGGTAGTGAGGAGTGATATAAAAAATTTACACCCTTAGAAATCCTGAAGGCAATGCTTGGTTTTCAGGGTCAGCTAGGCTCCCAAAAAAGCCTCACACATGAGGTATCCCCATACTCAGGAGAAGCAGCAGAATGTATTTTGAGGTGTAATTCCATATATAACCATGGCACGTGTGAGAAATATATCATTTAGTGACAACTTTGTGTAATTTTTATTTTTGTAATTTTTCAATCACTTGTGACAAAAAAATAAAATATTCAATGGGCTCAATACGCCTCTCAGCAATTTCCTTGGGGTGTCTACTTTCCAAAATGGGGTAATTTGGGGAGGGTTGTACTGCCCTGCCATTTTAGGACCTCAAGAAATAAGAAGCTAAAAGCTGCGTAAATTCCAGAAAATGCACCCTAGTTTGTAGATGCTATAACTTTTGCACAAACCAATAAATATAGGCTTGACATTTTTTTTTTATCAAAGACATGTGGCTGAATAAATTTTGGCCTAAATGTATGAGTAAAATTGAGTTTATTGAATTTTTTTAATAACAAAAAGTAGAACATATCATTTTTTTCAAAATTTTCAGTCTTTTTCCGTTTATATCGCAAAAAATAAAAATCGCAGAGACAATCAAATACCATCAAAAGCAAGCTCTGTTTGTGGGGGGGGGGGATGCAAATTTCATTTGGGTACAGCATTACATGACCATGCAATTACCAGTTAAAGCAGCGCAGTGCCAAATTGTAAAAAGTGCTCCGGTCATTGAGCAGCCAAATCCTCCAGGGCTGAAGTGGTTAAAGTCAAATGAAAGCTGGAATTTTACTTTAATGTTTATGTTATTTTTTGTTTTCTTATACTCTATGTCCAGTTTCCCTGAGACATCGAAGTAGAAGAAGTACAAGTTCAAGAAGGGAGTTGAAATCCTTTAAAGTTGTTACCAGAACACATGTCCCCACAGCAATAGGTGCCCCCCATCAGATGATTTCCCCAGACCTCCTTTTCCAGCGACAACTGTAAAAGTTTGTAATTTCTTTACGTTCTGTTACTTGTCACCAAGTAAAACAAAGTGGGTGATTTTTCCAGAATGGACATGGACAGTGAAATACAAAAAAAAATAAAAAAAAAACAAAAAACTTGACAGGTTCTGCCTGTTCCATACTCTATTAAACACTAAAATAGGTTTTGGCTAAAGATACACTTTAAGAGTTTTGCATGAGTTATTAAAAACTTTGATACAAATATTGAAACCACTCCTTTGCCACATCTATAAATATTGATTAGAAAAAAAGAAAGAAAAACCAAGGGGCTGGACTTTAGAAGCAAATTGGACCACGTTATTTTAATAAAATCCATATTTTATTTATAAACAAAAAAAGGGGCATGCTTTAGCGGCATGTTTCCATGTGCAATTTTTGTATTTTTTGGTTTATAAAAAAAATATGGATTTTATTCAACCAATGCAGTCCAATTTGCCTCTCAAGTCCAGCCCCTTGGTTTTTCCAATTCATGAAAACTTTCTCTTTTAAAGTCTACTAAACTATATAGACTAGACTCTCAACATCCTTTTTTTTAAAAAAAAAAATAATATATGCACATTTTTTGCCTGCAAAATCATGTGCATTTATTTTTTTAAAAAGGTGAACTTAGCCTTTAAACTTCTTTTTCTTCAGTCTGGTTTTCTACATCAAGAACAAAACTTCTCATACAAAATGGCTGAATGTATAGATTATACTATTGACCTTACCCCTTCTGTGTACAGTATATTTTTTTTTTATTAACATATTTTGCTACTCAAAACCTGCAATATACATTTTTGCATATTCAGCATTTTGAGGTTTAAAAAAATAAATATTTGATGCAGACTTTACTTAGGTTTCATTTAGACTATAGCTATATTTATGTGGATATTTGTTGCAATTTGTATAAACTGTGACTGCAGTGCCCAATGACATGTTTATATTTAATAAACTGATTGTTATTTTAGTCTTTTTTTATGTTAGTTGAGTAATTCCAAACAGTATGTAAGTATGATGCTATGCGCTTGGTCCTATCAGATTGCGCTCTTGCACAGTGGAAGCATAGAATCAGTGTACCTACTTCATATATTTTGAGTGTTTTCTATATCAATTGTGGTATTGCATATGCAATGCAACCTGAGGTGCTAGTAAAGCTGCTAAACGGCTGGCGGGATATAATAGCAGGCAACTATAAATCCCAGCCTAGCTTTCCTCTACAGCTCCCCAGGAACTAAGAATCCTAGGAATCTCTGGAAACCAAGGTCCACCTGCTTATCTTATTAGCCAGTCTTACCCTCATCTACATTCCAATATTGGCCAGCTAGGCTGCTAATCACAATGATGGGTCGATTGTGAGGCTTAAGGAGGCTTCAGGAACTTGGGAAGACAGCAGTTTGAAATATGCCTATTAAAGAGCACCAGTATTTTGGGGTCTCGGGTTATTCAGCAGGATGGAGATTCGACTTAAAGAGAAGTGAAAAAAGAAGCAAACACCATATAACTTGAAAATCTTTGAGATCAAACATAACCCTAGTTAACAGTAGCACACCTCTAAAGGAGAAGTTCACATTTACTAACATGTTACACCTGTATTGAGGGTTTAACATGTAACATGTTGGTAATCACTAGCCCCCTCACTCTCAGAGCCCTTCCCCGTGACAGTGGGTGGGGGGGTTCTTCTTCACTAAGCAGCTATCGAATTAAAAAATCAATGTGGGTGTGCAGGGCTCCGCCCACATAGTCTCGTCATTCATTCACGTAATCTGTCATGTCCACTGAGGCAGAGAGCTGTAGTCAGTGTCTGCAGGAGCCTGACATTGCATCCCTGATCCACTGATTGCGAGCAGGCTCCTGTTTTAAAAAGAATAAACTGACATTTTTTTTACCTGTAAAATCATGTGCATTTATTATTTTTCATCAAAAGGTGAACTTGGCCTTTAATACCCAATTATCACTAGCAATGACCAGATCAGTCACACCACTGGTCAAAATTAGGCAGTGCATTGTCGGTATAAAGATAATATAAATACTAGGAAGTTCTGTTCAATTTAATTCAGTTTGGAATTTATGACTGCATTGTTTCTGCTCTGGCTAGGCTACACACATCACTGCTATATAACTACTGTCTCTGTCTTTCAGAGTTTGTTTAATCTTTTAACTGCCCGCTCATAACTGATTTATTGCAAACTGCTATTAAGCTTTACTGTGTGGAAAACACAGGGTAGAAAGCCAGAAGACTTGGAAGGAACCTTCCTTTTCAACTCTTTTGCAGCCCCAACTACTTTGGCTGCTCACAGCAGTTCGCTAAGCTAAAATAATTAAAATACCAAAATAGAATTCCCACCAGGTACTACAACCAGCCAAAAAAATCTTAGCTTTGCTGTACACAAGGGACAGATGTTAGCTGTATGGAAAGCAGTTTAACCTTTAACGTACACTCAAACCGGACTCTAATTATTTTTATTGAAAACAATGTGCCTAGAGGACATCAGTTTCAAATGATGCTACATGTGGCCATTCACTTTTAGACAAGTTAAATAGGGATTGAAGGGGAGATGTTTTTCTGTTCAACAGCCACAATTGTACAAATAAACAAAACTCCAATCAGAGCTGTGATTTTTAGGCATCAATAATTAATTGCAGTACTTCTTGCCATGGAATGTTCTTATTTAATCCCTTGTCAGGATGCAAACACCATACATTTTCTGATTCCCTAATAACTACATGCTAAGCACAGGAGTTTACATTCCCAGCATACCCAGCAAAATAGATTTTGTTTATTTAGGCTACAAATCATCTGCAAGATTGTCAAAATAAGCAACATTACATGTAAAAATAAAACCAGAAAAAGAATCAATTTATTAATTCAAATATTTGATATAAGTGAAATAAGACAATTTTGCAGATATTCTCTTTAGAGATGTCTATGTTTTGTGAATTTGTCACACCTGGTAAGGTTGGACATAAATCATATATATGCATTAAGCACTTCCATTGACAAAAGCTCTGGCCATCATGCACAGACATTGTCCAAGCTCTTGGAAAAGACTCGATTTTGTGCTTGCATATATAATCCATTTGTTGGAGTACATCACTTAACACAGAGTCATAATATTATTCCTTACTCATGGGGGTTATGCGGTTGGATACTGGCAAAAAACGCAGGGAGTCCTCCCCTTTATAACACCTCCTATACAGGAAGAACTCCATTTTGTAGCAGGCAATGAACTACCACACAGAGGGGAGGGATTGCTGTGTCCCATGATGTACTCCAAGAAATAGATTTTACAGGCAAGTACAAAAAATCCAGTTTTCTTTATCACACATTACAGGACACAGAGCCACCATATAATATTAATAACTCATAGGGATGATCCGAAGAACTGCTCATGAGGGGAGGGAGGCAGCCTCAGTCCTTCAGGAAAGAAAAAATAAACAAATATGACTACCTGACAACCACAGTCAATTTTAAGTATATCTTAATAGCCCAAACCATGTCTAACAGCGCAGTGCAGGGCCCTATCCCCTGGAGACTGAAGCCTGGGAAAAAAGCAGGTGAAAAAATGTCCTGGTTGAGAGGAGGAATGAGAGGAAACCACCTTTCACAAGAATGATGGCTGAGGCCAAAGAACTACTCCAACATGGTGAAATATCAGGAACGGCTCATTGCAAGAAAGACACCAATTCAGACCCTCTTCTTGCCAAAGTAATGGTAACCAGGAACACTAACTTTTAAGTCAAAAGAACTTACGGAAGGGTCTGGAGTCAGCTGAAAAAGGTGGTCTCTGTAAAACAGACAACACCAAATCGAAATCCAACAGTAAAAGTGACCTGACTAGAGGCATCATGTTTATGACACTTTGAACAAAGGCACACACCAAGGAATGCCCAGCAATTGGCCTCTGAAAAGCCCAGCAGTGATTATACTCAAGGCCAGTCTCATATCAATCCTTGATCGGACAAAATTATGAAACATAACAGAGAAAAAAGGCCTATATCAGGGGAAAACTGGTCCCATAACATCATCAGGGCATCCACTGCAACACCTAAGGATCCTTGGATCTAGCAACGAATCTGTCCAGTCTCACAATGAATTAGATGCCAACAATCCATGTACGGTGTGCTCCAATACTGACAGAGACATGAATACCTCTGGGTGTAGAGTCCACTCCACTGTTGCAAATTGTTGATGGCCAAGAAAATCCGCCTGTTAATTCCCTACACCCAGGATATGGGCTGAGAGACATGGAATACTGCTGAAGTGGACTACGGACAGAGCGGGCACATGAAGCTCCACCCAATACTCAGCTTCCCAGCTAAAGGCGCCTCCCTTAAGATTTCCACAGCTGTGGCATTATCCAATTGACCCCTCACTGGAAGGCCCTACAATGCAGGAGAACTAGGCAAATTACTTGCAGTTCCAGTATATAAGTAGTGTCCTCTACCACAGAGACCACATTCCCTGCACTGAAAGTGAACCCCTATTAAGCTGGGGTTCAATGTCAGCACCCTCCAAGAAAGGTGGAAACAAAGATTATCCTGTCTCCAACCTAAAAGGAGACAAGCACTGGCCCAGACCATTTAGTACTGGGATGCAGGGATATCAGAGACACTAACTACTGAGTGCTCTTGTCACATGCCAACAGAACATTCGGCTGTAGAAGCCTGGAATGGAACTGCTCAAAGTGAGCGGCCTCAAAACGAGGCAACAATATGATGTAGAGATGAATTCAGGGTTACCTAAGAGTTGAGGGAAGTAATCTGCTCTCTCAGAGCAGGCACATTGTCACAGAGGAAGAATGACCTTTGCCTGGACTGTGCACAGCAAGAATGACAGCTGCTACAACCTCTGAGATAGAACCAATGCTTATTCTGGGAATTAGGAACCTAACCAAACTTCTGCAGGGTGAAAACTGGGACTAGGACTTTGTAAACACTTGCGGAGCCATGGAAGGACCAAAACCCAATGCCACAAATTAAAAATGTCGGTAATCTATTGCAAATTGCAAAAACCTCTGATGAGAAGGAAACATTGGGATGTGCAAGTAGGTATTCTTTGTCTAATCGTGCCAGGAAATTCCTTAGTTGGAGCAAAGCCACAACAGTGTGTACTGACCCCATTTGAAATCTCTGCACTCAATAAAATGTCTCCATTTAGCTTTGGGACCAAGTTTAAAAAAAAAAAAACAAAAAAAAAAACAAAGGAGGAACTTTTCCTGTTCTAGAACTGGCATGATTAATCCCAGAGCAGGCAGGTGATCAACAGCCTGCAATAGGGACAACCTTTTTTGGCATCATAGAATATTTGAAAGCATGTCCGCAATATCTTCATGCCACAGTTTTGCAAATGCCTGCAAACGTCCCCCCACCCAAACAAGTGGGAGTGCCCTTCCATTGAGAGGGAGGCCAGGAATCTGACTTTCCTGGCTTAGAGGGCCAAGTTCTCTCACAAAGCTGGGACTAAGACTGCTCTGGAGGTTGAGGCCTGTGAGCAAAGGATTGTCTTGATGAGCTTGCTCTAGAAAAAGAATCTACAGATGCCTTGTGATTCATGCTTTTCCAATGAAAAGGAAAAGCTGTCAAAAAAAAGATTTTCTAGGCAACACTGCCAATCAGCATTTCATCCAAAGTATCCAAAAAAATCAAACTGGCTGTCAAAGAAAGTGATGGGTCCTAGAGGCACAGCAATTAGACTGAAGATGGGCAGATCTTTCCTCTCAGAACTACTGACACCAAATCTATCTGATTCCTGTGGGGTTTATAACAAAGTCATATGTTGTATATTGCCAGTCTTCAATCTATGTAAACAACCTCTGGCTGACTGATCCAAAAAAAAAAAAAAAAAAAAGCATCTTAGATGAACTTTCATGGCTCTGCTCCTTCAAGGTTAAAGTCAGCACCAGGGTCAACATGTATGCAGTGATCACTTTTGTTGTTCCAAGGTCCACCAGGGTCTCTGCTCAGTGCATAAACATGTACTGTATGCTCAGCCAATATAAGCGTGCATGTTTATACACTTGCTTTAAAGCAGGGGTGTCAAACTCAATTTCATCATGGGCTGTGTCAGCTATATGGTTGCCCTCAAAGGGGTGGTTGTATCTGTAAGGCTATATAAATTTATCCAAGGCCTTTTATCTCCGAGGTGCAGGAACTTAACCATGCCCATTCCCACTGAACCACATCAAATGGCACATGTGGCCAAACTGCATTAACAGTGGGAGGATCCTAAAGAGGCAAAAAATACTAGGAGTGTGTTATGTGTGGAGTTCAGAGATGCAATATGTACAGAGTGCAGTTTCAACTGTGCCCTATTGACAGAGTTTAGGGGTGCCCTATGCACAGACTGCAGGGTTCAAGGGTGCCCTATGCACAGACTGCAGGGTTCAAGGGTGCCCTATGCACAGACTGCAGGGTTCAAGGGTGCCCTATGCACAGACTGCAGGGTTCAAGGGTGCCCTATGCACAGACTGCAGGGTTCAAGGGTACCCTATGCACAGAGGGCAGCTTTCAGGGGTGCCCTGTGCACAGACGGCAGGGTTCAAGGGTGCCCTGTGCACAGACGGCAGGGTTCAAGGGTGCCCTATGCACAGAGGGCAGGGTTCAGGGGTGCCCTATGCACAGAGGGCAGGGTTCAGGGGTGCCCTATGCACAGAGGGCAGGGTTCAGGGGTGCCCTATGCACAGAGGGCAGGGTTCAGGGGTGCCCTATGCACAGAGGGCAGGGTTCAGGGGTGCCCTATGCACAGAGGGCAGGGTTCAGGGGTGCCCTATGCACAGGGTTCAGGGGTGCCCTATGCACAGGGTTCAGGGGTGCCCTATGCACAGGGTTCAGGGGTGCCCTATGCACAGGGTTCAGGGGTGCCCTATGCACAGGGTTCAGGGGTGCCCTATGCACAGGGTTCAGGGGTGCCCTATGCACAGGGTTCAGGGGTGCCCTATGCACAGAGTGCAGCTTCAGGGGTGCCCTATGTACAGAGTGCAGCTTCAGGGGTGCCCTATGCACAGAGTGCAGCTTCAGGGGCGCCCTATGCACAGAGTGCAGCTTCAGGGGCGCCCTATGCACAGAGTGCAGCTTCAGGGGCGCCCTATGCACAGAGTGCAGCTTCAGGGGCGCCCTATGCACAGAGTGCAGTTTCAGGGGCGCCCTATGCACAGAGTGCAGCTTCAGGGGCGCCCTATGCACAGAGTGCAATGTTCAGGGGTGCCCTATGCACAGAGTGCAATGTTCAGGGGTGTGCTATGTACAGAGTTGATGAGTGTGCCACATAGAGTGTAGGGTTTAGGTGTGTGCTATGCAGTGTGCAGGGTTCAGCTCTTTCACAGGCTGTCCACATCTCACTTCCACCCAATGGCTCAGACCTCTTCCCCACTCTCCTGCATCCCCCACTTCTGCACACATCTACACCCTCACCCCCAAAAGCTTCCTCGTTTCTCACCTACCCATCCAGGCTCTAGTTCCTCCCGGTAGCATAGATGGCTCTGCTTCTCTCTCTCACTTGCAGGGAGATGATTGGTCGGCATCTGTGCACAGATGGGACTCACAGTACAGCTTACCATGTTATGCCCCATCCCACACTGCACCTACATCTTCATCTCCTTGTTCCCCATAAGCATGAGTGCTGGACAGGCAGGGATCTGTGAGAGCCACCGAGAGGAAAGCTGCCCTTGTAAACACAGAAGGCTTTTGTTTTTTAATGTGACAGTGGTGAGCAGGGAGCAGAGGGAGAGAGCCGAAGGTGGTATTCTGGCTGAAAAAAACCCTGGGTGTGAAGGCCACATGAAATGGCATGGTGGGCCAATTTCAGCAAGTAGGCCTGGGTTTTGACACATGCTTTTAAAAAAGGCAGATCCTCAGACATTTGTTGATTAGGTATTGGTAAACCGTGGAAGTCCTGCCAACTTCCAGCATATACAGTTATAAAGAACTAATCACATCAAGGAGCTGATTTTTTTTTTTTTTCTTTTCAATTTTTCCAGAAGTACCTGCTGTTAGCGGAAACAAGATCCCATAAACAGCTAATGGCTTTATTTCAGCAGAAGTTTTTTTTTTTCTACATTTTTTATGTGGTCAGGTAAGATGCAAATATCAATGGAATTCTTGTTGAAAATTTCTAGTGAAAGAACAAAAATGCACCTCAGAGTGAGCTTGTTATGAATACATCCAACATGCAGTCAACCTTGAAAAAAATGAAAATGTTATGATTTTAAACTGGATTACAGACCCGAGAAAAATCTGATCAGCCAATTGTGGAAAACAGAATTGAGTTGTGCCCTACATTCAACTTGTAAAATAACAGTGTTACCCTGGAAGGCTTACATTTTCGCACCAATAAACTCATAGACACACAAATTACTGTAACAGGTGGACCCATGTGGTTTTAAATGCAATGTAATACAATAAACTGTAGAGTATCGCATTTCCAGGAAAGGAAAAGACATCTAAACCTGAACCTGATCCTTAAGCAATCTTTAATTTTGGCATTAAAGTGTACACATTCCCAAAGGGGTCATTATATTGTTTGACCTAAAGTTTTAATTGAAACTTTAAACAAAATATATTTCTTTCCTATTACATCTGACCCCTATAGTACATTTAATGCCAGACAAATTCATCTTTGTAGCTTCAGTGTGTAGTGTGTTGATTCATACTTAAAATATTAATGCCACAAAAAGGAGAACTGGGCATTTTAAGAATAAACATGGTAGTTTTTGTACTAGAAAAGAAAAGGTGAAAAATAATAAATCCATCTGGGTAATTATTTTTCATCTGATCACAATTCACAGACATTACATATATAGACTGGGAAAACAATGTTTAGGAATATATGTTCCTAAAGCTGACAGTGTGCAATTTTTTATTACTACTCCAGCCCAAAGTTCATAGACTGCATCTCAAGCAACAGGTATTTCAGTTGTAGTCAGTATTTTTTTTTTTGGCAGTAGTGCTCTGTACATAAAGATGCTTTTTCATTGTACGACTGGGTAAAATGGTCCAGTAACCTCCACTAGTATGTTATAGTGATAATAAATACCTGTGCAATGGTATCGCACAGAGCAGCCCGGATTCTCCTCTACCAGTGTCCCCCAAAAGCATTTGGCAAGTGCCCCCATAGAAAGCCCCTTTTGCAGGCTTATTCCTGAGCCACCCTATTTGCATCTTTTGGCACTGTCCCCCACTCCCTTGTCACAGAATTTTATTGACAGCAGTGGGAGCCAATGGATTTATTATTTTTCACCTTTTCTTTTCTAGTACAAAAACCACCATGTTTATTCTTAAAATACCCAGTTCTCCTTTTTGTGGCATTAATCTTTTAAGTATGAATCAACACACTACACACTGAAGCTACAAAGATGAATTTGTCTGGCATTAAATGTACTATAGGGGTCAGATGTATTAGGAAAGAAATATATTTTGTTTAAAGTTTAAAGTGTATTAAGCTTTACTTAGATCCTCCAATCAGACTTTGCACCCAAGTAAATCGGTTAGGTTCAATGAACATTTGGTGTGTCCACTGTACAGAAAAGAGAATATAGAATAGGATATAGAATATATGGTTACCAAGCCATATTTTTTTTTCCTGGGGCACAAAAGCAATCACTATGACCATGCAGGAAAATGAGACGTAAAATAATTTAATAATTGTACGGAACGTTGTCTTGTAAATATTGTTTGCGTGTTCTTGTAAATCTTCTGTAACCCCCAATACATGTACTGTACTTTGCGTTGTAAATATTGTTTTCTGTGGTACTTGTAAATTTCCTGTAACCCTACCAATAAATGCATATTGTGGACTGAACTACTTCTTTGGTCCAAGAATCCTCTGATCTGGGGATGTTTATGTAAATACTCTTATAGCGATTCAAATGTATTCACATATACACTTAACCTCATCAACAATAAGACACAATCAAAAAGCCTAACCAATGGGATTTTTGTACTCACCGTAAAATCAATTTTTCTCTTTCGTTCGATGGACACAGCGCCTCCTTAATCTTGACCATTGGGTTATATCGCCTCTGCAGGAGTAGGACTATGCAGAACAAAAAACACCTGGCTACGCCCATGGGCTGGCCTCAGTCAGTATATAAACCCCTCCCTGCTCTAGGTATTCAGTTTAGTAGCAAGCAGTAATAGAAGTATCAAAAACTCCATAGAGGGGTGGGCGCTGTGTCTGTCAAACTGAGAAATGGATTTTACGGTAAGTACAAAAATCCCATTTTCTCTTTCGTTCATCGCCGAACACAGCGCCTCCCTAATCTTGACCACTGGAACGTCTAAAAGCAGTGCCAAAGAAAAATTAGGGGTGGGCAAAATAACCCAAAGCTAACCACAAGAGCCTTAACCGGGTTACAGGAGCCCCATCTGAAATAAAAAATATTTAAAGAAAAAATACCCCTTATGAGGGACCCCCCTCTTAAACAGAAGCCTGCAAAACCTTGCGGCCAAAGGAAGCATCCGCAGATGCCAAAATATTTACTTTATAGAATTTAGTGAAGGTATGCACTGATGACCAAGTGGCTGCCTTGCAAACCTGTGATATTGACGCTTGATGACGGAAGGCCCAAGAAATACTAAGCGCCCGAGTAGAATGCGTCATGACAGGGAAAGGAGGAACCCGACCCTTAATAGAATAGGCCTGAGTCACAGTTTGTCCGATCAATCCAGAGATGGTAGCCGAAGAAGCGGCCAGCACTTTACTTGGTCCTTGTGTAACCAAAAAAAGTGAGTCTGACCTCCGGAAAGACTCATTGGATTCCAGATACACCTGAATCGCATGAACTACATCCAAGGTATGCAAAGCAAATTCCTTAGGATGAGCCGGCTTGGGACACAAGGACGGCAACACAATGTCCTCATTCAATTGGAAGACAGAGACAACCTTGATGAAAATAAAATGACGGACAGGGACGAAGAACCACTTTATCCCTATGGAGTACTAAATAGGAACTACGACAGGATAATGCCGCAAACTCCGAAACCCTGCGGGCCAAGGTAATATCCACCAGGAAAGCCATCTTCTGGGACAACGTAGGTAAGGGAATCTCCCGAATATTCTCACATGGAGGTTTCTGGAGAACCGATAGCAAAAAGTTTAAATCCCATGGCGGCAAAAGAGACCATGCAGGCAAAGCCACATGCCGGACTCCTTGAATGCAGGTACGAACTAAAGAGTGAGTGTCTAGGGGTCACTGAAAGAAGACTGCTAAGGCAGACATCTGGCCCTTGATGGTGCTCAAAGCCAACTTCTGCTCAACGCCCTGTTGAAGAAAAGCTAAGATCGGACCCACAGAAAAGGATCGAGGCTGAACGCCAATCGACTCACACCAAGAAATGTACGCTTTCCACATACGATGGAATATCTTACTGGAAGTCGACTTCCTCACCTTCACCATAGTAGGGATCACTGATCCCGATAGACCTCTATCTCTCAGTACCTGGCTTTCAATGGCTAGGCCAATAAAACCAGTTATTGTAAAGCAGGATGGAAGCTTAGCCCTCGGTACAACTGGTCCTCTTTTAGAGGTAGCTTCCAAGGGACATTTATGGCTACCAGAAGACTTTCGCCCTCGGTCCTTCATAGGCACCACAGAAGAGGAAGGCGTTGGCCCCGCAGTGACACTAGGATGACTGCTGCGTCTACCAGAGGAATCTGCGAGATTGCCACGAGCCTCAGTTACTTCCCGTTGAACTGAACCTGCTGAAGGGGCCTATGTTTAAGAAGAAAAACTACTAACCTGGTCAGCATTCACTCAAGAGTCAGACCCAGGTAGCCCAATTTCCTGGACAGGGCTAGAGGGGACCTTGGATAGTTCGGACGTCACTCAAATCTTTACAGGAATTATACCCACACAAGGAGACACAGGGCCCCCCGAAGTGGACAAATTCTGTCCCCCTTCTTTGGTACCCCCAAAAGGTTCAATTCGTGGACCCCCTTGACGCTCACGAAGGAGGTCCATGATTCTGGAAACCAGCAAAGATGTCCCCCCACCCCAGCAATGGGCGAGGGCAGACCTTCATGCTGAAGGAGTCTTGTCAGTGGATCTGGAGGAGCCGGCTATAGGCTTACCAGACCAAGATTGCTTGAAACTTCCCAGGGAAGACTTGAGAGATCTGTTTCCTTTATCTGCAGTCCCAGAGACCCGGAAGAATTTCTTATGGGCTGAGAAGGAAGCCCCCCGTCTGCGACAAGGCTCCTTCCCTTTCCTAGATTGAGGCAAGAAGGTACTCTTTCCCGCTGTGACACCCTTTATGATGTCATCCAGGGTAGGCCCAAACAGGCAGTCGCCTTGAAAGGGCACATAAATGAGAGCTTTTTTTAGAGGCTTGGTCTGACAACCAATTCTTAAGCCACAACACATGTCTAATCACCACCGCTGAGATAGAAAGCTTGGACAGCACAGGAGCTGCATCCAAGGCTGCATCACAAATATACTGTAGCCCATGGACCAATTGGTCCGCTAAATCAACATAAGCAGTGGGAACCTGCTCACTACCCAGACCCTGACGCAAAAGCCTATTCAGTTAGGGTCTGCGACACCAGGGCCGAGGCCAAGACTGGACGTAACGTCGACCCAGCCACAGTAAACATGCTGCGTGCCACAGCCTCCGCTTTCCTGTCAGTCGGGTCCTTAAAGGACGGAGATTCCTCTACTGGGATCATGGTTGCTCTATTCAGCCTGGAAAGAGGAGGGTCCACCACTGTTGGGGTAGTCCACTTTTTTTGAAGAATCACATTTAAGGGGAAGCGTACTGAGAAAGAGTGATTTCGGTTGTTCCCATTCCTTATAGGTAAGCCTATCAAAATAAGGCAGATAAGGAAACACCCTTGGTGTGTGAGGTGACTTATGCATACCAAAGGACACAGCCATGTCTGTGGCCCTGTCAGCCGCATACCCTATCTTTAGAGTCTCTCACACTGCAGTAATAAGTGCGTCCACCAGCGCTTTTTCACTCACTGCTGAGACCGCAGAGGACTCATCCTCACTATCGGACGGGTCAGGGGGGCGAGATATTAAACCCCCCTGGACAGGCCACGTCCCCGGCGGCATCAGGCTCAGAATCAGATGAGACAGACTGAGTAGGGGAAGGTGAGGGACGCTTCCTTCTGGGTCTTTGCCCACACGCTACTTCCACCGGAATACTAATGACTCAAGGACCGCCGTCAGCTCAACCATGGGAAGCTGGGGTTCCGAGGGACCTGCCACCTCCATGAGGGGATCAGTGGTTGAGATGTGACCCTGAGGCTCCATAAAGGAAGAAGACCCTGTAGTACAAAGGAACTTTGACACCACTAAGGGACACCCCAATGACCAGGGTACCTATCAGCAGAGAGGGAGATACACAAGGACCCCCCAAAGACTCACTCTACCAAAGAGAGGAGCGCCACAATTCGGACCCAACACCACCAATGTCGGTGTCCATTTCATATATCCCGGGACAGGAAGAGAAGCATAGGGGAGGAAAAGGAAGAGGAGGAGCTCTGGCATCTCCACGGGGTTCTGGCCGTCTCTAGCGTCTCACTAGACTAACGAACAATGGCCGCCGTGACATCAAACATGGCTACCAGCCGGAGACCAGCCAGACCAACGGAAAATGGCCGCCGTGACCTCATCGGCTACACAAACATGGCCACCAGCCGGAGACCAGCCAGACCTCGTAATGTCATCAGTTCACCCAAAAATGGCCGCTGGCTGTTTGACATGCTGAAGCATGCTGCCAGAATCCTCTCTGTGTCTGTGTCACCTTCTGCAAGGGGACCCCCTTCTAAAAAAAGGTACTGTACTCCACCAGGCAGGGTCGACATTTAAAAGGCACCCTGTACTAGGACACCCAAACTGCACACTACCTCACACTGCACACACAGCAGGGCATGCACCTAGGGGTCTCCGCTGCACTAGAACCCCCCCATACCGCCAGGGCAGGACACACCACCCAGAAGGGAAATGGCAGGGGAGACCCCTAGGGGTCTCTGCTGCCTGCCCTGGGACTGCCACCAATCCGTGGGGGGAGGGGGAAGCCCAGTTTAACCAGGGGACTTTAGGATGGGAGTAGGGATCCTGCAGGCAGGTCCGACCACCCCGGAAGGGTACCCGCGGGGAAAGGGGAATGTACTTACCAATCCATGGTGCGGGTGACCCTCCAGACAGAACTCACCACTGAAGTGGGGGGCTGTTGGCCAAGGGACCGCTGCGACTCGGACCAGAGCCCATTTGTATGCGACCCTGCGAGATGTTTAACTTGCGGGCCAGCCTCCGTCCATTGAGGCTATGTCGTGGCCGACCTAGCGTGTAGCTGCGGTCTGCACGCACTCGCTGGCTAGACTGGGGAGACCACTGGATCTAGATTATCCAGCCCATCGCCCAGTCCGGCAGTTGATTGCAGATCTCCCAGGAGAAAATGCATGGAAAAAAGACAAAAAGTAAAATTTGCTAGAACCAAAAGATCCCAGCAAGGAGCTAGGTCCTTACTCCTGACTAGACAGAAATAAACTGAATATATTTGTCCAACAAGATGTGTCACCGGCGCAAAACTAAGTTTTAATAACCCATCAATCTAGTTTGCTGCAATCATGTGGGTCCACCCAAGAAATAGTGGAATGCAAATATAGTAAAAAGTGGATTGCGCTAACTTTTGTGTATAATAACCACCACAATTGTGCAAAATAAAAAATATTTCTATATTGATCCTATGATGAAGTGTTTTTCTCTGCCATCTATATTGGTATGTTGATATTTTTCTCTTTATTTAATTTATTTATTTTTTATTTTTTTGCCTTTATATCAAAAAACTTATCTTTCCCATATAATATTTCTGATCAAAATGTATCTAGGTAAAATATCTTATAGTGTTACCAACCACTGTATAAAGTGAGAAATAAACTGAAAACTAAAATCATACAATGTGCCAATATTACTTCATAGAATTCCCATATCAATGTATATATGTGCTGCACAGTGCAAGAAAATTTGCAGAACATTTTTTGAAAAATGTCCCCAACAAAAAATATCAACATACCAACATAGATGGCAAAGAAAAACACTTCATCATAGGATCAATATAGAAATATTTTTTATTTTGCACAATTGTGGTGGTTATTATACACAAAAGTTAGCGCAATCCACTTTTTACTAGAAATAAACTGAATACCTAGAGCAAGAAGGGGGTTATATACTGACAGCCCATGGGCGTAGCCAGGTGTTTTTTGTTCTGCCTAGTCCTACTCCTGCAGAGGCGATAAAACCCAATGGTCAAGATTAAGGAGGCGCTGTGTCTGTCGATGAACAAAAGAAAAATAAATGTTTTTACATATACAAGTAGCATGTTCTGTTATGCAGCATGCAAAAGAAATTTACTTAATTCAAATTCACTTAATTCACAAGCTACTTATCACCCTCTGCCCTGTATTTAACAGCAACAGTTGTAAAATGAGAAGTGTGCATTTCTATTTTTGTCACTATGAACGCCAAGGTGAGAAATTAAAAGGGAATTGGATACAGATAGAAAATGATGACCAAACAAATATAAGGACTACCTTCTTAGGAACAAATTCTAAGTGCTCTCAAAACAACCTTTCTGGAGAGACATATGGGGCTGCTTGTCTAATCTCCTTCTGAAGATGCCAATTGTCTGGCTATTACACCGCCCATCAAGGTTTAATAAGCTTGGAGTAACTGCCCTGGAACAAGTGTGCATATCTGTAAATCAGTAAATCTAGAAGTTAAAATACCAGCCAAGCTAGCATTTGTAGAATAGGAAGTAAAAAGAGCAACCTCCATGTCTTTCTTATGAAAGGTTACCTTAAAGCAGAATATTAGACCTTCAGCATTTATTAGGCAAATTAAACATTTTCTTGTGTGGGCATACAATCTTTCTCCAACCAATAGAGTAATCAGGAAGAACGTTATCCCACAAAATATGACATTCATCACTACTAACCTGCTCCTAGAACAGAACTGCCTTATCTATGTGAAGATGACTGTGATAAAAGACACATCAAAGTCACGTTTCATTTGACAGAACCTATTCTACTCATCCTTTCATTAACTGGCTGAAAATAAAAATCTGACTTTCATGAAAGTTCTTCCACTGCATTGGCTTTATGGGAGGCAGATCATGTAGAAAAAGACTGTTTGATTTTTAAAATACATAAAAAATAAAGTGATTACCACAGGTGCACCTGTCACTGTTTGATATTTAAATGGTAACAAAAATCCTACAAATAATAAAAAGTTCCTGAGTACCATGGCACAGATGTCAGGCTTAAAAGCTGGCGAAGAAATGTGCTTGCCAATAAAATTGTAACATTTAGGCAATCTAGAGAAATGTATTCAAAGAAATACCAAGAGAACATAACCTGACATTGTTGAAGATTTTTGTTTTGATTGATGAATTTCACAGTATGTGGCCGGCTCAATAGTAAAGTACTAAGATAGTGTTGTCCACCCTAAATTTCTGCAATCTGTATATTATTTACTCCCCAATAAATAATAATATGGGATCTTACCCATCATGTTATACAAGCTCTGTGGCGCAAACTGCCTTGGCATTTTCTGTATTGCCTCTTGGTAGACTAAGAGGGCATCCTAGAAAATAAAACCACAGAAATAACAATGTTGTGATGAAAACTATACTAAATACCAATCATTTAAAAGGTAGTAAAATCGACATAAATTAGACATGATAAATTGAATTCACTTTTGACAATTCACATTCTAAACCACAGTCTTTTTGTTTAGGACACTAGCATAAATGTGAGGATTCTACCGTTAATCTATGCACAACTTTCAATTTAAAAATGAAACACTTGCAAGTTGAATTTTTTTCAACTTCATTTATCTAATACAATAATATATTTAGCTTGTATGCATGTAAAAGCATTTTATTTTTTTGTCAGGTGCTTCCTTCAGCTTTTAAAATAACAGTCATTAAAATAATAAATTATTCTATTTGTGATTTTCCCATTACACATGGCAAAAACATATCCAAAATTGTATTTAATTTCTCCTTAATGTATTTAATTCACAAAAGCATAATTTAATATGTTTGGGCTTTATTCTTAAAAGAAAGAAAATTATGTTTTTAGTACAAATTGGTTACAGCTGCAGTTAAACTCTAAATAAAAAAAAAATAATAATAATAATAATGCGATTATAAAACATTTTATTGGTCAGTTTTTCACGGGAATAGATTACATAATTTTAATCCAATAAACTGAGTATAAGATAAGCAAGTAAAGGACAAAGAATACAGTCAACATTCTCCTTAATGCCAGTCCCAAAGATTCCTCATTTAACATTAAAATAATTCACACACTATATTTGCACCATACAGTATTTACTGTCTACTTACTCATTTGTATTAGCTTAAAAGTATATGAAAACGAAATCAAGACAATTTACTAATAACTTTAAAAAATTAATGTCATTTTTTAAATTAATTTTCAATATTTTAAATTTGCAGCTTTGTAAACCAATACTGGATGATTCTGCCGTGAAGGTTTTTAGTGCTTTTATGTGGTATCAATTGGGTTCTTGTGTTGTCACTTTATTACACAGCTTTATGATGGAGTTTACACATGCCCATTTAAACACACTTACATAGACACCATCCACTGTTGTCACCATCAGGCAACTCTAAATAAAAAATTGCAAGTAGCCATCATTGGAGTGCATGCATGCATGTTGGCAGTAAGTGGCTGTAGGGAAGTTTTAGGAGATCAGCAGCACTGAGATGCAATCAAGCATAAAAAAAAAACTAAAAACAAGTGTTTTATTAAAAAAAAAAAAAACATGTCAAATGTTAAACGCAGTGCCCTCACAAACTCAATCTCATTACTTCTGCTTCAGCTAAATGATGGTAAAAAGCTATGCTACAAACTCAGATAAAAATCTACATAAAGCCATTATGTTTCATATTTCTGTTCTGTCATGTCACATGGAAATCTTTGATTGAGAAGACACTGCAAACATAAAATTAGTAAAATCGTAAAATTAGACAAGTGGAAACCAAACACACACAGTAATTTAAATAAAGGAAATATAAAATGAGCTCTCAAACACTCGCATGGCAGTTCCATCAGCATTCATTTTGGCAAAGTTACACACAAAAGAAAAATGTCAACAACCCTTCTCAATATAACATTACACAAGCAATAATGGAGAATTCTGTTGCCAAAAATGGGGCATTAAAGAGGCACAAAAATGCACGCACCATGTTTATATTCCTTAGTGATGTGGCTATATGTAATTTCCATTCTGACTTACAGAAGTGAGAAAGAATCGAAGCAATCTCAAAATCAAGCAAATACACTATATTACCAAAAAGTATTGGCACACCTTCATTTACTGTACACGCATATGAACTTTAATGGCATCCCAGTCTAATGCCCTGTACAAACGGTCAGACATTCCGACAACAAAATCCATGGATTTTTTCCGATGGATGTTGGCTCAAACTTGTCTTGCATACACACGGTCATACAAGTTGTTGGAAAATCCGATCATTCTGAACGTGGTGTCGTAAAACACGTACATCGGGACTATAAACGAGGCAGTAGCCAATAGCTTTCGTTTCTTAATTTATTCTGAGCATGCGTGGCACTTTGTGCGTCAGATTTGTGTACACTCGATCGGAATTTCCGACAACGAATTTTGTTGTCGGAAAATTTTATAGCAAGCTCTCAAACTTTGTGTGGCGGAAATTCCGATGGAAAATGTGTCATGGAGCCTACACATGGTCAGAATTTCCGACAACAAGGTCCTATCACGCATTTTCCGTTGAAAAATCCGACCGTGTGTACAGGTCATTTGTCCGTAGGGTTCAGTATTGAGTTGGCACACCCTTTGCAGCTATAACAGCTTCAACTTTTCCAGGAAGGCTGTCCACAAGGTTTAATGCCCTGTATACACGGCCGGTTTTGCCATCGGAATAAACTCCGAAGGTTTCTCCGACGGAATTCCATTCCAGCGGTCTTGCCTACACATGGTCAAACCAAAGTCTGACCGTCCAGAACGCAGTGATGTACAGCACGTATGACGGGACTAGACAAAGGGAGTTCAATAGCCAGTAGCCAATAGCTTCCGTCTCATACTTGCTTCAGAGCAAGCGTCCTTTTTGGTCCTTCAGAACAGCATACAGACGATCGGTTTTCCCGATAGGAATTGGTTCCGTCGGAAATATTTAGAACATGTTCCATTTCTAGGTCCGTCAGAATTTTCAAAAAAAAAAGTCCAATGAGGCATACACACGATCGGAATTGACGATGAAAAGCTTTGGTCGGACTTTTTCTGTTGGACATTCCTCTCGTGTGTACGCGGCATTAGAGTGTCTCTATGGAAATGTTTGACCATTCTTCCAGAAGCGCATTTATGAGGTCAGGTATGATGTAGATGATAAGGCCTGACTCGTAGTCTCCACTCAAATTCCTCCCAAAGATGAGGTCAGGACTCTGTGCAGGCCAGTCAAGTTCCTTCACCCCAAACCCACTAATCAATGTTTTTATGGACCTTGCTTTGTGCACTGGTCCAAATCATTTGGTGGAGGGGGGATTATGGTGTGGGGTTGTTTTTCAAAGGATGGGCTTTCCCCCTTAGCTCCAGTGAAGGGAACTCTTACGGCATCAGTATACCAGGACATTTTGGACAATTTCATGCTCCCAACTTTGTGGGAACAGTTTGCGGCCGGTCCTTTCCTGTTCCAACATGCGACAGTGCACAAAGCAAGGAACATAAAGACATGGATGAGCGAGTTTGGGGTAGAGGAACTTGACTGGCCTGCACAGAGTCCTGACCAGTGTTAATTTTGGCAGCAAATTTTGTTTTAGTCTTAGGACTAAAATGGCATTTTAGTCCCATTTTAGTCTTCTGCAATTGTTTTAGTTTTAGTCGTATTTAGTCGACTAAATCTCCAGTACATTTTAGTAGACTAAAATGTTCTACGTTTTAGTGGACTAAAATCTCCAGTACATTTTAGTCGACTAAACCTCATTTTAGTCATCTAAAATCTAATGGGTGTAATTAAATTGTAATGCATTAGTTAACATTCCTCTACAATTTCCAAACTCATAATATACTGCTGGAGTGAAAAATCTCATATATTATTTAAGGTATTGAGGTATGAGCACTACAGACCAGTGTTAATTTTGAAGTCAAATTTCAATTTAGTCTTAGTCTTTTGACTAAAATGCCATTTTAGTTTTAGTCCCATTTTAGTCTTTTGACTAAAATGCCATTTAAGTTTTAGTTGTATTTTAGTCATCTCAATTGTTTTAGTTTTAGTCATATTTTAGTCGACAAAAATAGTATTCATTTAGTCGACTAAAATGTTTTAGTTGTTTTAGTCGATAAAATTACCACTGGTCCTGACCTCAACCCCACAGAACACTTTTGGGATGAATTGGAGCGGAGACTGTGAGCCAGGCCTTCTCGTCCACATCAGTGCCTGACCCCACAAATGTGCTTCTGAAAGAATGGTCAAACATTCCCATAGACACACTCCTAAACCTTGTGGACAGCCTTCCCAAAAGAGTTGAAGCTGTTATAGCTGCAAAAGGTGGGCCAACTCAACATTGAACTCTATGGACTAAGACTGGAACGCCATTAAAGTTCTTGTGCGTGTAAAGGCAGGTGTCCCAATACTTTTGGTAGTGTAAGTTTGGCTTCAATGCGAAAAAGATATAGCCAAATTTGAAAGGAAATTCCAACACCTATAATTTAATAGTTAGTAATAGTTATTATTAATTATTTTGGATTTTTGAGTTCTCAAATTCCCATTCTTTTGAATTTTCAGATTTTCATTCTTATTTTCGGATTTTCTAATTTTTAAAATTTTGGGAAAATTTGTTAAACGGGTTTCCGTTATTTTGAATAATTCTGAATTCATCTGTCGAATTTCGTTGAAAAAACAAATTTGGAGCGAAACTAATTAACATGTCTAATCTGTACTAAATCCTTTCAAAGATGGTGGATATAGGTATCAATGAGTGTGTGTTTTTGTGTAAGCAAATAACTAAAAGGGCTCCAAAGTGCAATTGTCATCTTATTTTAAAAAACTTGGGTGTATCAGTTCTGGGGGGGGGGTATTTTGCCAGATACAGTTTGTTTTTAAATATCCAGTATATATATATATATATATATATATATATATATATATATATATATATATATATATATATATATATATATATTATGAGCCACTGGCAGGCAGGATTGTGCAGAAGGCATATAGACACCAAGAGTGTGGATAACCTAATTTCCCTCATGGAGCAACATACTGCTACTGAGGACCATCTTGGGGATCAGCTCTCTAAGGCAGTAACCCCTGAAAACAATAAAACCTCACGCTCAGGTAAGATTGCTCCTTTTTATCATAGGTGTGCACATCCACTTAAAGAAGGGGTAAGACGCTCATGGGTGCCAGATATGAATGGCCTCCAAGCCAAAATGGAGTCTCTTCCTTGACAGTGACATGGCATATTAGATGATGACGGTGCCAAAGACTGAAAATGTGGCTGCCAATTGCTCCATATTACATGAAACTATGGAATGTGACCCGGGGAGACATAGCTCACTATTTACCAAGCCTATTTTTGCAGCTGAGGAACTTGGACTGAAAAGGCACATATGTCCTATTACAATACAGGGACATCCAGTTGAGGAATTATTAGACTCTGGAAGCCTCTTCACATTCATCTATGCCAGTCTGATGGACCCTGCCAAGCTTGGCTCAGATTAAATGGAAAAACTTTGTATACTAAAGACTACTCTACGGTAATACTCTCAGTGGACACATGTAGTGCAAATGTAAAACATGTTGTGGGTGTGGTTAAGAACTTACTACACAGTGCGATACTGAGCTGTGATTTTCCTCGGTTTTGGGAACTGTGGAGGAAAGCAGGTAACCAGTCCTAAAATGTGTCTGAAGTAAATGATGTTACTACTTTGCCTGAACTTGAGGGGAATGTTGACATCCCAACATCAGAGGTTCCCCAATTCTCACTAGTGGTCATGATTGGGGAGTCAGAGGAAACTGCCGCAGTGCCAGCAATAACAGATACACCATGACCAAGGAAGATTTTTAGACTGCATAGTTGTTGGATCCTAGTTAAATGGGGTACCTCAAGGAACCGCAAAGAAGTTGGCATGTTACCATATCAGGTAAAAAAGGAAAGAGTACGTAGTGTGGCAGATAGTAGTTCTCCATTCTCACACAAGGGTGATGTTGGATCTGGCCCATTCTGTTGGTTTTGGTGGTTATTTTAGGGAAAAAACAAAAAAAAGGAGGAATGAGTGGCATTTTTCTGATCCTGTATATACAAAGCAATCCAGAGCACTATAAAGCACGAGCTGAGTGTCAAATGAATGCAAGTCCAACCACATTTTTGAAGTCTGCTAGTAGCCTTGCTGCTAATGAAGGTTCCTTTTACAGTATTACAAGATTCATTCAGGAACTAAAGCATAGTAAACACGGTTTACTATACTTCAGTGGTGAATGGACATAGGAGCGATCAGTACTAATCTCTCACTGTGTCCATTCAAAGAAAGGAAGGGGGCTGGTAAACACATGTTTACCAGCTCCCCTCCCCCACTGCTGTGCATCCTGACAGCTGCCCCGTGTGCCCCAGCAGCAGCTGCAACCAGTGGGAGAGGGAATGCTGGTCAGCAGCACAGCAAGGACGAATGCATGTCATTGCAGAAGGAGTCGGAGTGGTGGGGGGTAGGATGTATTTGAACATTTGTAACGCCCCGGTGGTTGCCATGCAGTACCCAAAGCCAGTGGGAGAGGCAGGAAGCTGGTGGCTTCAGAGTAGCCACAGAGGATCTGGGTTACAGTGGGGAACCAGTGCTGGGGGGAGATGAAGGGCAGGGAAAGGGGGCCAAAAGAGTGGGGGTGGAGGCATAAAACAGTGGCGGGAGGTGGAGAGGCTGGACCACACAGGGAAGCAGTGACAGCGGCAAGGAGGGGGGCGGGGTCATATTTTGGCTACCAATCAGAGCTGCCTGTTTGTTCAGCAGAGTCTGCTGAAGCGTTTTGCTATAAGATCATGGTCAGCAGCAAAAGGAGGTCAGTATACTGTATGCAAAACAAGTGCTGCCTGTTTGTTCTGGAGAACCCATTAGAGGGGCACCCCATTAGTCAAGGATTTATCAGAGTTTAGTTAGTAGCTCAAACCAATGCAGCAAGAGGACTCCCCCATTCAATTTGAAAAAGTGGGTGGGGGAATTGGGTCAGTTTTTGTTGTTTAATCTGTTGGTGACCACCAATGTGGCAATCTTCCTTCTACTGTCCTCCGTCGTAAAGTTGTCGAGGGCTCAAAAAATTATCCACCCTGAGTGTCAAATACTCTTGTAATGCCACAATCTTTTTTTATTACACTTCCAACATCTAACTGTACAGTATATGCTAATGTCCCGTGAGCAGGCTTCCCTGAGGTGTGAAAATAATTCAAGGATATCTCACGGGGTATAAACAAAAAAAAAGTTGCAAAAGGCCGAATTAGAGACTCTAAATCCCTAAAAGGGAAGAGCAATAGGGAGATATTCTTCAAAATATTCAACAGGTACCAATACATAAAAGTACATTTTGTACATCAACAAACCATATCTTATATAGAGAATATTTTATAATCCAAAATGTTTTTTAAACAAATTAGCTGCATTTGCCAAATTGTAATAAATGTCAAAGAGACTTAATACACTTGTCTGGGAATTGCTTTAAAATATTGGCAAAAACTATTTTATAGGGTTAACAAGGTATTCCACTGTAAGAGGACTCTAGTTCCAACTCTGTATATATTGGGTTGTTTGGATGATGTTGACTGCACCAAGGTCTATAAAACAGAAATCATAACAGTATTGTTCCTGGCCAAGACACAAAATAAAAATGGAAAAGCAAAATATCGCCAACAACTAAACAATGTATCTTGGCAGTCAAATATACAATTTATTTATTAGAGAAGAGGATATTCAGCCATATGGCAGTCTTTATCGTCATGAAGGATAGACACACCTGGATAAGCCTAAATAGATCTTATTAGGGATAGAGTACAAATACCGTGAGCATTTTCTTTACATTGATTACCCAAAAATACAGAGGCACGTGCTGTCAGTATTAAAATGTTTATACTAATCATAATGCAAAAAGCATTGGGACAAGATCCAGCTCATAGGTCCCTGATCTGCATGCACTCCTTGGTCATACTAAATGATGTACGGGTTCCTTATGTTTTAAACACTGTAAATTTGATTATAATAGGTTTTGCCCATTTTCTTTATTGTTAAAAAAACACAAAAGCTAAATAAAACCAGAATTCAATAAAAAGTTCCATGTTTCACTAATTTGTGGAACTCACCTCATACTGGCCTTGCTCATGGTACAACTTCCCCAGATTATAAAGGCAGCTGGTTACTGAACTTTTATGAGCATTAGGATCTTTTAGATTTTCATCCGGAATTTCTGAACATTTCAAGAAGGTTCTTCTGGCCTCTTCAGCTCTTCCCTGATTCATAAGAATAATTCCTGTATTCAAGTATGCCGCTGTAAAATCAGTGATTGCATCATAAGTATCATTTTAAGTGAATACAAAACAGCTAAATGTAATATGTTAAAAATTCAGCACTGCTTCTTTTAGTAGCAGTAAATGACTGGCCTTGAGAGAATATTTTTGCACACGTGGTCTGTCACTAATTTTCCTTCCCTTACAGAAGGGACCACCATAGATGATTGGTGGTTCGACCTACATGCTTTTTCAAAACCTTTCATCTCTACAAAATGCTGCCAATTAGAATGCCAGTTTTGATGATGGTTTTTGTGGTGAGGTCTTAGCCCTTCATCTTTAAAAAAAAAAATGTGATGATAATGATAAACAGATGCGAATGAGGATGATAAAATGTAAATTCATTACTTACATGCCAGTGTAGGCCTGCTACCAATTGCTAACTTGTAGTAGTGGAGAGCCTCTGAAAACTTGCTGTTTTCCTGGAGCAACAAGCCTCTGGAAACAAACAGGAGAATGGATCACTATCTGAAAACTAGACACATGAATATTACTTAACAGAATATGTAAATGCTAAATTATTCAGGCAATTACATGTATGCAAGACTGTAAACATTTTAAAAACCTATGCAAAGTTTATCCATGCAAACATAAAGACACACCGTTGAATTTAAATTATATTTTAAGTTAACAGGGTTTTGGCTTTAGATAAACTTTAAAACAAAACTCCAGGATTCGCAGCACTTTTAAAATCTGCTTTAAGGAATTAAATTAAATTAGATACACGCCACTCTCTTTTTAAATTTCTTTTTTACCATTTACATTTTTACTGAGTGTGGGGAGAACAAATATCCCTATACTTTCAGCGTTTCGACGCTGGACCTTCGAGTTTCCCATACAGCAGCTTCAGAGTGATATGCAGCTGTTCTGCCTGCAAAGTGTTGCAATCCCTGGAGCTCCCCTTTAAAAAATATGTCTTTAAAGCACCTAAAATAAATCGGGACAATCCAGATATACTGTAAATAAAAGATTTTACATTTTTCCTTTTACCCTTTAAGGTCCAACTTTTTTAATTAGACAAAATTCACCCTTGCAGTGTCTGTTGCACTCCCCTCAACAAGGGTTACATGCTTGTTACATCTGCAATCCAGGCTGTGTGTGATCCCTTGGCATTCTTACGTACAATGCAGGATTATTAACCCTGTATTGTACATGGAGGAAGTAGAAGTTGGACCATTGCTGGGAATGCCTTAAAAAGGAGGCATCCCAGGACTGGTTGCATCTCTGGAGGGGCCCTGCTGGAGTGAGGGACAACATATTAATCTTTATTTCTGCACCCCTAGATTAAACAAGCAGTGTGTGGGGGGGGGGGGGGGGGGGGCGGGGGTGGACACTGCAACAGTAGATCTTGCCTAACTCCTGAATTTGGGCATTAAGAACTACACTGGGATCAACAAGGTCTAGCCAGTTTACATTCCATTGGTCTGTTAAAGTCATAAATTAGATTTTTTTTTTTTGATAACTAAATATTTGCATAATCTGCAGAAAATGATGTACAGTAAGTCATAATTGTCTGGCTTGCTTAACTGTGTAATTCTTGCAGATCTAACAGATCAGAGAAATTATTACATTGAAAGAAAACGAACCAACGATTCTCCAGATTTGTGCATCTTGGCGACACATATGGTGATTTGGTGTTTCTGCTGGTGTAAAATTTGGATTTGTTCCAGTTTAATTTTACAGTCCCTTTCCCCCCCACCAGAAAAGTGTTTTGGCTACATATACACATAAGGATCCACATATCAGAACTTTGTTCTATAAATATGAGAAACATTCAAACAGCCCAAAGAAAATCACTGTATTTTGTGTAATAAGCCTATTTCTTATGACCTTAAAAGCCATCTTGTGGCCGTTGTTTAGAGCGGGCGATCGGCTACCCATATATAACAACCGAAGCGGCTAAAAGCCGCTCGGCTGTTATACCAGAGGAGCGGGAGGGGACATCCCCCCTCCCGCCGCCTCCCGCCACTCTTACCGGGCCTCCCGTGCGATCGGGAGGCCCAGTGTCCAATCGGCTGCCTCCGGCGGCTTCGTTCCAGCCTTCTCAATGTAAACGCAGAAGCGACGTCATGACGTCAATTCCCGTTTACTCGGCTGCCAATAGCGCCAAATTTAAAAAAATATACAGTATTCAGAATCGCCATTTTCAGCAATCTGAATACTATGAAGTGCAGAGGAGGAATCGGAGGTCTTTTAGACCCCCGATCCCTCCATAAAGAGTACCTGTCACCACCTATTACTGTCACAAGGGATGTTTACATTCCTTGTGACAGCAATAAAAGTAAAAAAAAAAAAAACATTTTTTTTAAAAACACAATTTAAAAGTCTAAAGATAAATAAAATAAATTTAAAAAAAATAAATTTTAAAGCGCCCCCGTGAGCTCGCACAGCGAAGAAAACGCATACGGAAGTCGCGCCCGCATATGTAAATGGTGTTCAAATCACACATGTGAGGTATCGCCGCGATCGTCAGAGCGAGAGCAATAATTCTAGCCCTAGACGTCCTCTGTAACTCTAACCTGGTAACCGTAAAAAAAATTTAAAGCGTTGCCTATGGAAATTCATAGCTACCATAGTTTGTCACCATTCCACGAGTGCGTGCAATTATAAAGCTTGACATGTTTGGTATCTATTTACTCAGGGTAACATCATCTTTCACATTATACAAAAAAATTGGGGTAACTTTACTGTTTGGATTTTTTAAAATTCATGGAAGTGTCCCTTTTCCAAAAATTTGCGTTTAAAACACTGCTGCACAAATACTGTGTGATATAAAATATTGCAACAATCTCCATTTTGACCTCCTCGGATAGATACTAGGCCTTGGAGTTAGCGTTTTTTTTACGCACTCAGTACGCCGCCTTTTTACTTTTCTTATTTGCACAATTTACTTACCATTATTTGACTCTTACTCTCTTTCTTCCTCTTTATTCTGTCTCTACTTCCCTCTTGGTTCTTGCCCCCCCCCCCCCCCGGGGTAATTGTGGACTCACTATCTATGAATGCAGTATACTACAATATTTCCTTTAAGATTTACCGATGGCCCCCTTAAATGTCCTTATGTTAAACGTACAAGGTCTAAATATCCCACAAAAGCAAAGTAAAGTTTTTCGCTCCTTAGCTTCCTCAAAAGCACATGTTGTATGTCTCCAAGAAATCCATTTCATAGATAAGGCATCCCCAAAATTTTTTGTTCAGCTTATCCCCAAGTTTTCACAGCCTCTGCCAAAACGAAATAACGAGGGGTGCTAATAGCCTTTCATCGTATGACACCCTTTTCCCTTCTGACAGAGATCAAAGACCCAGAAGGTCGCTATCTTATACTCATGGGATATCTATTCGATTCTCTAATCACAGTGGTATCCTACTATGCTCCTAACAAATTTCCAACCTCATTCCTCTCCCATTTATTACAAGTAATTGATACTCATAAAAATGGGCACACTTTTAATCTGTGGAGATTCAAATCAAGTCCTTTATACTTTGTTAGATAAATCCCTAACTCCTATTGCATCTAGATCTCAATCTCATAAGTTCCAACAACTTCTTCAAAAACACTTTATTAGATTCTTGGCGTGAAATCAATCCTGCTAGGTGCCAATTTACTTTTTATCCTCATCCCCATAAATCGTTTTCCCATATTGATCACATTTTGATCTCAATAGGCATGACCCCTGAACTCCTTTCTTCATCTATTATCCCTTTTACATGGACTGACCACTGTGCTGAACTTTCAACTTTCACTTCTCTAATACCCAAAACACAAGATTCTACATGGCATATTAATTACTCAATCCTATCTCATCCATCACACTCCTCTGATCTAGAAATAGCCATAAAAGATTACCTGGCCAATAATGAGACCCCTGATATATCCCCACTGACCCTATGGGAAGCTCATAAACCTGTTCTCTGTGGGGTTTGTATACACCAAGCCTCATTTCTTAAAAGAGAAAAACTAAAACAAAAATTATAAGCAGAATTGAATGCATGCCACACAATCTTTCAATCCAATCCTACCCCTGTGACTAAATTACAGCTTGATAAAGCACGTTTAAACCTTGACCTTTTTTTTATCAGAATCTGTAGATAAAATGTTATGCAAGTCTAAACATAAATTTTATCTTAAAGTGAATAAACCAGACACTCTTTTAGCACGAGCACTTAAAAAACTAAATCGCCCCTCTAAACCAATTCAACTGAAATTATCTCATGATACATTTACTAGTAATCCAGTAAAGCTCCTCCACACCTTTCAAAAACATCTTACCTCCTTACATAAAAAGGAAGGATCTTTTGGTGAAACTTTAGCAGATTCATTTTTTTTTCACAAATCAAACTTCCAACTATTCCTTAGCCCAACACGATTGTCTTGAAAGCCCCATTATAGCTATTGAAATTAAATTAGCAATTAACTCTCCTAAACCAAATAAACATCCAGGCCCAGATGGCTTCTCTGTCCTATACTATAAGAAATTATCTCATATCCTTGCTCCAATGTTAACAGACACATTTAATTCACTCCTTAACGATCAATCCTTTCTCCCCGAAACATTAACAGCTATAATTTCAATGATCCCCAAACCTCAGTCAGACGATACATCTTGTTCTAACTATAGACCCATATCATTACTCAACCTTGACATTAAGTTACTAGTGAAAGTCATAACGACCAGGTTGGCTTTATCCCACAGTGCCAAGTGGCAGATAATGTACGCAGGACTATTTTACTAATTCAAGCAGCTAAATCATGACAAATACCCGTCTATCTCTTATCTTTAGATATCAAAAAAGCATTTTATACAGTTTTGTGGCATTACCTACATTTTGTCCTGCAGCGTTGGGGATTTGGTCCTCATTTTAGCTGGGTCTCCTCATTATACAAAAATCCCAAAGCTCATGTTAATATGCTGGATATAAATCAAACCTATTTGACATCTGTAGGGGTACACGTCAGGGATGTTCACTTTCCCCACTCCTATTTGCCCTACTTATTGAACCCTTTGCTCAATCAATCCATACTGACCCCTCTATTAAAGGTCTAGATTTAGCTGGTCACCAACATACAGAAAACGTTGCCTATTTGCTGCTTATATCTTAATCTTTATGTCATCCCCTCATATTTCTGCTCCTAATCTTATAAGTAAAATCTATAGCCTTAAATATATCTTTACCTCCTCATATTTTACAACAAGCGCAAACATCCTTCCCTTTCTTATGGTCCACTTCATGCCTTCTTTACCTAGGGATAACTCTCACACCCAATCTTTCTGACATTTTCACTGCCAATTATCGTCCAATTTTGCATCAAATATCTAATCTTCTGACACAATGGTCCTCTCTACCATTATCTTGGATAGGTAAAATGAATGTAATAAAGATGGCTAAACTGCCCCAAATTCTTTATCTTTTTTGAGTTTTACCTATCCCTGTTCCAGCATACTTTCTCAGAATATTACACCGTAAGGCATTAACTTTAGTTTGGGGCACATTGAAACCCTGTCTGCCCAAACACACTCTTTACCTTCCAAAGCCAAAAGGGGGACTAGGGTTTCCTAATTTTAATTTTAGCTATTACCATACAGCTCATTTAGCCCATATCCCTAAATATCACGCAAACATGAAATTCCGCTTTGGGTTGCGCTGGAATCAATAGATTGCGACCCACTTTCAATAACCAACCTCATATGGTCCAATTCCTCTGACCGTAAAAAAAACAACTCAATGATCCTATAACTAAACATACACTAGCCATTTGGGATACGTTTATATTAGTAAATGGACTACAATATCCCCATATACCTCTTTTATCATTTTTTAAAATCCACTTTTCTATCCTGCTTGGTCTCCCCCTAAATCTTTTAAAGCATGGACCTCTACTAATTTAGCTCTGAACTAGCATCCTCTACTTCATTCAAATCTTTCCCTGACTTATGTGAAAGTCATAAACTTCCTAATTCAGAGCTCTTTCGATATCTTCAGATTAAAACTTTTTTATGCCCTATATACAAGGAAGAATTCATTTAGCTAAATTAACGTGCTTTGAAAATATATGTAAATATGACCCACATACTAAGTGACTTATTTCAACTCTTTACACTCATCTTATTACTAAACCCAACTCAGACCCACCATCATATGTGGCTAAGTGGGAGGTGGATCTTGGGTTTTCGTTGGAAGCAGCCAATTGGGATAAGATTTGGATCACAACTAAGTCATCCTCACAAAACATAGCTGCCTTAGAGACAAATTACAAAGTACTCACACGGTGGTATTTGGTCCCTGTCAGAATTGCGAAATATGCTCCAAATTATTCCCCATCTTGTTTTCATTGCTGTGGCTCTTCATACTTGGTGGGATTGCCCGGTAAATTTCTGGAAAGATGTATTTCTTATGATTTCAACACTGTTTGAAATCCCTATCAATCCTGATCCTACAATAGCACTTTTAAATTTAAAACTGGCCACTCTCTCCTACCGCCAATTCAAACTCCTATTACAATCACTACAGACGCAAAACAAACAATTACCAAAGCATGGAAATCCCTGTCCTTAATAATTGCTGAGTCAATCAAGCAATGATCCATGCCAAAACAGAGGCTATAACTCAAGATAAAATCCAACTTTGAGAATATATGGAATCCCTGGGTGACTCACTTTGTGCCTTCCAATTTTGATGCTTCCCTACTAAGACCTTGGTAATCTCAATTTATACTTCTATTCTCTGCATTCATGGCATGTTTTTATTACCATGTACTACCCTGGGGACACCTACTACTGCTCATTCCTTTCTTCCCTATCTATTTTTCCTCCTACCTAAGATTACTTTTTCTTTTATCTTCTTTCGCTCTTCTACTTTTTCCCCCTATTCAATCTCTCCTCTTTCAATTTACTCTTTAAAACTTTTATTGTCTTGGTTATCATTATACCAATTGTACATAGTTCCAATATGTAGTATAAGATTTTAGATTCTATAATAAATTGTTTCTTGTTTTTCTTTTTAATTTAAAAACTATACTCTTGATAATAATTAAGACCTTTTTTTTTATCTGAGGTCATCTTATATTAACCTGGTCTAAGTTGGTTTTATCCTCTCTTATATAATGTATGACACAATCTTTGAGTAGTTAGATCCATGCTAAAATTGTTTTAGTTAAGCTACTTTTAGTTTATGTATGTTGGAACTACAACTCAATATTATTATCACATATGTGATCTTTTCTTTTGCTGCCACCATATGTACTTATGTATACTAATTGTTAAAATTCAATAAACAAATTTGATAAGGAAAAAGTAACACAGTGGACAGTGTCAGTAGTGCAGGGGTTGGTGTCAGTAGGACCATGGATGGTGTCAGTCAGAAGGGCAGAGATTTGTGTTAGTCTTTTTTTATTTTTACAATTTTACAGTTGTAAATTACATCTTTCAATCCTGCTGGCTCCCTGCTCTCTCAGTGCTGCTTCTCTAAACCTTCAGTCTATTAGGGTAGTCCTTCCCAGTGAAAGGACTACCCTAATACTGAGATTAAACAAATCCTCCTACACAAGGCGCAGTCTTCTCTTCAACATCAGTTCAAAGTGCTGAATTTATAAGCTTGTCTGGGAGTTCAGAAAAAAGGGGGTGGAAAGCTGAAGTTAAACTCTGCAGAGCTCAGTGAGGAGAGCTCTGAGAGCCGATTGGAGGGAAGGGACATGCCCCTTCATACAGCACACAGGCAGAGGTGAGGCTGGAGCTCCCTCCTCATCACGTTTTTTCTATTGGTGTCAGAAAAACTTGTTAGAAGTGGTTCATGATGACAGCAGAGGAACAAAGCAGCAGAAATAAATTACACTTAGTTATTTTAATTGAGACAAGTACACACTATAGAGGGATATGTTTTGTTCATGTTTCAAGTCTGAGGTTTACAACCATTTTGACCATGGGCAGTGCAGTCCCAGTGAGTTTGTTAGCTAGGAGAAGGGAGGGAGAGAGAGAGAAGCCAGGGAGCCTTGCTATCCTAGGCTTTGGAACTGTGTGTACTGGTCTAAATTCAGAGAACTAATGCCACGTAGACACACTCAGGATTTCCGTCTGAAAAAACTTGGATAGTTTTTCCGACGGATTTCCACTCAAGCTTGCCTTCAATGCTTCCGAGCATGCGTCGAATTGTTTCCGAGCATGCATGATTTTTTGCGCGTCCAAATTGCATACAGACGATCACATTTTCGGATAGAAACTTTCCCCGACCAAAAAATAGAGAACATGCTCTCAATCTTTTGCTGGCTGGAATTCTGCTAGCAAAAGACCGATGGAGCATACACACGGTCGCATTTTCCGACAAAAAGCTCTCATCGGAGTTTTGCTGGTGGCATTTCCGATCGTGTGTACATGGCATAAGTGTCATTTTTGCCTGTTATTCTGTTCCTCTGCTATCAGCCTGAATCACTTCTGACAACTATTCCAGAAACCAAGAAACAAAAAAAGGTAATGGGGAGGGATCTCCAGCACACAGCCTGTGGTTGACAGCCTCAGCTCCGTTCCTGTGGGCTGTGTGAAAAGGGGGGTGTCCCTTTCCTCCAATCAGGTCTCCTCACTGAGCTTTGCAGAGTGTAACTTCAGCTCTGTGCTCCCTTTTTTTCTGACAGCTTAGAAAAGCTTTATAGATTCTGGTCTTTGAATGGATGTAGAGAACACAAGACTGCAGAAGAACACCACATCTTATGTAGGAGGATTTGTTTAATCTCTGTGTACCACCTGAAGCCAGACACTTCACTGGGTATATGCAAGGGTTTACAACCACTTTAAGGAGAGGGGACAGAGGATTAACCCCTGTGGGGTATACGTCTTATTTGATGCCCTATAATTTAAGAGGTCCAATATTCCAGATGAGCGCACACCCAAAAAGACATAATTGGTGGAAGCGTTGCACTGTGTGGCACATGTAGTTGTGGGAAGATTACACTGAAGATGAAATGAAGATATATGGGACCAACTGAATAATATACAGTGCTTTTTGAACCACATGGATTGCATTTTATCGGCAGTCCTTTCTTCCCTTGTGTCTGTGGGAGGAAAGGAGAGCTGTTAACTGGCAAGCCTGTCAGCACATGGTTTACACAGATTATCAGAGCAGCCCCATTAGTGCTGCCCATGAGTGCAGCCTCATCAGTGAAAAAAAAATTACTTATTTGCAAAATGATATAACCAAAACTAAGAAATATGTTTTTTTTCAAACTTTTAATTTTTTTTTCCATGTGTTTAGCAAAAAATAAAAAACCCAGTGGTGAATAAATACCATAAAAAGAAAGCTCTATTTGTGTGAAAAAAATGATAAAAATTAAATTTGGGTGCAGTGTTGCATGGCCCCGCAATTGTCATTCAAAATGAGACAGTGCTGAAAGCGGAAAATTGGCCTGGGCAGGAAGGAGGTGAAAGTGCCCAGTATTGAAGTGGTTAACGGTAAATCAAGGCAGCTTTGAATAATATAACATTTTGCCTAAACAAATAAGTTTAGGTTTATCGTCTTTGTTGGCTCTTATTTGCTTTACAGAGTCTCTCTATGCTGAAGAGTGAGGTATGACGGCAGGCGGCCATATTTTATCTATTTACAGCAAGGAAGCCCACTAATTGAAAACTCATTGGTCTTTGCAGCTGTAAACTTTATTAATTACAGTGAGGAAGTTGCTGATTAGAAAAACCTCACACATTGATCTTTGGTTGGAAAAAGTATGCAGAAAAGTAATTCCAGATCATCTTAACTACATAAAGAGGATCCAGGATGGAGAAAAAAAAAAAAAGGATACTGTCCCCTCTGAGGTACACAGGTGTCAAAATACATGCGTCCAGATGCCTGTGGAGATTTCTGTACCCTCATGGAAGTATGTAATGCTTTTCTTTGGCTAAATACCCACCTAAATGTTTCTAGATGCCTTCAGTCTAGCTGCATTATCAAACAAAAAATGTATGCGTCTACAAACTGTTTAGCCTGTTTTTTTGGCACTAAATGCATTTTATAGAAAGTATCTGGGAAGTATAAAGTTTGCCTAAAATTTACCAGATCAGTTGCTCATATGCTAAACTTGGTAGGCCCATGTGCATGACACCAATATGGGTAACCCTTAGTGGGTCCAACAACTTCAGTTAGGTTAAACTTCTATTTTTAATCATGTATTTATGTTTTTAAATAGATGATTATATGTTATTAAATTTTGGAAAACAAAAGATTTTAAGCCTTAATGTCTGTCATGCCTCTTGTTTCTTTAACTGACTGGTTACATAAAATAATAGATGATAAAACTATGTGAGTTAAAGTTTTAAGTAGCATTTCCTATTGTAACCTGAGAGACCATTAGCTCTAGTGGTAGATTTTCAGGCAATTTACAGTAGTCAGGAACTATATTTGAGGGCATGGCAGCCCATGTTTATTAGAAAAGGCAAAAACAAAGCAAAAGTCCAACATATGTTTTCCTCACAGGGGTTCTCTTCCACCGATATGCCTAACCGAAAATACTAGCCCACCTGGCTCTCTCTCTAGCAGTACCTCTGCTCTTTATGCTGGTCCTCAGACCATAGGCTCTTCAAAGCAAACAGCTTCACTCTCGACTTAGTCCTCAGGCCATTACCTGTCTCTTTCAGACACACATGTGCTCTGGCTGCCACCTGCAGCCTCTGACTCCTGGAGACCTCCTGTCACCCTTGGGTGGTGCAGTCTCAAACTGGAAGCTCTGAGGTATTTCTATACCTTCCTTATAAGGACTGTGCTCACCTGAGCACACACCCTGCTGGTCCTCCACAAAACCTTAACACAGGGTTGGAGATTCCGTCCCACCCAAGACATTATGGAATCTCCAAACTACAGAACCCCACTCAGGGATACCAAAACCCAGAGAAAGCTGCGGAAGCAGTTTTCTCCAATCCTGCACCGAGCCAATGTGCACACCCTGTGTCCCCCCAAACGACCAACTTCACAGTGACAGCATCTCATACTGTCACACTATTTTAAACCAAATATTTAAAATGAACTAAGCCACAGATATATTTTTTTGAATTAACCACTTGCCAACCGGGCCATAGCCGAATGACAGCTACAGCACTGTCAACTTATTCTGGGAGGGCGTACAATGACGTCCTCCTAGAATTGTGCTTCCCGTGCACACCGGTAATGTCTACGACCGTCGGGTCCTCCAGACCTGGCGCATCACAGATCTGGTGAAAAGGGCCAATGACAGCAGCCCTTTACCATGTGATCGATCCGTCCAGTGAAGGAGTGATCACTTGTCAACAAGCCGGCGTATGTTCAGTTCAGTTCTCTCCTCACACGCTGTACACAGAGAGGAGGGAAACTGCAGCACCACTCACCAGTGCCTCACCCGTACCTCATTCATGCCCATCTGTGCCTCATCCATGCCACATCAGCACTCATCCATGCCTCATCCATGACTCATCCGTGGTCATTCATGCCACATCAGTGCTCTTCCGTGCCACATCAGTGCCCCACAAAAAAGTGTAATAGGTAGTCTTTATTTTTTTATTTTATGCCTGATGGTGCCCTCTGAATGTGGGCCTCTGTATGTGGCCAGGCTGTGTAAAAGTCTCACATATGTGGTAACACCATACTCAGGTGTAGCAGAATGTATTTTGGGGTGTAATTTGTGGTATGCACATGCTATGTGTTAGAAATATCTCATAAATGGACAACTCTGTGTCAAAAAAAAAAAACGTGTTTAAATTTTCTGTCTACGTTTTCCAAAAACGAGGAAAAAAATGACTGGTTCAAAAGACTTATAATGCCTCATACAATATACGTTGGGGTGTTTGCTTTCCAAAATAGGGTCATTTTGTGGGCATTTTCAGTGCACTGGTGCTCTAGGGCCTTCAAAAGTATGATAGGTTGTCAGGAAATTATATGTGTCATTTATGCTCCTAGAATGCCTGGAGGTGCTACTTGCTTGTTGAGCCTCTGTATGTGGCCAGGCTGTGTAAAAGTTTCACACATATTTAGGAGTAGCAGCAGAATGTATTTTGGGTTGTAGTTGCAGGTATGCCCATACAGTGTGTGAGAAATAACTTGGTAATATGACAATTTTGTAAAAAAAAAAAAAAAAAATCTTCATTTTGTAAAGAATTGTGGGAAAGAGTTACAACTTCAAAAAACTCACCATGCCCCTTAATAAAATACCTTGGACTGTCTAATTTCCAATAAGGGGTCATTTGGGGGGTATTTGTACTTTCCTGGGTTGTTAGGGTCTCAAGAAATGAGATAGGCCATCAGTACATCAGGTGTAATCAATTTTCAATGATTGCCACCATAGCTTGTAGACTCTATAACTTTCACAAAGACCAAATATATACTTATTTGAGTTATTTTTACCAAAGATATCTAGCAGTATAACTTTTGGACAAAATTTGCATATATACATAACAGAAAAAGAAAAATGCTTTTTTTTTTTTTTTTTTTTTTTTTTTACAAAACGTTCGGTCTTTTTTAGTTTATAGCGTAAAAAACCTAGTGGTGATTAAATACCACCAAATGAAAGCTCTATTTGTGTGAACAAGTACAAACATTTTATATGGGTACAGTGTTGCATGACTGAGTAATTGTCATTCAAACTGTGAGAGCGCTGAAAACTGAAAATTGGCCTGGTTAGGAAGGGGGTATAAGTGCCCAGTGGGCAAGTGGTTAAAGTAAATGTAAACCAAAAGTGAAGGCCATTTAGTTAGCTAAAGCATTGTGTTATAAAAATGGCAGTTTTTTTTTTTTTTAAATAAAATGTATTTTCACTTTATCATGTCTTGTTGCATCTCAGTGCTGTACATCTCCTGCAGATTTGTTGCAGCCACTTCTTGTCTACTTACAGGATGCTGCCGCTTTGTTTTTTTAATACAATTAAGAGGGTCTTATAGGAGGATTTTATTAATTGGATTTACAAGTGCAGCCAGGCAGAGCAATGTACAAACCACAAGTCAAACTTGATGATTATTACCCTAGTTCTGGATCACTGCTGTGTGCTTCAAAAATCATATTTTCATTGATGCCGGAAAGTACACTTCCAAATTAGTGCACAGGAAGTGCACATAGTTTGTCTGGTCCTCCTCTCCCCACCTCTATTCACAGAATGCCTTGTATTCTGTACACAAATTTACAAGATATTCTGTGAATTGATAAGGAGGATGAAAGAAGGAGGGGCGAATAATTTACAGAATATTTTCTCTTTACAAAAGCTGCAGTTCCCGTTGGATAAATGCATATAAACACAATCAGTACTCTTCTAAAGAGAACGGGACCTCTGATGTCAGCAGCTGCTGATGAAACGCATTGGGCAGGACTTTCTGCGACATATCACTTTTGCCGTTTGGAACACAGGTGTAACGGTGTTTTAGTTTCATTTTCAATGCCTGAGCATTAATGAATATAGGTGCACTTTTACTACACTGTAAGAAGCTCTTCTATCTCTCTCCTCATGCTGCTGAGCAACTTGTAGAGTCTCTTAAAGCTGCAGGAGCCCCAATAAATGTGTGCTAGTATCCATTTGACCATGATTTATTTTGGTGTCACCTTTTCACTACCTTTGGAAATTTTTTTTAGCACTTAGCACACTAATTGAACTTTTCTTATGAACTTTACAGTTGTGTGTTTATGTTTTGATGGTACTTTTTTTTAACTTTTTGTAGGGGTTGCGAGAGCGCTGTTCTTTTTCTGGTTGTTTGCCTTCTATCTGTGCCTGGTAACCAACGTCACTAGGAATAAAAGTGAGGAAAAACCCAGAATTGTCATCAGAACAAGAAATGTGGGGGAGTCTTCCAATGGAGTGACAGTTATCTAAGAAGAGATTTCCCTCACTCTAGAGAGATTTTTTTTCCATGTCCACTTATGTCTAAGGACAGGAAGTAAAGGAAAATCTTTTTCAATGGGGCACAGATGGTTTAAAAAAAAAAAATTGACAGAGGGTTTCCCAACTCTAGCCAAAAAGAAAAACGCTTTGGTGTAGATGTACTTTAACTCTGCCTCCAAGGAACAGCATCATCTGATCAACTATAAAGTTTTGTCAAAAGATAAATAGAGCGCATACTTGTTCAGTCGGGAGTGACAAATATGTAAGCAGCGCATTTTAAGCAACCTCAAGAGAAAACGAAAGCCACTGTTGGCTTGCATCGCATACTAGCTCATTATATGACACTTACCTGCAAATGAAGCCCACACTGTCCCCTGTGCAGGCAGCGTCCATCTTCGCCCCTCTTCCTTCCGTGGACTCCGGCTCTGTGACTGTCCGGAACCGTGATGTCACTCCCGTGCAGGACCCGTCAGTCACGGCACACGCTGCGAGAAGAAACAGCACAGTGGGCCGTTTTTTCACAGCGCATGCACCGATGACAACATCGGTGCACTACAATTGAAATATCTCCTAAACGGCGCACGTTTAGGAGATATTTCTACTACCTATAGGTAAGCCTTATTCTAGGCTTACCTATAGGTAAATGTCACATAAAAGGGTTTACAACCACTTTAAAACAGCATTTCCTGATTCTATATAACAAGTGCAGAAAGTTCTCTGCTCACTTTTGACAGCTGACAAAAAAAAAAAAAAATACAGGCAGCCTGCCAAGATTCTCTTAACATGGCCGATAATTAAAAACAAAGTGACATTATATATATATATATATATATATATATATATATATATATATATATTATATATATATACATATATATATTTTTTTTTAGCAGAGACCCTAGAGAATAAAATGGCGGTTGTTGTATAATTTTATGTCACACTGTTTGTGCAGCGGTCTTTCAAACGCAACTTTTTGTGAAAAAATACACTTTAATGAATAAAAAAGAAAAAAACGAAACAGTAATGTTAGCACAATTTTTTTGTATAATGTGAAAGATGATGTTACGCCATGAGAATCATGAGAGAAACGTGATCTTTATTCTAAGCAAAAAATTGTGATTCTCATTTTAGCCAGAATCATGCAGCTCTAGTCTATGCCCATCTTCACTGTTTAGCACAAGCCGGTGGGTTTTCATTAGTATCTAGTGCCCACAAACACATGAAGTAGTGAGTCTTCCAATCCAGACATTCCTCTCCCCAGGCTGCTAAACATGCTGACACAAATTACATTTCTTAAGACACTTAATTCATGTCAGCACCCCATTACATCTAAAGTGTCATACCAGAGACAGCATTCCAGACTTATAATTATCCTGTGGCATAACCTGCCCTTGGCTTGTATACTAGATTTTCAAGAGTCTTAAAAAAAATGTGAGATTTTGTGTTCTAAAGATTTTAGTGATGAAGACATCAAATAAAGGAGTTACAACTCTAGTTTAAAGAGCTGAGTTTTCCTCCTCAGCTCCACATATATACTTCCCTCTAACTGATAGTCACAGCCTTTTTCAATGTTTAGAACAGTGTTTCTCAACCTTTTCTCAGTCAGGACACCCTTGCAAATTATGCACAATCTCGAGGCACCCCATTCTAAAACGTAAAAAACAAAAGTAATAGTTTTACATAATGCAGCAACATCTGCACAAGTAGTACACCCAACATTAGAGGTGATTTATTCTTCCAAAGCAAACACCACCTTTGCACACTGGTACAGACTAGTATTCCAAGGTTTCTCTTCTCCGTCATTTTATCTCCCTCTCTCAGTTAATGTGACCCCAGTGCTGAGGGAGAAGGGTAGGGGAGAGGCAAACAAGGATGCTGTGCAGGCCCCCGACAACCTCCTTATTTACCAATGACACCACTGATTGTTAGGATGCCGGCAGCTAGAGGGTTGTAATGATGCACAATAATATGATGCCCACAATAAAAACCTGTGGCTTTGTGTAACTAAAAGGCAGGCTTGATCCACCCACTGGCTTGTATACAATTTTTGAGCAATTTTTATGCATTTTGCCAAGGCACCCCTGAAGAAACCTGAAGGCACCGTGATTGAAAAAAGCTGGTTTAGAATATGTGGCTGAAATTTTCCTTGCCATTGGCAGCACCTGCACAGTAGCTTCCCACTGACCCAAGTGACCAACTTCTGAGCATTCTCCAGCCCTGGGAAAATATGCTATATATGTCTATGAAGGCACGCTGTGCAGGTGCGGCCAAGGAACAAGAAAGATTTCAGAAGCAGGCTGTAAATATTGTGGAGGCAACAGCTGTCAGATTCAGCACTGGTGGCTGGGCAGGTGGGATACTTTTTATCTGGAGGTAGCAGGCAGGCACTAAAGGTATGTTTGTGCACTTTTCACTTTATCACTTACACAGTATATCATTTAAGATTAACAAAGCATACCTAGGTTGTTCTAAATTCACATATACTACACAGAAGATAGAAAGATACATAGATAGCTAGACAGATAGCTAGATAGATGCACATAATTCCTGTCAGGAACTGCTAACAGAGCAACGTAACAACATGACTGAAAGCTGATAGCCAACACTCATGTTTTCTTTTTTTTTCAAGACGCTAAATTCGTTCATTGGTCCCCTAGCAACAATAAGAAGGAAAGCCAAGTTCTTCCAGTAAAACATTGATATTATATCCAATATCCCCTAACCACGAACTGTAGCATGAATTCATAAGTGACAAGAACACAGAGACCAGCAACTCTGCATATAATGTGGCCCTTGTTACTTTAAAGCTTTGGATGGTTAGGGTATATTCATAGGGTATATGAAGTGCATTTTTTTTTTTGGCAAGCAAAAAGCGTTGCAACAGAAAATTAAATGAAATTAATGAAATCAAATTAAATACTGATAGAGGATAGCACAATCAGTGTTCAGCTCCGTCAGAATAGCACAAATTCACAAACCTCATGCAATAAATAAAGCAATTTTGAGAGAGATGGTGCAGCCGGGTCCCTATGTTAGAATTTGAAAATCATACAGTATTTACTAAGAAACTGATACTTATGCATAAATGAATGCTGGCAGGCTGAATAACATGCTGGATTTTAAAATCGATTACAGTCTTCAGTGGCAAAATATCCCCAGCACGATGTCCCAATGCACCAAATTGCTACAGCAATTATGAAGCCAGAAAACAGCAAGGGGGACGCCTAGAATATTGTAGAAAGACACCAGGAAGAGCGTTGTGATAGCCAAGAGAAGAGCATTGCCCATCAAGAGGAATACTAACTGCTAATTAGCATGGTGAAGCTTCCAGAGAATAGGTGTCTGAATGAAAAATAACTGGGATGCATTCAAACAGGGCAAAAGCTTGTGTCCCTAGACCTTTATATTTGGTGTGATCACCAGCAAAATGATTTCTAGGCAAGCACTGGCTTAATGTACTATAACCAGATGAAAATGGGAAACCAACTTTGGGCAAAAAGGTTATTTTCATTTTAATTGAAGGTTTAATTTTAATGTAATAAAATTATTTCTTGAGATTATCTTCCTTTATTTTAACATTTTATGAAGCTTCAACATAGATTACATTACAAAGATTTTCATTAGCGCACATGTAGTAAGCTGACACTTGGGTGTGTAATAGCTAGTTAGTAAACAGGGAAGTGTTATCCTAACCCCCATGCTCGAGGCTGGAGTTGAAGAGTGCTCCTCTAAATAAATCTATTGTGGGGACAGTGCATCTGCACTGCAAAAGACATGCTCAGACCTTTTTAGTATGAGCAACAAGTTTTTCAAGCTGCTCTATAAATGCATATTATATTGTGTTAATCTAATTAATTCACTTTTGCATGTATTTTACTATTCTCTAGCGTGCCTGTGAAGCAGCCTTTGATTAGTTCTCTAACACACACTGAATACCTAACGTATCCCAATGCTGCTGGCATGAACCGAGTTTCAGAATATATGCATTAGCTACCTGAGCCTTTGTGCTCTCATGGGGTTATCAAAATGGCTACTGACTGCTTTTCCATCTGCACAAATTAATGAGTGGATTTTGAATCCCTCTTATCAGAATATCTATTTAGATGCAGGCAGATGGTATAAAATTGTAATAGTGGGAAATACCTAACACTTTTATTTACATAGTTATATAGTAGGCAATTAAAACAAGACGAAAGCTTATGCATCTATGAAAATTATACTGTAACAAAATGCACTGCTCTCACAGACCCAATAAAAGGTATGACTAAAAGAATATATTAATCATTTTTTTTGTTTTTGTTTTGTCTAGAGTAGGGAAGGGTTAAAATCTCAGCCAAGTTCTTGTTTTGCAGTCCGACTACCATTGGAAAACTCTCTTCACTGTCTGTCTCAGAGGTGCAACAGGATACTGATGGAAATCTCCCAAAGTGACAGGAATTCATGTGTCCCTATTAGAAAGTTTTCCCTTAGTCTTGTTCTAGTTCTGAGGACAACTCATAAATTCTGGAATTCCTCTCACTTTCTGTTTTGAGGAAAAGGGTCACTAGTACAAATATAGTGGTGAATCTCTCCAATCCTCTCTCACACAGCAATAAAAACTTGAGAGAAAGTCTAACCCGAACCCTTCCCTACTCTATCCAAAACTGAATTAAAAAAAAAAAAAAAAAAAAAAAACAGTTTCTATATGTTATTCGTAATTGCACACGGGATATGTATTCTCTGGTTTTCCATGCTGCACAATATATTGTGCTTTACGACTCATTCACAAAACATGTAGAAACTTAAAAGGAAGTTGGGACTTTAAATTAAGCAACTGGATAGTGGAGGTATATGCACAATATCGAAATTTATTAAATAACATTTAAAATACATAGTTCATCTTGTATATGTAACATAGAGCATGCATAGGGCCTGAACATGATGTATAAAAATGGTGTATAAAAAAGTACATGCAAACAATGTATGATCAAAGTAATGGACATATAAATATCAATGGCAGAAAGCCCGATGCTGGTACATGCGTCCACATGGTATATGTGCATTCATCAATGAATATATAAGGTCATAAAGTAAACTGGTTGTAACTGGATGAGTATCAGTCCATATGGGGTGTAACTGTGGCATCAAGTGTAGCTCGGCGTGTTTCGTGGGTTATCCCACTCGTCAGGAGCAGATGCGATAGACATACCTATCATATATATATATATATATATATATATATATATATATATAAAAAGATGGAGTAAACCATACTCTAAAGAGAATTTGTTTATCATATTTTTTTGATGTATAAAGATGGTTGACCAACCACACTCACCCACTAGGACAGTAAATGCAATGCGGGACAGCCAGCACAGGGTTGGCCGAGGACATAACTCCACCACGGGAGCTGAGGCGGCATAATTCAAGGATGCAACGTCAGGCAGTGTGAGGGAGTGAAGGGTATGGCTGGAATCTCCATGTGACAAACAATAGTGTATATTCCATAAAACATGGCCATCTGGGAACAAATATTAAATGTATGTATAGTTATAAACAATAATATATTGGAAGTAATAATAATATTTTTTAATGATGAACCCAGTGTGTTCCATAGGAGATAAAGGCAAGGTTTACGTGCTGCTAGGGGTTTAGTAAAAAAGCTATGTCTATGAAATTCATAGTTATATAGATGTGGAGGGATGTGAAGAACTAAAAGAGTCGCCACGTGAAAAAGATTGAGCGGAATACTAGTGTAAAAACTGCACCATCAAACGACAAGAAAAAAGGACTTCTATTACTTCCAATATATTATTGTTTATAACTATACATACATTTAATATTTGTTCCCAGATGGCCCTGTTTTATGGAATATACACTATTGTTTGTCACATGGAGATTCCAGCCATACCCTACACTCCCTCACACTGCCTGATGTTGCATCCTTGAATTATGCCGCCTCAGCTCCCGTGGTGGAGTTATGTCCTCGGCCAACATTGTGCTGGCTGTCCCGCATTGCATTTACTGTCCTAGTGGGTGAGTGTGGTTGGTCAACCATCTTTATACATCAAAAAAATATGATAAACAAATTCTCTTTAGAGTATGGTTTACTCCATCTTTATATATATATATATATATATATATATATATATATATATATATATATATATATATATATATATATATATATATATAATCCATAGGTATGTCTATCGCATCTGCTCCTGACGAGTGGGATAACCCATGAAACGCATCGAGCTACACTTGATGCCACAACTACACCCCATATGGACTGATACTCATCCAGTTACAACCAGTTTACTTTATGATCTTACTTATATACTCATTGATGAATGCACATATACCATGTGGACGCATGTACCAGCATCGGGCTTTCTGCCATTGATATTTATATGTCCATTACTTTGATCATACGTTGTTTGCATGTACTTTTTTATACACCATTTTTATACATCATGTTCAGGCCCTATGCATGCTCTATGTTACATATACAAGATGAACTATGTATTTTAAATGTTATTTAATAAATTTCGATATTGTGCATATACCTCCACTATCCAGTTGCTTCATTTAAAGTCCCAACTCCCTTTTTAGTTTCTACTCATTATTGGGATGGAGGCACCTTTGGGTGCTTCATTTAAAGTCCCAACTCCCCTCTCTATTTACATTCATAAAACATGGATGTCTATGGCTGGCTGTACACCTAGGAAAGATGTGATATGTTGTGGTGCCAATCATATACAATCCTTTCAAAACATATTGGTAACTATAAATAAAACATACCAGTTTAAAATGTAAAAACGTATCAAAGCAATTTAAATGAAACTGCCACAAAAAGTATATTTTATCTTTAAGACTTGGGTCTTATGGCAGAATATGGTAATGCTTGGGAGGTAAAACTGTCCAATGCAACTAAAACAACTTGAGTTGTTCTGAAATGTACACAAATAGTCCCCAACACCAATGGCGGAGGAAAATATTAATGACTATATCACTGTACAACTCATGGCACAGTTTTTCAATTAGTCCCCACTGAATATGGCGAGAAGTAGAACACTGCACACTGAACGCACAAGCTTTCATTCACATGGGTTTTCTATAATTGAATGTACGTGTGAAGGAAGTGTTTCTCAGCCTCAGTGAAAGTATTTTGAGTTTTTTTATTGGAAAAGGAGAACAAAAAAAAGAGACAGTTCAGAAGGTGATTTGGAAACACAGCAATTTATATGCCTTTTCTCTCGTAGGTGTGGCAACAGTTACCTCCAACATGGGAACTTTCTTGTGTTCTAAAGTAAATGCTAACCTAAAAACTATTTAAAAAAATCCTATATAATTTCAAGCAACATGTCCGTTTCACATTGAGATCCAGGGATCAATATTTGACTATGAATACCTACGTAATGATAATTTCTTATTGGCTTTCTATAATTCAAAATAAACAGACTAAATGAAACTGGTAATGTGTTTCATGTCATACCTTTGACAACCTGAACAAGCAAGTTAAGCAATTAGCAGCTTTATTGAGTGTTTATTAAAAATGCCTTTACCTTGCCAGTTTATAAGTATTGAACTTACAGTTTAAACTGCAAAACCATGAAGTTAAAGATGTGCCTTTAGAATTATACAACACATATGTTGCCACTGGTCTTCAGAGCTGTTAACCCATGTGTGTGTGTGGTGGGTTACTGGGGTTGTTATATATAGTCCAGTTCTACTTTAGAAATAGTGAACATCCAACAAATATCTACTGCAGAAGGACTACATTTTAGAAACCTCAAAACATTTGATCGTACATAAGGTCGTTACATATTGACTTTTCTTATGGATGTACAACTATTTACTCATACCAACTTGGTGCAATAAACCTTGGTCTAAATAATGAAAATACTTTAACATTAATTGTGTGGCATTTTTGCTTAAAAAAATTACTTACTGATGTTTAGCTTGTATTGATTTCAAGTTGTATAAGTCCTCATGAAGCATTTAGGATGGTGTTGGTTTTCATATGGAATCAATTAAGTAATGAATAATGGTGACCCAATACTTTGCACAAGTAAGGCTAAGTGCCCATTCAGGATAATCTATGACACATTACGGAAATAGTTTTCTTCTCATCAAGAATACACTGCTACACATGTTGTACTACAAATGTACACCATAAACATACATCTTGTGGTATTAAAAACTGATGTTTGGGTGCTAAGAATAAAGGCCTTATGTTGAGAGCCAGCTTGGGAGTAAATAGCAACCATGGCACTTAAAACACATCTAACTATATTTATGAATTGAACTTAACTTTGCTTATCATGTTAGAGCAAAACATGCGAACGGATTGGCACCAAATGCATATAGAATACAATTTGTAATACAGGCTTGACTGAGGATGGGTAGTCCAAACACATTACTCCTTTTAAAAATTCATGAAATTACCTGAAAATTGTCTGCTCTGCATGCTGAAGGGGTGGTGGAGATTATAAAGTTGGCTTAAGGCTGGGTTCACACCTATGCGAATTGGATGCAGCTTTCCCCACATCCAATTCACATAGCAGGAGAATGTGACCGGCTCTCTATGGAGGCAGTTCACATGTCTCCGGGGCGGCTGCGGAGCGCACTGTACAGAAACGCTGTGCATCTTTGCCTCTGTTTCAGGGCCGAATTCGGGCAAAGAATCTGCCCTAATTCATCCCTGAAATGGAGAACAGGGACGGACAGTGCTGCTGTGCGATCCATGTGCGGTTTAGGTGTGAACCGAGCCTTAAGGAAACCTGTTTAGAGAGAAAGATGGGGTTGCCACTGCTAACCACCTAAGATGATAAACTTTAGGCTCCCATACATTCAAAGTTACTGATCCAAAATCAGGTCAGAGGTTCTGGCTTCACTTGTTGCATGGTTTGACCCAACAACCAGGCATTTAGCATTTTTGGACACAGATCAGCATTGGCAGAAATTTTTCTCACATGGTGTGCAGCAAAATTTTAGCCAAAAAGGATGTAGGTAGTAAAACAGTTGCAAAACTGTAGTGCTGTCACCTGTGAGAGAAAGAGCTATATAGATCTGTAGGATCGATGGATGAATCACAAGAAAAGATATATTTTACTAAAAACTTTTGGCAAGTAAAACACCCTCTACATATGTGCCTCAGTGACATATTTATACTTTACTGAGTATATGATTGTCGAAGGCCACAACTTTCTCACCTGGGCATTTTACTTTATCAGTCTCTTTAAATGGACACTGGAATATACAGCAGGATATACTTACAAGTTATACAGCATGTCAGCCATATTGCTGCGATAGTACAAGGCATTCCTATAAGCTTTTTCTGCTTCAGAAATCTCGCCTTGGTTCTTCAATACATTTCCAAGGTTTCCCCAGGCTGTCAAAGAAAAAAAAATTGAATGAATACTTCTATGCACGCCTCTTTTAAAAAAACAAAAAAAACAAAAAAAAAAAAAACAAAACCATAATGCACAATTCACCTGTAAGTTTATAGTATCAAATGACCTATCAATCCAAAACCAAAAAAAGGTCACTTTTTGAACAATCTCCAAATATTGCCTTTTTTTTTGTAAGACATATCATTTTAACCTCCGCACTAGCATGTAAGAATAAAGCCCATTCAATTCTGACAATGTCACACTCATTACTATCTGGCACAGACAGTTGGTGCTGTAAGCTTTCATTCTAGACTGTGTTCTGTAAAAGTCTCCGACTGTCAAGCAATAATGCTATGCTACAAAGATCAACTAATAATGACAAATGTGCCTGCACAAGTAATTACTTTAGCACAGGAAGTGTCTGCTGAACAATGAAGACCTCTCTTAAAATCAGAAGGCACAAAATTTTTCAGCAAATAGAATAGCCATTCTCCGCAGGGCAATGCAGCCGAGGTGCAGCCACATGACTAGTCAGAAATGGCTCTTAGCTAAAACAATAACAAGGTGAACTCCTTAACCTTCCTGGCGGTATGATTATTTCAGATTTTTGATGCTCAAAGCGCTACAATGGTATGCATGGAAATTTGGCGTTTTACATTGTAGGCCTGTAATTCTTAGGAATAACTCACTTAAATCTGTCCAAACAAGAGTCTAGTAGACAGCCTGGGTATGATAAAGTTTAAAACACGAAATCATAAATTATAATATAATAAATAACTATAAATAATTATAACAAATAATAATAAAAATTATTCAATAATGTAATCAAATCAAAAACACTGAAATTTGCCCAGTTGCAGAATTGTCGCTGTCATTACTTTCAATGTTTGATGACGGATTTCCCCACGAATCACTATCGCTCAATTCTCCGAGTGATTCTAATTTATTAATCGCTGTTTTCTAGTTGGTCTAAAACTGCTTTTGATGTAAAGGGACGGTTTTGGTTGCTATGGACAATCTTCAGTTTCCAGGCAGAAAGAACAGTATTTATAATATAAAACTGCATGCAGGGCACTGGACAAACCATTAGGGGCAAAAGGGATGTGAAATTATTTGATACAGTAATGTAATCTGTAAGATTACAGTGTACTGTTTGTATTATGTGTTTCACTTTTTGAATTTGGCACCGTTCTCCGTCCCCGTGCGTCGCAACGCTCGCAGGGAATAGAGCCCGGCACTGTGATATATCGAGCGGAGACACGGCTCGCACACACAGCGGGGAGACATCGCAGGATCCTGGGGCCAAGGTAAGTAACTTTGCCTGGATGCTGTGATGCAATCCCGAGTGTGGCTCGGGGTTACAGCTTTTGGTACTAAAAATTCACCCCGAGCCACACTTGGGAATACCGTCAGGGAGGTTAAGCTGGAGCTGTAGAATGAAAACACAAGCTGAAACATAAATATCTTTAAATGTGTCATAAAATACCAAACACTCATATATATTTTTGACAAAACTTAGATTAAGTCTCTTCACAAAAGTTTAAAAGAATATAAAATCAGAATAAAAAAAACAATTCTCCCAATCAATTATATCAGCAAATAACTTCAAGACAAACACTTTGTGACTTTAGAGCTGGATTCACACTGTTGCGAGAGTGTTAACGAGCATTGTTATAAGGCAGGCCATTGATATGACTATGCTGCCCAAGGAGCCAAAAATGGTGCATGCAATATACTTCAAATGCTGCGCACCACAACATACAGTATCATGCATTGTGGTGCACTGCAATACAGGTGCGTTGGGGTACCATTAAGAATGAAAGGAACAGTAGTGCATCAAGACATGTTTTACAACAGTGTTTTAGAGCAAGAGCTATAAAGTACACCTATTGTAGATGTCTACCAGCCTACCTATTCTACAGTAAATAAATTCAGGCAGCAAGAGGGGAAATTGAGCATTTCTGGATCATGTTTAGATATGGCGTCTTCTGTACACGATAGAGCTTCAACTTGCATTTTTGGATGGCACGTGGAAGTGTGTTCACAGAAAGTGATTTTAGGAAGTATTCCTGAGCCCATGCAGTGCCGTCTGAGGATGCGAACATCACCGGCATTCAATATTGTGTTTCAGCTTTGTTCGTTGCATATAGAGTTTTTTCTAAATTCTCTGATTCTTTGATATTATGTACTGTATATGATGATATATTTAAAGTCTTTGCAATTGTATGTCCAGGAACATTATTCTGAAATTGTTTGACAATTTTTAGATGCATCCTTTCACAGAGTGGGGAGCCTCTGTTCATCTTTACTTCCGAGACACTCTGACTCTCTAAGATGCCCTTTTTATACCCAATCATGTTACTGGCCTGTTGCTAATTAACCTAATTAGTTGCAAAATGTTCTTCCAGCTCTTCCTCGTTAGTACCACTTACTACCAGCTTTTTGTTGCCCTGTCCCAACATTTTTGGGATGTGTTGTTGCCATCAATTCCAAAATTGCCTTATTTTTTTCTTAAAATGGTACATTTTCTCAGTTTAAACATTTGATGTGTTTTCTACTTTCGATTGTGAACAAAATATGGGTTTATAAGATTTGCAAATCCTTGTATTCTGTTCTATGTAGGCTTTAACCACTTGCTTACTGGGCACTTAAACCCCCCTCCTGCCCAGACCAATTTTCAGCTTTCAGCGCTGATGCACTTTGAATGACAATTGCGCTGATGAGTGGCACTAATGGGCACTGAAGGGCACTAATAGGTGTTACTGATAGGTACCACACAGGTGGACACAGATGAGCTGGCGGCAGCTCTCCTTGATCGGGACCGATGTCCCCCTGAGAGCCGCCGGTTTTTTTTTTTTTTCACTCACGCTATCAGCGCGAGGAGAAAAAATAGCCGATTACCAGCTCTGTTTACATCACATGATCAGCTGTCATTGGCTGAAAGCTGATCACGTGGTAAGGGGGTCGGGATTGACCCCTTACTCCGATCTGTGATCAGCCGAGTCTCATAGACTCGCTGATCACAGAGCAGGCCGCTCGGGCAAGGGAGAACGTTTATTGACGTACTCCTGGCAAAGTAGGTCTGCGCTGTAGCCGTCATTTGGCTATAGCGCGGAGCTGAAGAATTTAAACAGCATCCCAACTTTTTGGGAATTTGGGTTGTAGTTTCAGCAACTATTTTTCTCTATAAACATAATGCCTAACCCCCAGGAGTAAACAAGATCACATATAGTGTCTCATCAAAGCAATAAACAATATGATTTTGCTCTGTATCCATATCTGCCTCACAGTATCTGTAATGGAATATACTAACTTTTTATTGCAGAAAGGAAATGCAAATTGGATTGGGACATAGCTGGCCAGAAAACTGAATGAAAACTTCTGTTTTTCATTAGAAACGCATTGTAGGCTCTGAAAGCACGGAGGTATTACCAACACTTTACTTGCTCTTCTATTAAATAGTGTATCATCTAGAAAAAGATCTGAGTGGGTGGTGACACAACCTGCCTTAAGGCTTTTATACTTTCAAGAAGTCTAACTCAAGATATCTGATTAATTCAATTGTCGTACACAGTTTTTTGGCCATGCTCATGGAAACTTGCACTGGGAAACAATGTTTAAATATTCAAATGTTGAGCAATATAAAAACAAAAAAAATGTATTTAGTTATGTAGATCAGACTTGCATCTGGATTCCATTAAATGACTTCTGAAACAAAGGCATGTAGAAAGATTGACATGGCTCAGAAGACAATAATAATTATACGTGAACCTTCTTGGAATGCTAGCCGTTATTTTAGCATACATTTTAGTAAAAGTTCACTAGAAGCTTCATTTGCAGCTAATCAACTATATAACCTAAGAATTGGAGAATGCTTCTTCAGCTCTTAACTTTTGTTTAGAGAAACATTTCTATGCATGTGCATGTGTATATGCAATTACTAGAATTTACATGCATACAGCATGTTCTGAACTGCATGTCTATTGGCAAAACTATGCAGCAGCTTTGACACCTGTGCACCATAAATACAGGTGTATTTTATTCTGTGCTGCCATATGCCTCTACATTACCCATGTGCAACAGCACCACAGGTTGGATAAAACGGCATCTCATATACAGTAAACATTTCCTACATGTAAGCTTCATTTTTACGACCTGTGGGAAGGTGTCATTTAAACATTAAGCTTCCTTCAAATTCAAGTCAGTTTCAGGTCATATTTGACACAATTTACATATTTACATTTTTCAATAAGAATCAAATACTTCCAAGCAGACACTTTCACTAATTAACCTTTTCAGCCAATGCATGGATGACATTTTGATCCACTAATCCACCTCTTAACCTGTGCTTTACTCATGCAAGGCAAAGCAACAGACTTCATCGATTTTTTTTTTTACTTCAATCATACATGCACCTAATTTCCCAGACACTGGGTTCACAAGCTGGACAAAAAGTGAAATATCAGTTATCTCAGGGTACACATGGATCTATGTAACTCTCTCTCCTTCCCATGATGCAGCACTATGAGCCTAAGTGACCAATCTACAGGACCCAGCATTGGCACATGGTTTTGCGAAGTGGGTCCTCAGCTCTGTGGAAGCTCCATACAGATCAACCTAAAGCTTACACAAGGCTTTTCTGAGCAGATGAAGGATGGGGCTAAGGGAAGGAAGGTTTTTTCCAAAAAGATCCCTATGCATTACAGTGTCCTCAGTACAGCCGTAGCCAAAAGTTTTGAGAATGACACAAATATTAATTTTCACAAAGTCTGCTGCTTCATTTTTTTAGATCTTTTTGTCAAATGTTACTATGGTATACTGAAGTAAAATTACAAGCATTTCATGAGTGTCAAAGGCTTTTATTGACCCTAAAGTGGAACTTCCGCTCATCGGATTCCTCCCCCCCTCCGGTGTCACAATTGGCACCTTTCAGGGGGGAGGGGGGTGCAGATACCTGTATTATACAGGTATCTGAACCCACTTCCGGGAATAGCTAGCCGCAGCTAGCCGCAAAACCCCCGCCCACCCCCGTTGTGTTGTGGGAAATACACAGTTCCCACAACACAACGGGGACCAGTGTAGACGCGCAGCGGGACTCGCGCATGCGCAGTAGGGAATCGGGCAGTGAAGCCGCAACGCTTCACTTCCTGATTCCCTCAGTGAAAATGGCGGCGGCAGCACCCGAGGATCGAGGGACGGTTCGGTCTCGGGTGCCGACATCGCTGGACCCCGGGACAGGTGAGTGTCCTTATTTTAAAAGTCAGCAGCTGCAGTATTTGCAGCTGCTGACATCTAAAAAATTTTTTTTTTCGCGAAACTCCGCTTTAAGTTTATGCAAAGAGTCAATATTTGCAATGTTGACCCTTCTTTTTCGAGACCTCTGCAATTCGCTCTGGTATGCGGTCAATCAACTTCTAGGCCACACCCTGACTGATGGCAGCCCATTCTTGTATAATCAATGCTTGAAGTTCGTCAGAATTTGTGGGGGGGGTTTGTTCACCCGTTTCTTGAGGATTGACCACAAGTTCTCAATGGAATTAAGGTCTGGGAAGTTTACTGGCCATGGACCCAAAATTTTGATGTTTTGTTCCCCAAGTCACTTAGTTATCACTTTTGCCTTATGACAAGGTGCTACATCATGCTGGAAAAGGCATTGTTCATCACCAAACTGTTCTTGGACGGATGGGAGAAGTTGCTCTCAGAGGATGTTTTTGTACCATTCTTTATTCATGGCTGTGTTCTTAGGAAGAATTGTGAGTGCGCCCACCCCCTTGGCTGAAAAGCAACCCCACACATGAATGGCCTCAGGATGCTTTACTGTAGGAATGACACAGGACTGATGGTAGCGCTCACCTTTTCCTCTCCGGACAAGGTTTTTTCCGGATGTCCCAAACAATTGGTAAGGGGATTCATCAGAGAAAATGAATTTACCCCAGTCCTCAGTAGTCCAATCCCTGTACCTTTTGCAGAATATTAGTCTGTCCCTGATGTTTTTCCTGGAGACAAGTGGCTTCTTTAATGCCCTTCTTGACACCAGGCCATTATCCAAAAGTCTTCACCTCACTGTGCATGCAGATGCACTCACACCTACCAAGCTCTGCACTGGTGGAGCCCTGATCCCTCAGCTGCATCAACTGTAGGAGACGGTCCTGGCGCTTGCTGTACTTTCTTGGGTGCCCTGAAGCCTACTTCCCAATACAGAGGAGATGTTTTTATAGGATTAATTTTCATGGCAAAGAGGGACGTTGCAATTCATCTGATGACTCTTCATACCATTATGGAATATATGCAAATTGCCATCATAAAAACTGAGGCAGCAGACTTTGTGAAAGCTAATATTTGTGTCATTCTCAAAACTTTTAGCCACGGCTGTACATTAATATGCAGCCATTTTGTAAAAGAATGCTTACTTTTCAAGCTGCTTATTCCATTGCCCTCCCTTTCCTGTACTGCAGGAGCCAGGGCGTACCGTGATTTGGATGTATGTCTCTGGCAACTTGGACCAAGCTGGTCCAGTTATTCTGGATCAGCTCGGTCCAAATAAACCAGTTTAAGTGAGAGGAAACATTGAGATCAGCTTTAATTTCTATTTTAAATATATACACAAGGTGCTACAGTTATTACTTCTAAATGCCAAATATTTACTGAACTGCAAAGTATTTTCACAGCTGACAGTGCAACTTACACACCCCATTTCCTGACTCTAATTAAGCGTAGCATTCAACAGTAGATGGCCTACCATTGCTATATAAAGGCATATATATATATATATATATATATATATATATATATATATAAATAAAACACTGAAAAAGCTTTCTAGGAAGGAACATGGGCAAATGAAAAAAAAAAAAAAAAAAAGCTTAGTAGCAGAAAGTACAGTATTAAGTCACACCACTAAAGTTAGGTGGAAAGGCAGCTTCAGCTACGTACATTACACAGTGCTGGGTTCCTGCTGTTAGACAGGGATTTCCCATCTCACACCCCAAACAAAACTGAATTGGGCTCAGCCAGTCGCAGACAGCTTTGTATTTTCATAGGCAGCTTTGCATTCTATGAATGAATTGGCTGAGGTGTAGAAGCAGTCTGGTGATGTCACAATCTCTGCCTCAGCCCGGCTGTTTTTCCCTGTCTCACAGTCGGAACCCTAGCTAAATCTACATACAGCACTAAGAGCTGCTGCAGCAGTTAATGAAGTAAATAGTTATTTTGGACCACCTTGGTCCAAATTAACTATTTTAAATGACAGGAAGCATGGAGATCAGCTTTAATTTATGGTTTTGTTTTTTTTTAAATATACACACAAACATTTTGCCTTGCATTTCTATTTTAAACTGAATGTTTTTTTTTTTTCAAGGTAAGGGTATTAAAGTATTGTATCTACTTCTAAAGAGATGTATACACTTCAGGTGGTTTTAATGCACTCTGACCCACCCATTCAGGAATCAGTTTTGAAAGGACATGATAAACCAAATAGGAATTTCTTCATAACAGAAAAAGCTAGGACTTTACTTCAAAGTTACCTTGCACTTTCCTCGCAATGCACATTAATCGCCCAGAGGGAATCAATTTTATTATCAACAAAAATGTTACGCTTCAAACATTTGTAAAGGTTTTAAATTGCTATTTAACAATGACACACCAATGGAAATAAGACTGCAATACAAAACCAACAACACTGAAACATTTGACTAATTTGATGGAATGTAGCATATAAAATTTACATTAAAAGTATATCAGCTTAACATTTTGTAACATAGCTACATGTTTCTTGAATAGCACTTACAATTAATGGATTTCACTTGCCTAAAAATACTCTGTGGGAAATAAAATTCTAACTACGATGAGCTACTGATTTTTCTTTTAAAGTAAATATATAACATTAAAAGTTAGTAAAGCAAGCTTAAAACTAGACTGTCAGAGAAACCTACACACACATACCTTTCTTTATCTTTACCACTGCCCTAGCAGCCCCTCATATCCTTAATCTGTCATGTTTGAAAAAAATCACAGAAAATGATTACAAAGATTACATTTTACATTAATCCCGCTTCAGCTACTCAACAGAAAAAAATCCTTATTAGGCATTACAGTTATCACTTCCAAACACCAAATACATACTGAACTGCAAAGTATTTTCACAGCTGACAGTGCAACTTACACACCCCATTTCCTGACTCTAATTAGGATTGGTATGGAAGTGTAGCATTCAACAGTAGATGGCCTACCATTGCCATATAAAGCCAATTATGGTGTAACACTGAAAAAACCTTCTAGGAAGGAATGTGAGCAAATAAAAAAAAGATTACATGAAGAAAGAAAGTACAGTATTGAGTCACACCAATACATTTAAGTGGAAAGCCAGTTGATTTGATGGGCAAAGTGAACGATTGTTTATGACATATGGTACATTACAATCATCTAGTTAGGGTTAGGATCTATTGTACATAGCTTACTGTACATTTTTTTTTTTTTTTATTCCTGTATTACAGGATTAGACTCAGGACCATTTAGAATATAGGTTAATCTGTTAGTATAGGGCTTAGATAGAAGGGCAGCAGGTGAAAAAGATATATGACAGTAGAACAATTAAGACCACACCAGAAAAACACACTCCAGATATGCTCCAGATGCGTTTCTGCATGCATGTTTTTAATGCGTTTTTGATGTGTTTCAGAGTGTTTTTGATGCATTTCCGGATGCATTCCAGATGTTTCTTTTCTTCTTTTTTTTTTCACTGTACTGGGGTCCGGTGCATTTCTCATGCGTTTGTAATGCATTAGTGTGCATTTTTGATACGCTTTACCGCGTTTCAGTACTGTCCAGTGCAGGACAAATGCAGCATGTTCTATTTTCTTTTTTCTGGAGCTGGAATGCACTGGAACTGACCACACTGGTGTGAACTATGCCATTGGAAATCATATGATCTACTTTCCATACATTTTTGATGTATAAAAAATGTCCTGGACTGCATGTGGTGTGAACTGGCCCTTCGAGCCATTCGGCAATAGGTCTGCGACTCAAGAGTCAGTTAAGCAGAGTATACCTTGACCTACCTGCATTAAAACAGATTTGTAAAAGTGCGAAAGACAAAAAGCCCACCCACAGAACATCTTCGATGCATTAGGAAATTTCTCCCAAATCTGGAATCACTGTATGCATCTTCCATGCGCTGGGTTATTCCCGGCCAACCTGGAAGAATTATATGCTTCTTTCATGCACTAGGTTGCAAATATGGATCATATATACCTTACCAAATGTATATGCTAAACAGTAGTAATGTATATTTTTTTGTATTTAGTGAAAAGACCATTAAACAACTTTGACGATTTGTGTTTTAAAATGTCTTGCTAATTGCTTTCACATAGGCCTTCGTTATCTTTTAATCCTTGTCCATGTTCCAGTTTAAGGCCTCATGCACACGAGATGCTGTTAAACGCGCGTTCAGAGGCAGTTGGACACTTTTTTCAACTGCCCCTGAACTCATTTAATGTTATCCTATGTGTTCATGTACACAGTCTCGTTTTTTGGCGTTTTTAGGCAGTTGCGTTTAACCTCGTTTTTCCAGAAGCAAAAAAATGGGTTCAGATGCAAAAGTTTTCCATGTTTCAGACGCCAAACGCGGCTAAACGCAGGTACTGCGTTTAGCCGCGTTTGCGTTTATAAGCGTTTTTAAAGGTGCCCTTTTTTTTTACATTAAAAATCTCAAAAATGATGGCAAATGATGAAAAACCATTAAAAAAATATTTTAACCACTTCTATACTGGGCATTTTCACCCCTTTCCTGCCCAAGCCAATTTTCAGCTTTCAGCGCTGTCACATTTTGAATAACAATTGCGCGGTCATACAACACTGTACACATATGAAATTTTTATCATTTTTTTTCCCCACCAATAGAGCTTTCTTTTGGTGGTATTTGATCACCTCTGCGGTTTTTATTTCTTGCGCTATAAACAAAACAAAACAAGAGTGACAAGTTTGAAAAAAAACACAATATTTTTTACTTTTTGCTATAATAAATATCCAAATTTTTTTTTTTAAACAAATTTTTTCCTCAGTTTAGGCGGATATGTATTCTTCTACATATTTTTGGTAAAAAATATCGCAATAAGCGTATATTTATTGGTTTGCGCAAAAGTTATAGCGTCTACAAAATAAGGGGATAGATTTAGAGCATTTTTATTATTATTATTTTTTTTACTAGTAATGGCGACGATCTGCGATTTTTATCGTAACTGCGATATTGCGGCGGACATATCGGACACTTTTGACACATTTTTGGGACCATTCACATTTATACAGTGATCCGTGCTATAAAAATGCATTGATTACTGTATAAATGTGACTGGCAATGAAGGGGTTTAACCAGGAGGGGGCGCTATAGGGTTAATCATGTTGCTAGGGAGTGATTCTAACTGTGGGGGGAGGGGACTCACAAGGGGAGGAGACCAATTGGTGTTCCTCTGTACAAGGAACACACCATCGGTCTCCTCCCATCTGACAGGACGTGGATCTGTGGGTTTACACCCACAGATCCACGGTCCTGCACGGTTACCGGGCAATCACGGGTGCCCGGCAGACATTGCGGCCGCCAGGCATGCGCACTGGGACCTGAGTGACGCAGCGGACGCGCGCCCCCTGGGGGACCTGGGGACCAGGATAGCAGCTGCACCGTCTAGCCGTCATATGACGGTGGGCGGGCAGCAAGTGGTTAAACAATTGTAATTGCTTGCAATGATTCATAGACCATTTATATACCTTAATGAGCCCTTGATCCAATCCAATACACCACTAGCATTGCTGCTATCCGAAGTATAATTGGAATTTGACCCATATGTTGTTAGATTTGAACAAGCAACTTGTGGCAGGTGACATGGCAAGTGGACAATACACAACTTGTGGCAGGTGACGTGGCAAATGACAATCCAACTTGTGGCAGGTGACGTGGCAAGTGATGTGGCAGGTGACGTGGCAGGTGACGTGGCAGGTGACGTGGCAGGTGACGTGGCAGGTGACGTGGCAAGTGGACAATCCACAACTTGTGGCAGGTGACGTGGCAAGTGGACAATCCACAACTTGTGGCAGGCGATGTGGCAAATGACAATCCAACTTGTGGCAGGTGACATGGCAAGTGACGTGGCAGGTGACCTGGCAAGTGGACAATCCACAACTTGTGGCAGGTGACGTGGCAAGTGGACAATCCACAACTTGTGGCAGGTGACGTGGCAAATGACAATCCAACTTGTGGCAGGTGACGTGGCAAGTGATGTGGCAGGTGATGTGGCAAGTGGACAATCCACAACTTGTGGCAGGTGACGTGGCAAGTGGACAATCCACAACTTGTGGCAGGTGACATGGCAAATGACAATCCAACTTGTGGCAGGTGATGTGGCAAGTGGACAATACACAACTTGTGGCAGGTGACGTGGCAAGTGGACAATACACAACTTGTGGCAGGTGACGTGGCAAGTGGACAATACACAACTTGTGGCAGGTGACATGGCAAATGACAATCCAACTTGTGGTAGGTGACATGGCAAGTGATGTGGCAGGTGGAGTGGCAAGAGGACAATCCACAACTTGTGGCAAGTGACGTGGCAAGCGGACAATCCACAACTTGTGGCAGGTGATGTGGCAAATGACAATCCAACTTGCGGCAGGTGACATGGCAAGTGACGTGGCAGGTGACGTGGCAAGTGGACAATCCACAACTTGTGGCAGGTGACATGGCAAGTGGACAATCCACAACTTGTGGCAGGTGACATGGCAAGTGGACAATCCACAACTTGTGGCAGGTGACGTGGCAAATGACAATCCAACTTGTGGCAGGTGACATGGCAAGTGGACAATCCACAACTTGTGGCAGATGACATGGCAAATGACAATCCCCAACTTGTGGCAAGTGACATACTAAATACAAGTACACTGCTGCTACTCACTCTGGTCTCACAAAATGGCTGAAAGAGTTAAATAATACAGTTTTTTGAACTTGGGGAGGGTCTTGATGTTATCTTAACTAAACACTTCTAGATGCAACAGCGGTAAAACACCGCTAAACGCGGCAAGCAAACGCAGCAAAATGTGCGTTTCTAAATGCCGGTTTCAGCTTTTAAAAACATGCTTTCAGCAGGGTTTGCACCAGCGTCTTGTGTGCATGGGGCCTAAGCTTTTGCCATGACTGCTGCATTAGGTTTAATTTTTCAGGGTGGCTCCTTTCTCTTGCAGTATCCTATAGAGTATCCCTTGCATGTAGGGACTACAGTTGTGCCTCTCCAAACTGTGTGCATCAATAGAAACACAGCACCATAGCCTAGGGTAGCAAGACACTCCCATGTGCCTCCCTCATCCCAGCTAAATGACAGTCTCAGGGCTGCAATGTCCACTGTTAACTCTCTCATGTGAAGCAGCATTGCCCAACCGATCCAAGCGTAAAGTGACAGTGGGTACCTGTCAAAAATAGGTACCCGCCCTCCCAAAAAATGTAAATAACCTCCAAAAATGTTGGGTGGGAGGGAAGAAGAGTTTCCCTTTTCAGGTGAAGTTCTGCATTAACGTACCCTTTTTGCATCCACTTTCCACTGTTCTCCTGAGGGCACTAGTAACGTAGCCCCAGCCGCACAGCTGCCCTCTAGGAAGGCAATGTCGCTAGTGCCATCAGGGAGAGCTTGTACCTAAGCTGCCAGATCTTCTTTATTCTCATACTGCATATATGTTAAAGCATATGATGCCAAACGGGGGGCTGGAAAGGCAAAAGTTTGGGCATTTGTTCGTTGTATATTTTGCTTACAGTCTGGGGTTCAGTTTTAAGTGGTGGGCAAGAGACACAGAACGTTATATACATGCCAAGCTCGCACTTTTGTTTTGTCTTCAAAATATATAAAATAAACAGACCAAACATAAACAGGAAACAAATATACCTGTTAAAGGGTATCTCAAACCCAAGAACAAAAACCAGTATATGTTGCAACTTACTAGACCTTACATGAAGTGGCTGCAATAATTTTCTATTTTTCAGCACATTTTCTGCAAAAACAGAAAAGCAATTACTGATCCTGTCAGCATTCCAATGTTCTTGTAACTTCCTGTGAACTGAACTGATATGTTGAAAATATCATTGGCTTTCCCAGCTCTCTCTGTGGACTATAGAACACCTTCTGTCTATGTAAGGGTGATAAGGAGAGGAGCAGGTGTTTGCAGTCCAAATCAGGAGAGAAAACTAATGCCGCGTACACACGGACTTTTCGATGGACTAGGTCCGGTGGACTTTTCAATATACTTTAAGACGGACTTTTGAATGAACAGATTTGCCTACACATGATCAACCAAAGTCTGACGGATTCGTACGTGATGACGTACAACCGGACTAAAATAAGGAAGTTCACAGCCAGTAGCCAATAGCTGCCCTAGCGTCGTTTTTTGTCCGTCCGACTAGCATTTGTCCGTCAGAAAGACTTGAAACATGTTTCATTTCTAGGTCCGTCGAACTTTTGGGGAAAAAAAAGTCCGCTGGAGCCCACACACGATCGAATTGTCCGACGGAGTCCGGTCCGCCGAACCAAGTCTCCCGTAAAAGTCCGCTCGTGTGTACGTGGCATAATAAGAATCTGCACCTCAATAGATACAGTACAGCATTGTCAGTCTAGAACAGGAAGTGTGCTACTGGCAGGAACACCAGGTTAAAATAAAGGGAAAACCCCCAGAAGAAAATGAATGCAGCCACCACATCCAAGCATTGATATACTGCCATATATTGCATTCTGGTTCTTAGGTTTACAAAGAGCAATACAAATTATTTGTCGCCATTAAGAAAAATGACTACAGCAGACATTTTGCATACTGTCACGCTTAACACCTGCACAAAATAATAATAAAGAAGATCAATTATAGCGTAATGTGATTTGCTACACTACAATGCTTTGCTTTCCGCCAAAATATGGAACTTATTTTTTTCCCCGTCAGTTTGCTAAGTTACCCTTTGTGTTCATGCATTAATATACCAGGCAAACTGAGATAAAATATAAGCTGCAAATGTTCCAAATACAATCAACAAAAAGCTTTTCCTTTCAGCTGACTTCTACACTAAACTACATATAAATGCATTAACACATGGGTACATCTATTCACTTTTCAGATATGTGATAATATTTCACCTCTCAACCAAAATTCTAATCGTTCACAGCTTATCAAACTGATTTCAGGTGTTTCACTGTCATGGATCCTATTTCATCTTTTTAAATTAAACTTTTAATTCAAATTACAGCTTAAAGGTATTAAGCAATTAAAGCCCATTTATTTCACATAAGCTATAACAAAATTCATGCTGTAATACATACCCGAGACAGACTTGACTACTAATTAGAACATCCTTCAAACACGCAGAAGAAATGTCCTACTGCTAGATAAAAAGCAACAAAAGTAATTGTGAAAAGAACACTCTCCTGTGAAAAATGAAAAAAGCCCAGGATGTTTTTTTTTACAGAGGATTTTCATCAATCTGGTGTTATGGCTTTAAAGTGTTACTACACTGCATCCGAGCACCACAAACCAAAACACTATTTTAATATTCTAAACAAACACAGCCATCCATCTAGGTCTCCATGTTTTATTTTGCTGAGCATTTCTGGCCGTGGCCATCTTGAGTAAGGGCAGATGATTCATGTAGCAATTACTTCCTGGAATCCATATGCCCTTAGCTCTGGCATGCAGGCAGGAGGGTGTGCTTAGCTGAGAAAAACCTTCCTCACCTCCTAAAGATTTCTGGGATGTAAGACATCATTTGCCTAGTCATGGAAAAATCTGAAATTAACTGAAGAAATGTAAAAAAAAAAAAAAAAGTTTAAAACAAATAAATATCTATCAATCTACTCTATCTAAAAAATAGTCAATGTGGGTTGAGAGAATGATGTTCCGCTTTAATATTTTGGGAGACTGTGCAGAGTTTAGTTAAACTCAAGCATGACCTCAGTGTTTGTATGACTGTAGTACAGTAGGAAAAGATAATTTAATTCTATTGGCAGTGAAGACATTGAATGTAATAGATACTGGGATGAGATGCTTACTTGTTGCCAGTACTTGTCTGCAGCTACAGTAAAGACATAGATAGTCTGAATATAAACCAGTGTTTCTCAACCATTTTTTTTTATGTCAAGGCACCCTTTAAATGTATGCACAATTTCAAGGTGCTCCATTGTATATTGTAAAAACCTAAACTAATAGTTATACATAATGCAACAACAGCCACTCTTCACCATTCAACCAATGTGACCCCAGTGCTTATGGAGATAGGCAAACAAGGATGTCCTCAGGTGCCTGATGTCCTCTTTATTAACCTATGTTCTCATCGGTTGTTACGACATCAGCAGCTGGCCTGTATTGTGCCCAAAGTTGTAATGCTGCACAAAAAAAAACCCTGTGGCTTTGTATAACAAAGGCAGGCTTGATCCTCCAGCCAGCTTGTTGACATTTTTTTCTCAATTTGGGGCAATTTTTAGGCATTCTGCCAAAGCAACCCTGCAGATCCCAGAAGGCCCCCTGGTTGAAAAAGGTTGATATAAACAATACAATGATGACAGCTCGGAAAGCACAAGGTAAGTAGTAAAGTAGCACTTTGTATTTGCAGTGTTGCCTGATGATTCTTAACGTATGAAAATTCTTAATGGGGGAATTCATTGTAGACACCCTTAAGGATTCTACCAGGCCTTCACACCAAAATTGTCAACACTTAATAATAATAATACACAAACAGGTGCATGGCTGAGGAATTTTGTAGTGGGGTAGGCAAAGCCTAAAGGGAACTAAGGGACTAGTTCCCCATAAGGCCACCTTGCTTTTGAGTGACAGCATGCGCCAGTGGATGGATTCTATAGCCATGTGTGGTCAATCAAAAGCAAGGTAGACCTGGTGGAGAGCTAGTCTTCCAGCTCCACATCACAGTGTAAATATTTGCCAGCACACCATGGATCTTTAAATTGAGTCCAAATTGCTTTAATGAAGCATGATCACATCACAAACAAGAGTGCGGAACGTTTCAGAGTCACGCAGGACCCCTTTATCAGGCATGTAATGATGTCATCACGTGCCTGCCAAAGGGGTCCTGTGTGACTCTGAAATGCTGCACTCTCGTTTGTGATGTGACCATACTTCATTGAAGCCGTGGATTCAATTTGAAGATCCGTGGTATGCTGGCAAATATTTACACTGTGTTAGGGAAGATCCAGTCTCCAGCTGGTGGTTGCTGCAGCACCCAGTATCCTAAAGCCTTTTTCAGAAGAATTTGTGCGATGGGAATGTGAATGGTTATCAGCTCCCCATTAGGCTCCACCCACCCAAAAAACGCTATGGCAGTGGAGACTAGTTCTTCATCAGGTCCTTCCCCCTCCTCCTCTGACTTTTCATTTTCCAAATGTGGCCAATGCCATATTTAGGCAATGACATTACCAGAATGCCTGGCCCATTATTTACATTCAGGTTTTGGCCAGAGAATTTCCCAGCCGACAGCTGAATGGGACAGAGGATAGAGCCCTGTGCAACAAGCTGTTACATTCATTAAAGCTTCCCAACACAGACATGCCTTGCTCTGAGCACTGGTCTTAAGTAGAGATGAGCTCAGATACAATATATTCGGACTCAAGTCTGTACCCGCCTGAGCTGTTCTGTGGGGAAGCTGCCAATGCTGACATCCAATCATGAAAAGCAGAGGCATTCCTCACCACCGCATTTATGCAAGGGGCATGTATACATAGGCTGAAAGGTGGATAATGTCTCCACCACCTATGATTGGCTATTGGCTTTGACAGCTTCCCAATGGGATAGCTCAGACAGGTTCAAACATGCCTAAGCTCATCCCTGGGTCCTATGCTTGCCTGAATTAGGTTCAGGTAGTTTTAAAGAAAGCTACTGGCAGAAAATTGTTGTAAATGCTTTACTGAATTCCTCAGAGTATGTTATAAAATGATAGTTATAGTCACTTACTGACCAGTGACATACCGGTACATCGCCAGATTGGAAAGGCGAAATTTTGGTCATCACTGCAGCAGTGACCGGGATATCATTTTTTTCGGGCCAGCCATTCCCTTTAATGTAAAGGTAATCCAAGTGGCTAAGAAGCCGCTGGATACTTTTGCAGGCAGCAGCGGGGGGGGTCAGGAAGCCATGTAAGGATGCAACCAGCGGTATCCGGTTCCTGGTTCCTGTAGAGAAACTGATGTTGTTCCTCCCACTGTGTGACTTAAGAAACTGGAAGCAATAAGGTTTTTGTCACTTCCGGTTTCAGTCTCATGTAACAAACCGTTAAATGGTTGAACAAGCAAGTATCTGATCAAACTGATCTCGGTTTGATCAGATGCTTTGGAGGGCAGAGAAGAAATCTGGGATCCAATAGACCGCAGATCTTTCAATAAAGAAGACCTATCACAGCCCATGCTATCACAGGGGATGTTCATCTCATCTAACAGCAATAAAGATGTTCATCTCATCTAACAGCAATAAAAGCAATCAAAAAAATTAAATGCAAAGACACAGCATAAAAATTCATAAAAAAAAAAAAAAAAAAAAATGTCAAGTACCCTCGTTCCCCTGTGCAAATGCAAACGTACGCGTAGACAAACAGCGATCACACTACACATGCTAGGTGTCGTGGCGAACATCAGAGTGAGCAAAATCATTATAATGCTAGAAACTCTGTAAACTGTAACACACGGTCGGATTTTCCGATGGAAAATGTCCGATCGGAGCGTGTTGTCGGAAATTCCGACTGTGTGTGGGCTCCATCGGACATTTTCCATCGGATTTTCCAACACACAAAGTTGGAGAGCAGGAGATAAAATTTTCCGACAACATAATCCGTTGTCGGAAATTCTGATCGTGTGTACACAAATCAGACGGACAAAGTGCCACGCATGCTCAGAATAAATAAAGAGATGAAAGCTATTGGCCACTGCCCCGTTTATAGTCCCGACGTACATGTTTTACGTCACCGCATTTAAAACGATCAGATTTTCCGACAACTTTGTGTGACCGTGTGTATGCAAGACAAGTTTGAGCCAACATCCGTCGGAAAAAATCCTAGGATTTTGTTGTCGGAATGTCCGAACAAAGTCCGACCGTGTGTACGGGGCATAACTCTTAACTGGAAACCTGTAAAGACTTTTAAAGCATTGCCTATGGAGATTTTTTAGGTACCGTAGTTTGGTGCAGTTCCACGGGCTTACACAGTTTTATAGTGTACCATGTTTGGTATCTATTTACTCAGAGTAACCTCATCTTTTATATTTTATCAAACAATTGGGCATTATATATGTTTGTGTGGATTAAAATTCATTAAAGCGTATTTTTTGTTTAAGAAAGATTTGCGTTTGAAAAAACGCTGCGCAGATATAACGATGCGACATAAACATATGCAACATCCACCATTTTATTCCCTAGGGCCTCTGATTAAAAAATATATAATGTTTGGGGGTTCTATGAAGTTTTCTAGCAAAACAAATATAGATTTTTACATATGTGAGAAGCGTCAGAACTAGCCCGGGGCTCAAGTGGCTAAAGACCAGGATTTTGATTTTTTTCACAGAAATATACTAGGGTGTTTACAAATAAACACACTTCTGATCATCATGTCTCCAGGAGTTTTATTTAAAGCATGAAAAAACTGCCCATCCAAACTGTAGGGTCATTATAAAAATTCATATGACTGCATTAAATATCTTATTTTCATTCACATCTAACATACTCAGATTTTTGCCAGGAAAAATAGAGTACACGCACTTTCTCTGATTGATTTCCCAGGTATTTTAAGCAACATCCAGCAGACTTACAAATTGGGATTTCCGGATACTTTTAAGGCCTCTGGCCTGAAACTACATATTTGCCTGGGATTTATGCAAGATTCTAGTTCCACAGATGCCAAAAGCCAACGTGACCTGAAGCATTACTGTTACCTAGAAGCTTGGTATCAAACACAACAAAAACCGACAGTAATAGAAATGTGAGATAGGTGAAGATAAAGATTTAAAAGGTAGTCTCACCTCCATTTATGCATATTGTACAAGGTCAGTAAACTGATCCTAACACTTGTAACCCCCAGTTCATTCTTTAGATGAAAAGCTATGATAATTTGAAAAACTCAACCAAAGATCCCCTTGGATCTTCCTAACATCTACTGTATGCTTATCAAATAAGTAGTCCTCAAGTGAAACTGCCATTCGACCACCCGCCCGCAATATGTACTGTGGAGAGGCAGGCTGTACAGGCAGAGTGACATACTGGTATGTCACGGTCTGTTCCTGGGTTTAGGGTGACCACATGCACACCCCTCCAGCCTACACCCGCTGTTATTGTGCACAGCGGGAGTCTGTCGGTAGGTCCCAGCCAATAAATCATGGCTGGGACCTGCTGATCGGCTGTGTCCAATCAGCAGCCAGGCCAGTGTTGACAATACACAGGGCTCTGTACTGGGGGAATGATCTCCAAGTTTCTTATCCCTACAAAGCTGGGATAAGAAACAAAGAGATCTTTAGTAAAAAGCAGCACATAATACACACATTACACATTGTTAGGCACACATTTAACCCCTTGATCACCCTTTATGTTAATCCCTTCCCTGCCAGTGTCATCAGTACAGTGACAGTACATAGTTTTATCAATGATCACTTTATTCGCATCACTGGTGATGTCAGAGGCAGTTAGTCCGTTTATTTCAGTTTCTTAACCAAAGACATGTAGCAGACATGTATACATTTTGGCCAAAATTTATGAATAAATTTTTATCGGATGCGTTTCTTCGTTTATATAATAAAATTCCCAGTAGTGATCAAATACCACCATAAGAAAGCTCTATCTGAGATATCAACATTGTTTGGGTACAGCATTGCATGGTCACGCAATCACCAGTTAACCACTTCAGCCCCGGAAGGATTTGCCCCCATAATGACCAGGCCATTTTTTCGATATGGCGTCACTAACTGACAATTGCGCAGTCGTGCAATTGTGCAATTTGATCACCTCCGCGCTTTTTAGTTTTTGCGCTATAAACAAAGAGCGACAATCTTTAACTTTTTGCTATAATACATATCCAATAGCAATAGGCATATATTTATGGTTTTGCGCAAAACGTATCGCGTCTAAAAACTATGGGATAAATAAAGGGACTTAATTATTTTTTATTGTTTTTATCTAGCAATGGCGGCAATCTGCGATTTTTAGTGGGACTGCGATATCGCGGCGGACAAATCTGACCCCAAATTACACTTTTTGGGGACCAGTGACATTATTACATTGATCAGTGCTACAAAAATGCACTGATCCCATGGCGTCATTGCCAAATCTCCTCAGAGAATTTGATAGATACGGGAATCTCTCCAACCTTAAAATTAATTTAGATAAATCAGCGGCAATGGGGATTAATATAACACCAAGTAGACTGAGATCCCTAAAATCTCAGTTTAGATTTAAATGGTCAGATGGCTCTCTCAAATATTTGGGAACCTTGATCCCAAGAGAATTGAAACGCACTTTCAACCTTAACTTCCCACCCCTATTGACCAAGACCCGATCGCTACTGGAGGAATGGAATAGAGGACTCCACTCCTGGTTCGGCAGGTTTAACCTCCTTAAAATGTCCATACTCCTGAAATTCTTATATTTATTTCAAGCTCTACCAGCCAAGATCACGCCCCAATATTTCAAACAAGCACACTCCCTCTTTGTTACATTCATTTGGGCAAACTCAAAACCTAGGTTATGTAGGCGTTATTTAACGCTACCTAAACATTATGGAGGACTGGCCCTCCCAGATCTACAGAATTATCATTTGGCAGTTCACCTCGGTAGAATCATAGACTGGAATTGACACGGCAGGACCAAACTGTGGACCCACTTAGAACAACCCCAGTCAATGGTACCACAGAAGGATGCGGCTTGGTGCTTTGACCAGTTGCCCTCAAGCACTGACATCACACCCTGTAATAGGCATGACCCTCCAGGTAGGCGCGTCTACCATACTTACAACCTCGCTCTCCTCTAGAGTCTCTCTTCTCTACCATATATTGGGTAATCCTGCTTTCCCCCTGGAACCGGAGTATGAGACACTTACATCGACTGGTAGGGACCGTGCCTCCCATTTCTTAGAAGGCAATCATTGGCCTTCCATTGAATCCCTAACTAATGAAAATGGCCATTTCCGACTGCCGTTCTGGAAAGCAATGCGACTACACAACTTCTTACACTCGATCACCAACCCGGCACAATTTAATTTCAACTTAATGACTTTTGAGGACTACTGCAGGGACGAGGGAGTGTTGCCCCAAGTTCTAAAACCTACGATATACTCAACTCCCCTTCGGAAGAACCCGACCTGACCTTCATACAGAAATGGGAGACTGACCTACAGCGATCATTCACCGATGTTCAAAAACAAACTATAATCAGATTCTCCTTAAAAACATCCATTTGCACAAAAATACAGGAACTTAATTATAAGATCTTTACCAGATGGTATTACACACCTCAGATGCTGCACAAGTACTTCCCAGTCACCACAGACAAATGTTGGAGATGTCAGACAGACAAAGGGACGCTTTTCCATATTTTCTGGTCTTGCCCTCTGCTGCAACAGTTCTGGACAACAGTCCGGACGGTCACTCAAAAATTCGCAGACTACACGATAAATAACGATCCAGCTTTTATCTTGCTCCATGCCACTACAATTCCGGCACAGAGCTATTAAAAAAAAAAAAAAAAAAAATCGATAGTACGGCATCTACTGAATGCAGCTAAATCCTGCATTCCCCTTATGTGGAAGGAAAGCTTACCCCCAACTGTTGGGTTGTGGCTACGCAGAGTGGAGGAGATCAGGAGATTGGAGGACTTAGTCCTCACAGCACAAAATAACTCTAAGGCATGGAGGCTCTGGAATATATTTATTCTATCTGACGAAGGAGTGTCTCTGCTTGCCACTTGAATAGCAAATCGCAACAGGCCTGAAGACAACATACCCATTGCTCCCGGGTCAACACCCCCCCCCCCATTGACTCTTTCTCCCCCCTTTCCAGTCTCTCAGGAACCTCTATGTTCCCCCTTCTTGGTCTCTGTTTTTTCTGATTTATTTGTACTCAGGGATTGGACAGCGCAACTAAGTACTCTGAGTACAGACACAAGGTGATATTTTTTATCCAATAACCCCAGATGTTGATAGCAAATGTTGGCTACAGGTGCTGAATATTTCACCAGAAGTCTTATTGTAATCAATGTTTTATGCTGCAAATGCCAGATAGGTTACCGGCTTCTTCAAGTGTACTTATCTGTGAACACCTTCTCTTATTGTTGGAATTGTACTGTACTTTCCCTGTTTTTTCCTTTTCTCTGAAAACAAAAAAATGTATATTTGAAAAAAAAAAAAAAAAAAAAAATGCACGGATCAAAGTAAAAATGACACTCACAGGGAAGGGGTTAACAGTAGGGGGCGATCAAGGGGTTAACTGTGTTCCCTGGGTGTGTTCTAACTGTAGGGGGGATGGGCTGGCAGGGGACATGACAGAGATCACTGTTCCTGATCACTGGGAACAGTAGATCTCTGTCATGTCATCTGTCAAAATTGGGATCCGCCTGGTTTACAAAGGCAGATCCCACTCTGCCTCTGTACCAGGCATCGAGTCTGCCCGACCCATGGACAAGTTCTTGCTGCTATCGTGCCATCGCGAGCCATCATACAGCTATGCCGATTTGCGCAGGACAGCCGACCTGCCGCCGTATAACGACGGCGGCAGGTCGGCAAGTGGTTAAAGTAGCACAGTGCTAAATAGCAAAAAATGACCTGGTCATGAAGGAGGTAAAACCTTCTGGAGCTGAAGTGGATAATGTTCTCACTTTGATTATATCTTTTTCTTCCAAACCAACAGAGTGCAGTATTGTGCTTGCAATAGTCTGCTGAATAGACTTCTATAGACTGCCTGTACATTAGGTTTATGGACGGATTAACAGGCAGCCAATAAAAGTCTATGCAGGTGACCAGCCCAATAGCAAGCTCATCTGGCTCAGAGACACAAATGATGTAAACAAACTGGGAAGCGCTGCAGGCTTGAGGCTGCTGCATTAAAATATCTATATAATATTTTAATTATTTAGTTTTTAAATTAAAATGTTATGAAACCCTAAAAGATTCACTTAAAGGTATTACTAAATCCTGGACCCTGCATTCACTACATCTGGTCTCCCACAGTACACAGAACATGGAAATGCAATTATTTTAGTAGATATAAACTGCTAAATGCCTTTTTTCATAAGCAGTTAGAGCAGTCTTGTGACTTCTATGAGTATCTGGTTAAAGCTTGTAGAAGTTTTCATTCTCCCACGACTGTCCAATGAGAACGCAGGACCCCTGACCCTCTGCCTGGACAGAGCCGATTGGCCCTGTGCTGATCACCCAAGAAAAAAAAAAGAAACTCTACCAATACCCACCAAACTGAGCATGTGCAGCTTGTCCGCTGGCTCTGTAAAGATCAGGTTATATTTTGGAGACAGTAGAAGAAGGAGATGATCAGAGAAGTCAGGATCGAACAACCTTTTTACACAATGCAGGGGATTAACCCCTTAGCTTCCACAATGAGTATAACAAGCGTGCTTTACTGCATATACAGACTGATTTTACTGTTGTGGGTTTAGTAACACTTTAATACATTGCATCGTACCATTTCTTAGATGTGGCGGCTGTATGAGTTCTTTAAGCTTTTCTTTTTTTTAATTTCACCTGGTGATCCGGTCAATTTTTTCAACTTTGGTAACTGTGATAAATTCACCTTTGGTAACATGTTACATGCTACACCCCTATTTAGGATGTGACATGTAACTAAAGAGAACCTGTCCATGCCCCCAATCCCTCATTGTGACAGCGGGCAGGGGATCCCCCCCCCACTCACTGCAATACTTCAAACAGTGTTGCCATGCATGAATCAACTACCATCTTCTACTGCGGCAGATAGCTTGTAGTTCTCAATTAATTGTGAGGATGTTGGCAAGCACGCTTGTAGTTCATTGACTGATTCTACCTGTAGTGCAGTAATTGTTTCCTAGGACAGGAGGTATGAGCAAACAGCTGACAGAGTCTATAGGATCATGACATTCCGTGGCGGCTGGTGCTCAAAATTTTTTTTGGGGGGGGGGGTGCAAACAAACTGAAAGATACTGAACCCCCTCCCCCCATCAATTGCAGCCTCACTGTGCACATCAAATACAGCCATTGTGCCCATCAAATGCCGCCACTTGTGGCCCATCATATGGAGCCACTTATGCCCCAGCATATGCAGCCACTTGTGCCCCATCATATGCAGCCACTTGTGCCCATCAAATGCAGCCACTTGTGCCCCATCATATGCAGCCACTTGTGCCCATCAAATGCAGCTACTTGTGCCCATCATATTCCGCCACTTGTGCCCGTCAAATACAGCAAGGCGCATCCCCCGGCTTGGCTGTCACTTCACTAACCCCCCCGCGGCTGGTCCAGCGGCACTTACTGCTCGTGTGGCGGGGCTCTACTCCTTTCCTTGAGTGATGGAGCTCTACTCCTCGGCGGGAAGCGGCGGTTCTCGTCCTTGGCGGGAAGCGGTGGCTGCGGCTCCTGTGTCCGCTCAGTTCCTCAGGCTTCCTCCGTTGTGTCTCCTCTTCCACTAAAGCGTTAGGCATCAAATAGGATCGCCTAATGCTTTGACCAGTTGGAAGAGAGGTCCCACTGACCTGTCTACTGACTGGCAGGGAGGAACGTTAGTGTGAAAATAGCGAAAATTAATTCACTATGCCACACAACAGGGTGGGATCAGAGTGCAGTGCTTCTGGCTCTAATCACGTGCTTCAAAATACACCCCCCCACCCCGCCTATCCCCACCATAGTATTTCATGTGTCCGGAGTCCTGAAAGGGGCTGGGCACATGAATAGGGAGGGCGGCGGAGGTGTCAGGGGGGGCGGCGCCCGTGCGCCCACAATGCATGGACCGTCACTGATGACATTGCACCCTCAATCTGCTGAACATGGGTGCAATGCTTTACAGGCTGCAGGATCAAAAAAATAAATGCACATTTTTTTTTACCTGCAAAAAGATGCGCATTTATTATTTTTTTAATCAATGGTAAACTTAGCCTTTAGTCTTTGTTTCCACTAGTACAACTTGTCATGTGACTTTGGACGCAAAGTCACATGTCAATTCACAGCCCATTGATTTCAATGGCACCCATTCCCATCTATGCGACTTTGAAAATCAAGAACATTGAAAATGTTCCTGCACTACTTTGATGCGACTTTTGATGCGTCTTTGATCCAGAGAGTGTAAAGTCGCAACAAAGTCACACTCTAAAACGCATGACTTTGGGGTTGCAATAGTGGAAACGTAGCCTTAACAGATCGACCTGTCCAGCAAAAGTGGTAACTAGAGATTTGAGACAGACAAACCAATTACCACTGACAGTGGTCAATTTTTTATTAATTTATGTAAAACCTTTATCCCAAAAGGAAAAACAACTAGTGCTGTTAAGTGTTTAAAAATTGTGTGTTGGAGGTCAGCATTAGGTTCATTCAACAACTAGAAAAACAAAGAGAGGGACTTTTCAGGTGCAACTTTAAAATAACAATTTTTATTTTATCAGAGATGTGGTTCTTATTTAAAACACCTTAAAATATAAGATGGAAAGTACATAAAGAAATCAACCCTTCAGATAACATAATAGGTTTCAACCTACTATATAAGTGCTCAACCGGTTCTGTTTTAGAGCAAATTTTTCAATTTTTTGAAAATGTATAAATCAGTATTTTTGGTCATAAAAATGACACTCCGAATATTACATATTTTCTGAAAGCAGAGGCCCTGCAGAATAAAAAAACAGAGACTTTTTTTTTTTATTTGCACAATATTTGCATGCAACTGTTTATCACCATACATATTTTGAGGAAAAAATATAATACAAACAAATGTTAATACTCACATACACAATATAATACCCAATGTTTTGGTAAAATACCAACAATGAGTTTACATTAAGTAAATAGCTACCAAACAAACACGTCAAGTCTTAAAGCGGGGGTCCACCTATCGTTTTTTTTTTTTTTTAGTTCATTCACAAACTTTTCTTCTCAGCATTACATACTCACATATTGTGTGTAATATGTCCGCCTGTGTCAGATTTCGTCGGAAAGAATAACTTATATTATTCACTGCAGGCGGTTTCCATCTTCATTGTGGGCATTTGAAGCCCACAAGCATTTATTTCCTGGATGTGGTGAATGCTGTGCTCCCAGCATTCACTGCTCGTTCCTGCACATGCTCAGTGGCATCCTGGGAAGCCTGAGACTAGCTCCCAGGAGTCTGGGAGAGGCTAGAAACACGCCTACTCCCACGGGAGGAGAACCAGGAAGTGCAAAGAAGAATAGAAAAATAAAAGGTAATTACGGCGATTTAAATTTTTTTAAACGGCATGTCAGCATCTAGGCAAGGAAGAGAATACATACAGATATTGTTCAAAATTTGGGTGGAACCCCGCTTTAAAATTGTGTTCGTCCATGATATAGTGAAAAACAGTACCCCAAAATCTCCAAAAGCAGTGCTTTAAAAGCCTTTACTGCTCATCAGTTAAGTGCTCATGTACACTTTTACAAGAGTTTAGAAGCTACTGTGGTTAGGAGAGGTTCAATCTTCTGCTCCTGAACGTGGAAGAATCGTGTTCAGGATAGGAACGTTTTGACTGCTGGCCGCAAAATGCAGCAAAATCGTGGTAAAAGCACGATGCAATTTTTGCCGTGTTTTGCATTTTTCAACAGCCAGCAGTCAACCTAGTCTGTGTGTGCATGAGCTCTTAGGCTCGATTCACACCTATGCATGTTGCTTTTGAGCGTTTTTGGAGGGTTTTTTTTCATGCTTGCCACGTTTTTGAGCAGCGTTTTTGTAGCGTTTTTGCGGCGTTTTTGCCGCGATTTGCGTTTTGCGTTTTTTTTTTTTTTTTTTTTTCATTTTTTTTTACAGTCTTACAAAAAAATTACAAAAAAAAAAAAATAAAAAAAACGGCAAAAACGCACCCAAAACGCACCAAAAACGCATCAAAAACGCTGCAAAAACGGTGCACTTGCGTTTTTGATGCTTGTCCATTGAAAACCATTACATGCAAAACGCTGCTTTTTGCATGAAAAAAAGTCCCCGACCCTTTCCAAAAACGCAGAGATACAAAAAAGCATTGATGTGAACATGTTCCATAGGAACCCATGTTAAAAAATTCCTGTGCATTTCTGCAAAATGCAAAATGCACCAAAAACGCGCTAGTGTGAATGGGGCCTTAGAGTTTACTGTGAGATATGGTGCTAGAATTATTGCTCTCACTACAAAGTTCATGGCGATACCTCATGTGTGGTGCAACTGAGGTTTGCATACACATGCACACCCTGTCTGTGCATGTGCAGGGCAACAGGGGCTTCATTTATTTATTTTTTCCTTAATAAATTTTCTTATAAATGTTTTTACTTTTTTTGTTTAACTTTATTGCTATCACAAGGAGGTTAACAAACCTGATAGCACTAGGTAGGTGATAGGTACTCTTTATTGGAGACAATTGGAGTCTATTAGATGTTTCCCCTGACCTCCAAAGCAGCTAACTAAACACAGATTGTGTTTGGTTAGCTGCGTCCTGGTCTGTAACAGGGAATGTCATTGTCACTTCAGTCTTCATTCACTGCAGAGGTCAAGCTCCCAGGAAGAGTGTGGAAGCCTAGTAACCACAATGGGGGGGGGGGGGACCATATAACCAGCACTGTAAAAGATATATTGCTGCCAAAATCACTTTTACTTTACAGCAGGGAGCTGGAGGATGAAAACAAGCACAAATTTATGGCTGCTACTGATGCCATGAACTTTTGCTTAACTCTTCACTCTCTAGATATACTGCATAGTTAGTTATACAATTTTATGAAATCTACCTGACGATTTTGACGTTGGGTGTGTTAATCTCCAATGTGATTCACAGGTTTTCCACCATATATTTAAAAAAAAAGTATATGAGATTTGCTTATGTTAGTAGGGTTGGTATATAGCAAGGGATAAAAGCCCCTCAGTCCAAAAGAGAAAATATGGGGGGAGAGCATTAGAGCACCCTAAAACCATCCACAGACCAGCAATGTGGTAATTATCCTGATCTTCTATAATAAATGCCACCCATATTGGGACCAAGCTCAACTTTATAAAGGCCATTCAATGAAACCAGGTGCATCGCAAACGTGTAAATTCTGTAATCATTTGCCAATGATCCCCAGTTTTCTCACCTGACATTTAGGGGTAAAGGAATTTCATGTTCAATGTAAGAATTTTAATGGGAATGCAGTGCAGGTAAATGTATGGCCAGTCATTTCCATGGTCTTCAGCTTCAATTTGTTAGTCAAATCCATCTAATCTGCTAGTATATCTAACTCTACCCTCCCCACAGCCTGACAATGCTGCTGTCTAAAGGTGTCTTTGTTTCGCCTCCATCCAGAGTGGAGACAACCTAAGACAGGAAGTGTGTTACTGGCAGGATCACCAGGGGAAAATAAAAGGGAAAAAAGCATTAAAAAAAACAAATGCACCCATTACATTAAAGAACTGGTAAGCCACAACTGTTCTAATACGCCTTTAACGATAAATGTTGGGGAGGACGTGAGGAGAGAATATAAAATTTTAATTACACTTTCAGAACAAACTAACGATGCTCCCTATGGAACAGGCTCAATGAAAGCAGTACAAGGAACAATGATAATGTGCAAAGTGCAGTGACCCAGTAAAGTTTCATTATACTGACTATAGAATGGAGAAAAAGATGACACTTTCTGGTTTTAGTGGATTACAATTCTGGACAGACAATTTCTGCCTTGCTGAACTCCCCCATTAGTGTGACTAAATTAATTAAACGTAAAGAGTAATTTAAACGCAAAGAAGTAATTGCATGCTTAACACACAAACAGACTCGGCAGGAAATTAACTATGAGCTTATTTTAATGGAAACTTGGGGGGGGGGGGGGGGGGGTGTCGAGGTAGACATTGTTAAAATTGCCTCCTAAAAATTCTAGCTGTCATTAATATCCAGTTTTTATATTTGCTGCATTGTGTGCACCAGGCCAGTCACTCATATTACTTTAGACAAAGACTGCCAAGTAACCATCTCTCATGTCTCAAGCATCTCATGCACCAGTGCAGCGCAAGAATGCAGACATGCTACATTCTTACACAACGCACACCACCACCAGTTTGTATGTGCCTTTCTGTTGAACCAATGTTAATCAGTGATGATCAATGCAGCTTAATCTGGTATGAACTAGTCCTTAATCCTCCAATAGAGACACCTGTTCTGGTGTAAGTGATCTAAGCCGAAAATTCTACTCACTTTGGGGATATTTTCTCTCAATTTCTCTCGAAGTAAAAACAAAAAACTCTCCACTGAGACACAGGCAGAAAATATAAGATTTCCCTCACACTAACTAAAACTATAAAAAAAAAAAAAAAAGTTTTGGCTTTACATGCACTTAATAAAAAAATGACAAGAGAAGTTCAGGATTTTAAAAAAACAAACACGTATACTCACTTAGGTGGATGCATCAATCCCATGCTGCATCTGTCCCCTGCCATCTCTGCAGCGAGAACTGAGCAGTCAAACACTGCTGATCGCTCAGTTTTCCCCTTCCACACTGAGCAGAGAACTGTGACTGTCAGACAGCGGCTCTCTGCTCTCCCCTCCAGTACTAATTGGAGCACTGGGCTGTGAAGGGGCAGGAGGGGTTGGCTCAGGCTCTCAGTGGATTGCTGAGAGGGAGTTACCAAGTGCCAGTCCAGGTATGTGGATGGATCCCAACCATACGGTCGTGATCTTTCCCGACCCTTCACCGGCTGAGTGACGCTAGCCGACAGTGGGCTTTAGCTCGTTCTGCACTCCATCCATAGGTTGTGATCCATAGGAGAAGTATGACCAAAAAAAGCTTTGGCCATGCTGCTTTAAAAATTGGTAATTTAAAAAATAGGAACTCATCTACAGACTTTCAGATCAATAGTACACATAATGTATCACATAAAACAAAACCACTGTATTAATGATCAAATATTGTCAGGAGGTACACTAATTACTCTGCTTGTTTAAATGTTTTTCTAATTCATAATGCTGGTATTAACAAATTCTGCTATTATACTGCATACCGTGTTTGAAGAAAGCAACAATTAATGAAATCATTATCACCTTCTTTTATGGTGTAAAGAGTAAACAACAGTTACAATAAACATTAATACTGAAAGTAATAAAAAGGTTTCACCTGGTGTCACATATGAGATGGTTTGCTTAAAATACCAAAACAGTGCATAAAGTAGCCTCCTAAATCAACAGTTTAATTTCATAGATATCAAATGTATATTTTAATACGAAAACAAATATTTGGTAAATTCTTCCAGATGTACAGGATGATTTACACATTACTAGACATTTTAGGTATGGCAGGGTTCCCCAAGGAATTCAGTGACCAAATTGTTGCAAAAAGCTAAGTGATTGTGTGTATATATATATATATATATATATATATATATATACATATACACACACACACATACATATATACACACACACAAAGGTCACATACCTTTATACTAGTATCTTGATATTGTTATTTTCTAGGAGGATGTACTTTATTCCTTATACAACAAAGCTGAAGAGACCATACATTATTCGAACTGTTCAAATATTTGCAACATGTTTGACAATGTTACGGTCTCTCCCTATCTATGCATCAGATTTGGCTTCATATAAAGAAAAGTGACCCTCTTAATTAAAAATGGTTTTGGGTCAAGGTTATTATATATATATATATATATATATATATATATATATATATATATATATATATATATACACACACACAAATACATGCATTCTGTTAACAACTGGCTTCTTTCAACAGCTGAAATTTGAAAAATTTTCAAATCTGAATTTGTGAAAGAGAGACTGGAGATCTGTCTGGCAGCACAAAAGAAGAACACAAAATATGAATATGCAATATTTCATATTTACCACAAAGAAAAAATATTTTTTCTAAATAACCAAAATAAAGAAATTATGTAGAAAAAAAACATTATGCATTGGTTTCACGAGCTACCCAAAGCTCACCTAAACAGGCCCATGTTACAGTTGATCTACTTATCCATAACTGCTCAGTAACGGTCTATTGCTACTCTGTGAGAACTTTCCACTAGTTATAGTATTCATTTTGTTTTCCCCATGCATGTTTTATCCCTGATGAAGGGAGAGTATTAACCCCGAAGCACGTTGGCTGTTCTTAGAACTTATTTACCTAACAATTAAAATTATCTTGGACTCTTTCATCCGTTTTTGCTCTGCTACGTTTTTCAATATTTCTATGGTTTGAACAAAATCAACATGGTCACGACTCTACCTGCCTGGAGTTTGCATGTTCTCCCTGTGCCTGCGTGGGTTTCCTCCGGGTACTCCGGTTTCCTCCCACACTCCAAAGACATGCTGGTAGGTTAATTATATCCTGTCTAAATTGTCCCTAGTGTGTATGAATGTGAGTTAGGGACCTTAGATTGTAAGCTCCTTGAGGGTAGGGACTGATGTGAATGTATAATGAATATGTAAAGCGCTGCGTAAATTGACGGCGCTATATAAGTACCTGAAATAAATAAATAAATAATAAATAAATGAAAAAAAAAAAAAAAAGAAAAAAAAAAAAATCGGCCTAAAATATCGGCCGGAAAAATCTGCATCATTCATCGGCCGCCCGATTTCTAAATATCGGCATCGGCCAGAGAAAAACCCATATCGGTCGACCTCTAATACCAACTTGTAGGAAGCCTCTAATGTTGCACTTTAAAACACAGGTCAGTTATCTGTTATACCTACACAGCCAAAAGGATAATGATGGAGGTAGAATGATGACATCAATTGCAAGTTCTGAACACTATATGCTTGATTAGTAGCCCACAGTACTAGATAACGAGCAATGCAATGACCAGTTCTTATATTAAGCCCAGAAATAACAAAGGTAAATGTCTTTTATTAACCGGTTGCCAACCAGTGCACGACGATATATGTCCGCACAATGGCACGGCTGCGCAAATGGGCATACAGCTACGTCCCCTTTAAGACGTGGCACTGTGGCCGCGCATGTGTCCCCGCCACGTGCTCCGTGACCATGCCCGCAGCTCCCACGGACTCAATGTCCGCCGGTGTCCAGCGATCGTGTCACGGAGCAGCAGAACAGGGAGATGCAAACAAGGCATTTCCCCGTTCTGCCTAGTAACATGACAGAGATCTACTGCTCCCTGTCATCGGGAGCAGTGATTGCTATCATGTCCTAGGTAGCCCATCCCCCCCACAGTTAGAATCATTCCCTAGGACACACTTAGTCCCTTGATCGTCCCCTAGTGTTTAACCCCTTCCCTGCCAGTGTCATTTACACAGTAATCGGTGCATTTTTATAGCACAGATCGCTGTATAAATGACAATGGTCCCTAAATAGTGTCAAAAGTGTCTGATGTGTCCGCCATATTGTCGCAGATCGCCACCATTACTACGAAATAAAGAATTAATAATAAAAATGCTATAAATCTATCCGATATTTTTTTTTTTTGTAAACACTATAACTTTTGCACAAACCAATCAATATCAGTTATTGCGATTTTTTTTACCAAAAATATGTAGAAGAATACATGTCGACCTAAACTGAGGAAAAAAAAAAATTTATATATATTTTTTGGGGATATTTATTATAGCAAAAAGTAAAAAATATTTTTTTCAAAATTGTCGTTTTTTTTTGTTTATAGCGCAAAAAATAAAAACCGCAGAGGAGATCAAATGCCACCAAAAGAAAGCTCTATTTATGGGAAAAAAAGGACGTCAATTTTGTTTTGGTGCAATATCGCACGACCTCGCAACTGTCAGTTAAAGCAACACAGTGCCATATCGCAAAAAGTGCTCTGGTCAGGAAGGGGGTAAAATGCTTCCAGGGCTGAAGTGGTTAATCATGTTTGCATCATTTGGAGGGGCTGTCTTACTTTTAGGAAAAAAAAAAAACTTTCATTCAACCTTCAAATTATTACAACTGTTATCTTGTAAAGCCAGGAATAGAATAAGGAGTGTGTAAAAGAATAATTGTAGCTTTAAAGCAAGATAGCCCTGTAGGCACTCTCTCGCTAATGTCAAAGAGTGGTCAGCATTGGTCCTGAACTATGTATGGTGATATAGGAGGGCCCATTCACACTCCAGCGCTGAACAGAGGAGGACCAGTAGGTGGGCTGTCATGGGATCATGGGAAAAGGTCATTTCAGTCTCATCTCATCCCTTAAAAAAATATGTATTTTAGTATCCTGTATCAGCTGGGGACATATGGGGGGTTGGGAGGGAGAAGGAGGGAGTATACATTTTGTTACTTTCTGGGGTTCAGCATGGGAACCTCTCTATTAAAGACTGTAAAACTATTAACATTTCTACTCTTCAGTCTCTGATGTTGCACAAGCAGTGACTGAGAGTAACCACTTCAATCATGCTTTGTGACTTAATAATGTAAGAGCACAAAAGATAAAGACATCTCCAGTAAATACTACATGTTGGCACTCTATATAGATAACGGCATTGTAAATGGGAGTTTTGGAAGCTTGCATTTCAATACCGTATTGTATGTGCAGAGCAGTGTGAAAAGCTATCTAAACAGGCATTAAACCTGCCGCTCATCTTTCAGTGATTTGTTTAAACAAACTTAATGAGGCTACAAGGACATACAATATGTTACTCAACAGACTAGACAAGCAAGTCAGGGCACAATATGGAAACAGAAAAATAAAAATATTGCAGGACATACAATTTCCATTTATCAAAACAAAATGTCAAAAGGCAAAAAGATGTAATATTTACTAATTAATTTACTAATAACAGACAACAAAGAAAACAATTTAACAAAAAAAAGTAAATGTTACCTTTAGCTGGATTCACTTGTATTCCCGATCTATAAAGCATTTCTTCGTTTTTCCAATCCCCATTTCTAACAGCAGTTTTCAGTCCGTAAAAAACAATTAATGAAGCAGCGGCATAAAATATGAGGCTTTTGAGAAAGCTTTTTTGGGCCTTAATATAAAGAGCTCTGGCCCCCATGGTTATTAGTAAACAGAATCCCATACTAGGAATATAGAGTACACGCTCTGCAATAACAAAGCCGACGTAGAAAAATAGATTACTAGCGGGCACAAAGGGAACTATCAATAATGATAAAGCTAAAACAACAATGTTTTCTGTAGAAGGAAGTTGCAATCCATGGTCGATATGGTTTTTTACACCGTTTTCAAGTTTTGATGCAATGCTAGTCCTCTGCTCCGTTGTCTTGTATTCTAAATCTGAGTGACAGCTATGGCCATTAGTATTCTGCTTGCCATTCATGAACACTTTCCCATTGCATTCTCTTTTTATACCCGAGCTCTTGAGACTTGTGTAGGCAAGAAGGAAGAGTAAAATGTAAAAGGCCACAGTGTGTATATTCCTCCAGTCAATGAGTGATTTAATCAGAGGCACAGCATCCATTGACCAATCAAAGCTGAGTGTGTCAGGGCAAAAAAGCAGCCACAGGTTCTTAGTTGGCAAGTATAGGAAGGTCAGAGTACGTGTGAGCAGATTTTCACAGTCCGCAGCTGGGTTGTCAGAGTTCGAGAAACTTGGCGGCATGTTTCCCATCCAGTAAAAGCGCACACCCAGCAATACAGCTCCCCAGGCGACCAAAAGGCCAATGCTAAGAACGAAAGACGAGTTCTTGCTCTGAAACCAAAAGACAAAGCAGCCATTAGATTAGCAATCTTTAAGGAGGTTAAGGAAAGTATGCAATTTATAGGTTAACAAAGACAAAAGGACATATAAGAAAAAAAAAAAAATATATTCACCACTATTTAATTTAGCTTTATAATTTGACACACTTCAAACAGCAATTTCGTTTATGGTAATTTTATAAAGTAAATTTAAAAAGTACAAAGTTTTTCACATTAATATTTTACATCAATAACTCCAACATAGGTTAATATAATAAACTTATGCAGAAGCAAGTAAAAACAAAACTAATATAGTGCAAAAGTAGATGAGAAGATGAGGTCCAAGACATAACAAATAAGGATGAGCTCCGGGGTGTTCGCCGACCCCACGTGCATAGCCCGCCAGGAAGTCGGAACTGCGCTGAGCTAATCACAGGCAGAGAGACATTTCCTGATCTCTGCAGCCGCACATCGGGACAATGTCTCACTGCCTGTGATTAGCGCAGCGCAATGCCGACTTCCTGGCGGGCTCTGCATGTGGGGTGTGCGAACACGCTGGAGCTCATCCTTAATAACAAACCAGATCTTAGTTTGCTCTAGCCAAAAAGTTAATCAAAACTGCTACAGAGAAGAATATGCAGTGTGGTTGCTGACCTCTCTAGGGTTGCCACCTGTCTGGGATTCACCCGGACAGCTTGGGTTTGGAATAATGCGCCCAGGTTTCAGACTGTCTCAAACCCAGACACATTATTCAGACCAGAATATGGCCTCCCAGCAGGATTGCTGGCTGCAGTTGCCTAAGCCTAAGGGTATCTGTTACACTCTCTTTCAAACTGCCTAAAGTTAGCACTAACCTAAAAATTACTACACACACACACACACAGAGAGATAGACGGGAGAGGACAGAGGGCTCGATCTGCTCCTCTTCCTCCTGCCCCACCCCTCTGTGTCTGCCCACACTTCAATCTCTGGCGCTTTTCCTCAGAAAAGGAAAGAAGGAGGGCAGAAATGAAAATTCCAGCAGCCTCCGATACATCTGAATGAGAGGTGCTGACCGCCAAGGGGTGAGTGAGCTCATCATCCATCCCTGTCTGTGATTGAAGTCTCCCCTCTTCTCTCTCCTGCCTCTGAGTGAGTACACTAAGGTAAATCAGGGTTATAAGAGTACCCCTTACATCAGAGTTTCCCTTTACACCAGAGGCCGCAGTGTTCTCCCTTACATCAGATTCCTCTCTGTACATCAGAGTTCCCAGTGTTCCCCCTTAAATCAGGGTTCCCAGAGCATTCCTGATATTAGAGTCCCCAGAGTTCTACCTTACATCAGAGTCTGCAGAGTACAGTGTAAGGGAACTCTGCAAGTTCAGATATAAAAGGGGAACGCTTTGGATCAGTGTTTCTCAACTCCAGTCCTCAAGGCGCACCAACAGGTCATGATTTCAGGATTTCCACTATTTTGCACAGGTGATTTGATCAGTTTCACTGCCTTAGTAATTACCACAGCCGTTTCATCTGAGGGAAATCCTGAAAACATGACCTGTTGGTATGCCTTGAGGACTGGAGTTGAGAAACACTGCTTTGGATTATGATGTAAAGGGGTACTCTTGTTATTAATTTCATGTTAATACTTAACAAACACATGCGGCTGAGGAAAAAATTAAAACAGTGTCTTTTCACTGGACTTTTATACGTTTTATCTTCCCAAAGAAAAATCTCCCACTCTTCTCAATCATGCCTTATTCAGATCATCAGTTTTCGGCAGCACCTATATTTGTGAATAACTAATTTCAAGGATGAAGCACACATAGGGCAAAATTAGAACACAAATATCTGATGAGCACCTTGAGAATTTATTGAGAAGTGTCACTACATCCATCAAACCTGATATTGGTGCATCCGTTTAACAAAAACAAATATCACACTAGTTTTAGGTTATGTTAATTTTCTTGTAGTATTTTTTATTATAAAAGTAAAACAAGTTTTATTACTCTGATAAGCACATTATCTATATCAGCGATTGTTAACTTGTGATCTGCTCCACATTTTCTGCTCATCAGCTTTTCTTATTGTTAAGCCTCGTACACACGATTGGATTTTCCCACAGACAAAACCTCAGACTTTTGTCCGAAGGCGTGTGCCTGGATTTTGTCTTGCATACACATGGAAAGGAATTGTCGGCCAACAAACACGAATGTAGTGATGTACTACGTGGTTTTTCAGCTCTTTAGCACCACCCTTTGGGCTCCTTCTGATAATTTCATGTTAGTAGAAGTTTGGCGAGTGTTGATTCGTGCTTTTCATTTAGCGCTTTTCAGTTCGTTTCTGAACGGCCGTTCGTCAATCAGACATGTTGCAGAATTGGAGGAGATAACGCGTTATTTATTATTGGTCTTGGAGTTATTGCTTTGACCCAAGTCCAGTCCAGGCACAGGAGGAGGAAAATTTCTTAGAACAAAAATTGGTTGCTTTATTATTCGTGACCAATTATGTCATATGCCTTTGCTGCAGGAGCTCCAGGAGAATAATCCGTATGATTTTCGGAATTATCTCCGGATGACGGACCCCTGCTTTCACCAACTCTTGGTATTGGTGACCCCCTATATTAAGAAGCAAGACATATGCATGAGGCTTTTATTTTATTTTTTGGTTGAATAATGATTTGATATATTTTCTATATTTTTGGATGCATAGAATGCACTTTTTGGTTAAGTTCTATTGGCAGCTAGCATGTCTAATTTTATTTGTTTTCTTTTTTAATGCACAATAAAAAAATTGTGGAGAATAATACTTGGCTATGTGTTTTACTTCAAATGACAGTTTTGGAGTAGACAGTTACATTGTATCTTTGATCTTAAAAACTATGGGATAATATTGTTGTGGTAACTTGCCCAAAAAACAAAACAAAAAACATAATAATATTATTCTTGATATCGCTAGAAAATAAAAGCCTTTTAAAATACGTTTGGCAGAACTCCATCAGTATCACCAGTAAAGCAGCTTCATTATTATTCCATTCAAGAAGAAGAGAATTGTGCGCTGCATTTCGAGATTTCATAATTTGCCGCGTCATGAACGTTAATTCTCCATTACAAATGCTAGCTTACAAGACCAACCACTTCTGGCTCGTCCTCGTTTCCGAGCATGCGTGTTTGTACTTTGGACTTTTATCCGACAACATTTGTCCGCGGAAATTTTTAAAGCCTGCCATCCATTTGTCCGCAGAAAATCCAACAATTGTCCCATGGAGCATACAAACGGTCGGATCGGAACAGCCTGTCCGATCGTGTGTATGTGGCTTTAGTGTATTTGTGTGGCCCAAGACAATTTCTCTTCTTCCAACATGGCCCAGGAAGGGTTGGACACCCCTGATCTAGACAAAGGGGCACTATTCTCTATAAAAGTTTCAAACTGGAAATATGAAAAAGTATAACAAAAACATGTAAACCTGCAAACCGTCCTATGACAAAATGTAAATTGGTAGATAGTATAACTATAGCACAACAAATTAACCTGCTTAGGAGCACATGCATACCCCAGCAGCTCATGGATCGAAGCACATGGATCAAAACATTGTTGAAAAACTTTGGTTACATCATTATAAATCATTTTATAATAAAAAAAAAATGTAGGGTAAAATCCCTAAACCAGCAGCTAGCACACCATTAGACACAAAACTGTAATATCAAATAAACCTAAACTCAAGTGCAGCACTCCTAAAACAAAAAGAAAATCCATATCAGTCCAGTATACTGCATGTATATATAGCAAAAAGCCTATACAAACAATGGAACTTCACTGTGAATTGTAAATGAAATAATCTTCATATAATGTAAAAAAAATCCTCCAGGTGAAAAAAAACAACACACTCTGTGTTCCCATACCAGTGCCCAGGTAATTTTTGAAGCAACATGTAGGGCGGAGCCGCCGATTGTGACATCATCACGTATTACAGAATCTGAAAGCAAACTGTGTATTCCCCAGGGGAGTTTGGATTTGCACGGTGCTGTCTATGCTTTTTTTATATGTGAGTAGTATTTTATTTTAATAAACATTGGATACTGTTGATTTTATACTATATGGAACGTTCTAATTTTTCCATGCGCATTCTCCTGAGTAGCTGCCGATATATATGGTGGAGTGAAGTGGCGACATCATATTTCCAGGATCTGAGCCAATCATTTTCAAGTGTGATATGAATTCTCCCTTTTAAGGTCATAACGTTCTGGTATGCCTCTGACCTAGGCACTGATGTGGGAGCATGGAGTGTGTTGTAAAAAAAAATCTCCTCCAGCTAAAAAAAAAAAAAAAAAAAAAAAAAAAAAACATTATATAAAGAATATTTCATTTGCAATTCAAGGTGGAGTTTCATTCTACTATAGACATATAAATTGGACTGATATGAGTTTTGTTTAGTTTTTGTTTTAGGAGCGCTGCACTTGAGTTTGGGTTTACGTCATTATATATCCAAAGGGTATTCAAAGATCTGTTATTCCCTACATTTACATAACTTGATTTTTAATATAGTTATTTAGTACCTAGTGCAGATGGAAGACCAGTAATGTATATAGATTATAGTAAACAAAATTACATCTCTCAGTTTTCGTAGAACTGAATTACTTCCATTTCCTCATTCAGAAATGGCATTTTCAACTTAAGAGAACATGGAGACTACAGTTTAGTGAAAATGGACATTTTGTGTAAAAAGGAGCAGGATCTATTTCATCTGAACATACATACTGTGTGTAGACCACAACCAGGGCCGTCTTTACTATTGATTGGGCCCTGGGCAAAAAAAATTCTTGGGCCCCCCCCCATGCAAATTGTCTCTCCACCCCAACATTCTAAAAAACAAAACACACACGTAAACTTATGTATTGTATTGTAACTGTACTGTCTGCCCTCATGTTGTAAAGTGCTGCACAAACTGTTGACACCATATAAATCCTGTATAATAATAATAATAATGATGGGGGGAAGAGATAGAGAAGTCCAGGATTATGGGTGTGGGGGGGGGGATACGGGAGTCCAGGATGATTGGGGGGGAGAGGTGGGGGAGTTCAAGATGATGGCGGGAAGGGGGAGATAGGAGTCCAGGATGACACACGGGGATTGGGGGTGTGTACTTTGAGGTGTTTGTATCATGCAGGGCACAGAAAAAAATCAGCACAAGGGGCAGTACTTGCATATCCTCCTCCCTCCCGCAAAGTTACCATCTATTGGTCACCTCTGCACATCACTTTGCTTACCTCTGCTCCCTCATCCACAGCTCATCTCTGTACCCCCCTCCACCCACAGCTCACCTCTGTATTCCACGTTCACGTCTGTACCCCTCCATCCACAGCTCACTTCTGTATTCCCTGTCTACCTCTTTCTCCCCCCCCATACACAGCTCACCTCTGTACCCCTCTATCCATAGCTCACTTCTGTATCCCCCATCCACCTCTGTACCCCCCCCATGTTCACCTCTATATCTTTCCGTCCACCTTTGTACCCCTCATCCAACTCTGTGTTCACCTCTGTACCTCCCCATGTCCACCTCTGTACCCCCCATCCATGTTCACCTCTATATCTTTCTGTCCACCTCTGTACCCCCCCATGTCCACCTTTGTACCCCTCATCCACAGCTCACTTCTGTATCCCCATCCACCTCTTTATCCCCCCATCCATGTTCATCTCTATATCCTTCCGTCCACTTCTGTACCCCCCCATCCCCCTCTGTACATCCCCATGTCCACCTTTGTACCCCCGTCCACCTCTGGGTTCATCTCTGTAACCCCCCTCCACCTCTGTACCCCCCATGTCCACCTTTGTACCCCTCATCCACCTGTGTTCTCTACTCTGTACCCCCCTCCACAGCTCACTTCTGTATCCCCCATCCACCTCTGCATCCCCCATCCACGTTCATCTCTATACCCTTCTGTCCACCTCTGTACCCCCCCCCGTCCACCTCTGTACATCCCCATGTCCACCTTTGTACTCCCGTCCACCTCTGGGTTCATCTCTGTATCCCCCCCATGTCCACCTCTGTACCCCCCCATGTCCATCTTTGTACCCCCATCCACCTATGTTCATCTCTGTACCCCCTCATGTCCACCTCTGTACCCCCTCACCACCTCTGTTCCCCCGTCCACCTGTGTTCACCTCTGTACCCCCCATGTCCACCTTTGCACCCCTTCCACCTCTGTACCCCCCATGTTCATCTCTGTACCCCCCCATGTCCACCTCTGTACCCCCCCCATGTCCACCTCTGTACCCCTTCCACCTCTGTACCCCCCATGTCCATCTCTGTACCCCCCATGTCCATCTCTGTACCCCTTCCACCTCTGTACCCCCCATGTCCATCTCTGTACCCCTTCCACCTCTGTACCCCCCATGTCCATCTCTGTACCCCTTCCTCCTCTGTACCCCCCATGTCCATCTCTGTACCCCCCATGTCCACCTCTGTACCCCCCATGTCCACCTCTGTACCCCTTCCACCTCTGTACCCCCCATGTCCATCTCTGTACCCCTTCCATCTCTGTACCCCCCATGTCCACCTCTGTACCCCCCATGTCCATCCCTCACTTCTGTACCCCCCCCCATGCCCACCTTTGTGCCAGCAATTCTCTGCAGTCTGCACATATGGATCCCCTGCCCCTTCTCTCCACGTTGTTATTTTTTACCTGGTCACACGGCGGTGCAACACAGTCTCCGCCTATCAGACCCAGCACACAGCCAGAAAACTTCACTCGGCTGTGTGCTACACAGGTCTGCCAGGCGGGGGTGGGGGCGGGAGGAAAACAGAGTGCCGCTCTCGCTCTGTCATTGACTCTGGTGCTCAGCTCCTGACAGAGGGAGAAGCGGGACGAGCGGGCTCAAACACATGAAGCCCGCAGCTGTCCCGCTCTCCTGTAGAATTAATGTAGCCGCTTGGGAGAGCAGGGGGGGGGATCGGCTCCCCCCGCTACTCCGCAAAAACTGCAGGCAGCGCAGGGCTTAAGTGGCAGCTGCTTTGGGCCCCACAGCAATGACAGGGCCCAGGGCAACTGCCCCTTTTGCCCTGCGTTAAAGACGGCCCTGACCACAACTGACACCACAAAACAATGTCTACACACAAAAAGATAAGCCTACTCAGAATGAGTACCTAACGAATTAAGCAAACTCAAGAAAATTTAGAGCTCCCATCTTGGGACATACTGTGTATAGCAATGAATGATGTGCTGCTGTACTTTAAGCCAAGAACATTCTCTACAAGTACAAAAAGTACCTGCTCATTCTGACAGAAATGGTAAGTCTTGTAACTTTCTGTGAACTGAACTAAAATCTCAAAACAATGTTATTAGCTTTCTCAGTTATCTTCAAAGCAAAACACTTCTATATAATGGATGACAATGCTGCTCCTTTATCGTTACGTTGTCATCCTAGGCTAAGAAGTGTGTTAAGTCGGGTACACACAGGAGGTCGGTCGGATGCTGGTTTTCCAGCATGCACGTCCGACATACACGCAGGCTGAATGACATTCGGCCCGTGTGTACAGGGCTTTAGTAGCAAAATCACCAGATCCAAATGGAGAAACACCTGAAAAGTGGAAATATTTGCAGCCACCAAATCTAAGAACTGCAATCAATAAACTACTCTGCTCAAACTATCACCCAGTTTCTCCCATACGAATGGACTTAGCTTTATGCCAAAACGGTAGACAACTGTTTACTACGCCATCTGCCAAAATACAATCCACCAGAATCAAGTGGGGTTTGTACAAGGGCATAAGGCATGGGATAACACCCTCAAAACTGTTCTGCTAACTCACTGCTTCAAACACATCTCTGTACCTCCTATTGGTGGACACAGATAACGCTTTTACAAGGGTCAGCTTGTCCCCTTACCCCCTATACAAAATATTGCTTTTGCACAGAGCAGCCCTGATCCACATCTTCTGGGGTCCCCCACTGGTGCTCCAGACCCCTCCTCTTTGGCCGGTGCACCTATGGAATGTTGCTTTCCATAGGGGCACCCGTGCGTGCTCACTCGTGAGCCACCCTGCCTGCATCTATTGACACAAAGTGGGCCGCTCTGCCCTGCCCCGTGTTACAGCATTGACTTGACAGCAGCAGAAGCCAATGGCTCCTGCTGCTATCGATCTGCCCAATGAGGATGGAGACAGCAGCAAAAGCCGCTGCTCTTGTGCATGTCGCTGCTCTGTCAAGAGCAATCGTGGGTGCCCAGCGCACATTGCAGCCGCCGGGCGCACGCATCGGCTCACGAGTGATACGGCGGGCGCCCTCTATACCACCGAGGACATCATATGACGTCCGCCTGGGATGGGAGAGCAACTTTACAGGTGTCATATTACTATAGGTGGGATGGCAAGTGGTTAAGAGGCAATTTTCCTCAAAACAGAAAGAGAACCTTTCACTTCCTATGAGTCTCCAGGACAGGAAATGAAGAGAAATCTCCTAATGTGGCACAGATAGAAAAAAAACGTGTGCGATTTTAACCCTCCTCTACTTCATCCAAAATGAGAAAAGGGATAAGCACACATACTTTAATTTCAAAGAAGGAAGAGGTCAGTTAAGTGAACGAGGGAGCAAACATAAGAGGCCTTTTTAAGGGCCCACACTTGTACACTGCATTGCAGAGCTCATGCCCACAGGACGTTTTAAAAACGCCAGCGCCACAGCAGTGCTAAAAAAAAGCCATTTTTTTGCGTTTAGCTGCGTTTTTTGGCATAGGCTAACATGGAGGGGCTTTTAAAGGCAGTTAAAGAAAAAGTCAAATGCCCCTAACAGCAGCTGTAAAAATTTGCCTGTGTGCATGAGCCCTAATGACAGACAGATTCAGTGATCACTGACTCTGATCATTCAGAAAAGGAAAGAGCTGGTAAATGACATATATACTGGCTCCTTTCTCCACTCTCCATCCTGACAGATCCAGGATGAGGGGAGAACAGTGCACAGAGGGAGACAAGAGCAGGACCCAGAGAGCTGAATGGGGAGCCGGAGGAGGAAACAGGGGACAGCTCGGGGCGATCGGTGCAGGCAGTTACAGGCATGTATCTACCTCCTTTTCCTCCTCTTCCTCCCACAGCTGGCAGCTGCTTTACTGAAAGGTATACAGGGAGATGGGTGCCTGTAACTGCCCGTACTGATCCTCTGTGAGGCTGTCTGGCCCCCCTGCTACGCTGAGGACCCAGACTGGTACAACTGGAGAGGGAGGTATCGGATTAGGCATCGGAAGCATTTGCATGAGTACAAGTACTCGGTATAGGTGCAACCCTACTGTAAAACATGTTTTTTGTGTTGTGGTACAGAGTGTTATTATACATTATATTATGTGTTGGGGTGCAATTCACTATGAATGGCACTGCACATAGAGTTGCCACACATTGGGGATGCTTTGCCACGATACACAACATGTGAATAGGCTCTACATTTTTACACACAAGATTCACAAAACTTTCACCCAGGATTCACACATTTTTCTGATTATTCCATTTAGAAAAATGTGTAAAAAACTAGACCCCTAAAGAGACATGCGCTAACCCAAGGCAAATTGCCTAGTTCACACCATTCCCCAAAACTGTACATAATGTATCAAAACAAGTAAAACAATCACATTGCTGTAACATTACTATATAGGTTAGCAGTTAGCTCTCAACTATAAAATCATCTGAGGGAAGCACACAGGTGTGTTGTGTACGCTGCTCGAAATGGATCACAACGCACTTACAGATCACGTTGCAGTATGCCGTGCTAAAGCATATGGGACTGAACATTATGGCAGCACAATGTGTGAATGGGCCCTAAGAGTTTCATTTTTAGAGTAATTTGAATGATCTCAAAATTGGTAATTACATGGCAATATCAATTTTGCCACAAACAATCACTACTAACAGGTGTTTCTTACCGTGGTCACAGTGTTTATTGTACACAGTTAACACTATGCTCTAAATCTGAGCTTGCTATAACTCACTGAGAGGATCACTATAGACGTGTCAATGTTGCCTGGTGTAAATGTAATCTAAACTACATCAGCTTCAAATACTTTATAAACCAGATGTCTCACATCCTTGATCTAACTTCATTGAGCTTCTCATAAGAGAGAACAAGAAAGGAAAACAAACAACGCATTAGATCTGATTACTTTCTATTTCGGGGGCTACCACACAAGCAGCTGCACCCATCTGCTCAAGGAAATTATTTATTATGTTCTAAATCATTTGTTTGAATAACAAGGTTAGTTTAAGGCCACTCACTTATATAAAAACGTGGTATGTGGTATTTAAAAAATATGCATTCAAAATGAATCTCATCTTATACTGAAGAAGCACATCCGAATTTCCTGACACAATGGGGAACAATGAAATGTTTATGGAAGGAAGACTCACTCATCTTTAGTGTCAGAGGAGCGAGACTTCAGGAGCTCTGTTGAAAGGTAACTTCCAGGAAACATCCACTGACCACATTTGTAAGTCACGGCTACTAGAAAGATAAATCATCCGCAAGCTTGCCCACTGAGTGAAGCTGATGAATAGGAATATCAGCGGCATTTCATAGCCTGTCTGGACAATACCCATCCTTTCAGAGAACTAAAGCTCCCTGGTCTAATTTCAGCTTTCGTGCATCAACTCATAAAGCTATTAGGGACAGATGGACATGCTGAGGACTCCTGACGTGCATAACAGGATGTAATCAATGCAATCTCCGGAATACATGATCAAGCAAACATTTGTTTAACTGAAAGCCAAGACTGGACAAACACAGTTATTTCAAAAAAACAATAGAAAATTTGCAAATCGTAGAAACAAAAAAATTAGGCACACCCAAACATAGTATAGGAATAAATAAACAGGGTGGATATAAATAAATAAACAGGAAAAAAATCCTGCGAGCCACAATGTACCTTATGCTTAGATAATATCACTACTCAGCTGCAAGCGTTGAACACGTCTCATATATCATGCAAAACAGAAAAAGCAAAAGAAAATACGCTGCTCTAAAGTGTGCTATAATATACTAAATAATAAATCAAAATATGTGTGTCCATGGACATAAATACAACTATACAATGGATACCCCCACTGAGTGAGGCATAAAAATATTGAATAATCATTATTATTATTATAATCTACTAAATATTAAAACACAAATCAGAAATAAAATGTATAGAAGCACACTAAGGTGCAGTATACACGATCAATTCAACCATATACTAAGGTGCAAAATACATACTGAATTCAAACAAGAATGCTAAAGTGAAACAATACAAATATTATAGATTAAATGATTCCAAAAGTGCATAGTGCCACACAATACATACACAATATGAAAAAAACAGTTCTCAATATAACAATATAATAAGTGATTAGTGAAAAAAAGTGTTTTAGTGTCCAATGATTTTCCAGTGTGTCGGAAATTCCGTCGGAATTTCCGACACACAAAGTTTGAGAGCAGGCTATTAAATTCCAATCGTGTGTACACAAATCCGACGCACAAAGTGCCACGCATGCTCAGAATAAATTAAGAGACGAAAGCTATTGGCTACTGCCCCGTTTATAGTCCCGACGTACGTGTTTTACGTCACCGCATTCAGAACGATCAGATTTTCCGACAACTTTGTGCGGCCGTGTGTATGCAAGACAAGTTTGAGCCAACATCCGTCAGAAAAAATTCATGGATTTTGTTGTCGGAATGTCCGATCAACGTCCGATCGTGTGTACAGGGCATTAGTGTAGCAGTTGAGTCACACGCCCTGAGGTGAGCATTACCTGGGGGGCCACTGGATTGCACCAAAGCATGATTTGCAGCACTAAGAAAACTATGAGCATGCTGGAAAATAACATCATTGGACACTAAAACACTTTTTTGATATCAATTTACAAGATTTCACTAATCACTTATTATATTGTTATATTGACAACTGTTTTTTTCACGTGTATTGTGTGGCACTGTGCACTTTTGGGATCATTTAATCTATAATATTTGTATTGTTTCACTTTAGCATGCTTGTTTGAATTCATTATGTATTTTGCACCTTAGTATGTGGTTGAATTGATCGTGTACACTGCACCTTAGTGTGCTTATATACATTTTATTTCTGATTTGTGTTTTAATATTTAGTAGATTATAATAATATTTATTATTCAATATTTTTATGTCTCACTCAGTGGGGATATCCATTATATAGTTGTATTTATATCCATGGACACACACATATTTTGATTTATTATTTAGTATATTATAGCACACTTTAGCACAGCGTATTTTCTTTTGCTTTTTGGATATAAATAAATGTTTTAAAAAAATAAATAAATAAAAATAAATAAATAAAAAAAATCTTTATTTTTTTATTTAAATCTGATTTTTTTTATTTTTATCAAATTTATTTGAATAAAATGCTTTTGGAGTAAAAATCTAAAGATAGTTTTCAATTTAAGATACATTAATAATTTAGATTATTTAGCATGAAATGGAGCTTAGTTATGTAGCATGATGCTGTATATTCTGCAATATTTAAATTGTTGGTAAACTCATTCAATGAATCCAAGCTCTGCAAGCTGGCATAACATGCACTGCATTGATGCATTCACACAATTTCACAGTATCCATGAGATAAACCCAAGTTCAGGAATATTCCTTTATCCCATTTTTTTGCAAATCTATGTACACTACAAACTGTATGATTGAATCGGTTCTGATATCGCTGTTTTACTAACCCGACAGCTTATTAGTCTAAATAGGAAACGTTCATTTTCTTTGCAAATATTAAAGATTCTAACTACTAGCAAGAATAAGTCCCTACGTTTAAAGAGCACCTGTCATTTCAGATCCATCATGGCAGCGCCTGTTAGAGGGCATCCACTCATCTGCTGCTGCCACATCACCAGCCGTCCCATTAAAGTGAAAGAGACTGTCGGTGAGTCAACAGCAGGTCAGAGGAGGAGCCGCTGCGGGACAGAGATGACAATTATGACTTAAATCGAGTTGATTTAAATCAAGTCTTTTTACTAGCGATTTAAATCATGATTTAAATTGTGATTTAAATTGACTTGATTTAAATCAAATCCACCATGTAAATAAATAAAATTAATCAAGTGGTGCCAACTATCCAAGTGTTTCTAGCATTATGTTCATGCATGACACATGTAGAATAGTAGCATGTTTCACATTTTCCCATAGTTACTAATCCTTTGTATTTCATTTTTATGGTGGTCATACTTTCATCTAAATGGTGCCTTAATCTCTGGTGGCAGAAGCATGGAAAGAATGCAAAGACTCATATCCAGAAGTTAGTTTTAAGTCATATCAATGAAAACTCTTATATTTGTATCCTATCGCCAGTCTGTAACCGAGCCATTTTCCAGCACCTCAGTGAAAACTTCAATTGCAAGCTTTTCGTACAAGTTCTTTTGTATCCTACCTTTACTGCCCCCTCCATTCACAACCCTTTTCATGCCAGCTGTGTGCTTTTTACTTTAGAGCCTCCTCATTCCCTATTATGTTAGTTGACAGGCCTGCAATTGAGCAGCTTGCAGAATAGGAAAAGCATCCAAGTGCAGTACTGGCCTAAAGGCCCCCCCAGACATTTTTATTCCTTTGAGCAGAGGCACAGGTCTACGTCTGCCATTCAGAAGATGGTACATGAGCTGTAATGCTGCCATTTTTCTGGCCTCATAAGAGAGAACAAAGTGGGTTGTGTTCCCTCTGAAATACAAATGACTTACAGCAAATAAGCTTTCCTAAATACTTAAAAGAGAAGTATGGTTTTTTTTTTATTCATACTTACCTTGATGGATGGAGCATCAGACCGATACTTTAACTGTTCCCCGCAGTCTCTGCGCTGAGGACCAAGCCACCTAACATCGTTAATGGCTCGGTTTTCACTGATCTCCGAGAGGAGAGGTGCTGACTAAGTCAGCGTCTCTCCTCTCTGCTTCTCCACGTTCATTGGATCGCTGAGCTGTGGAGGAGCATGGAGCGGCCCTCTCAGGAGCTCACCGAGACTGCCATCAATCAAGGCAGCTGGCAGATTCAGACTTGGAAGTCGGGATGACGCGGTGCCTGGACTGATCTGTGTGACGTCAGCGCAGAGTGGACCTCGGACCACTACATGACTCATGGCGTATGCTCTACCCTAATGAAAAAGATTACACATTTTACTCGGCTCCACACAACCGATATTCCAGAATTGACTACCTATTCCTGTCGCAAAGACACCTACCGATGCTGATCGCATCTATATATATATATATAGATATATATATATATATATCTATATATATATATATATATATATCTCACCTCATGTACCACCATCCCATATCCATGTCCATGTCCATAGAATTTGCAGAGATCCCACCTAGATACTCGTTTTGGTGCCTAGATCCCTCCCTCCTCACGGACAATGTTATAGCGCTTGAAGTAAACAAATGCCTTTCATTATACTTCCGGGAGAATAGCTCCCCGGACATATCGCCAATGGTGAGATGGGAAGCACACAAAAGTACCATACGCGGATAACTCATTGCACTCTCTGCTAAACGCAAAAGAGAAAGACAAGCACACATTACAAAATTGACCTCTCGTATTCACGAGCTGGAACGGGCGCATAAAACTACACATGCATCATCTTCCCTCCCAGACCTGATCCAAGCCAGGACAGAACTTTTAGAGATACTAGACAAAAAAACAAAACGTAACTATATACTGGCCCAAAAAATATTTTATGAGTACGGAAACAAATTTCTGGCGAGAGCCTCCTATCAAAAAATGCGTCCACGACAATTCACTCTCTCACTGACCCAATGGGCCTGTAGAATAGTATCCAACGATCAAATAGCGGATCACTTTGTCCAATACTATACCCACCTTTACAATCTACACCCTTCCAGCTCTCAGATATACTGTAAGTAAATAAAAGATCACAGATAATTAGAGATTTCCTCACAAAATATAGCCCCAAACCCCCATCCAATTCGTAAGCTAGTGACCTGGAGCAGCCTATCTCACCCGCAGAAATAGACATCGTACGTATCCCAAAACCGAACAAGGACCCATCCCTGATTACCAACTACCGTCCAATCTCCCTACTGAACATAGACCTCAAAATGTATGCCAAAATCCTAGCTAATCATCTCCTACCCTTACTACGCAAACTCATTTTACTAGACCAAGTGGGCTTTATACTGGGCAAAGAAGCGAGGGACAACACCATAAAGGCCATTAATATTCACAAATGGTTAACTTCTACTCAACATGTTTTTTTTCTATCCCTAGATGCGGAGAAGGCATTTGACAGGGTGGCATGGGACTACATGTCGGAGGTCCTCAAAATGATTGGAATATGGGACCACATGCTACAATTTATCTTGGCACTATAATCCTCCCTAACTGCAAAGGTCCTAGTCAATGGTCACCTCTTGAATGCCTTCCCAATATCAAAACAGAACTCGCCAAGGATGTCCGCTTTCCCCGTTAATATTTGTTCTCACCCTAGAACCACTACTCCAATGCCTTAGGTTCAACCCAGATATCAAAGGAGTATCGATCTCCAAGACTACTTACAAATTATCCGCCTTTGCAGATGACATTCTCTTGTTCCTGGCAGAACCCACACACTACATTACCCAACTTGCTTAAAGACTTTGCCACGTTTAACACCTTGACTAACCTACAAATCAATTTTGTGAAATTGGAAGCTCTAAACATCTCCTTACAGAACTGTGCCAAACTAACTTCCCATTCAGATGGAACTGAGACTCGATTACATATCTCGGGATCCAATTACCATCTGACTTGTACACCAAAAATCCCGATCTCCCGATCCTCCAACACATTCATAATGACCTAAAGTCATGGTCACAGAGCATCTTCTCATGGTTCGGGAGGGTGAAAGGGAGCTTTGGATTAACCTTTCAGAAGAATGGGAAACCATATATTCCTATATCCACAAGGGATCAATTAACATATCAGCACAGGAAAATGGCTTTAAAGTATTCTCTAGGTGATACAAGACTCCACTTAGACTACACAAAATCTCCCCCAATATACCCCCCAATTGTTGGAGATGCGCTGACTGAGAAGGATCACTCTTTCATATATAGCGGTCATGTCCATCAATCCAAAATTTCTGGAAAGAGGTCCACCTCCTCACTACTCTCATTACCACCTACCAGATAGAATCTACCCCAGCCCAAATGCTCCTACACCACTCCTCCATGCCAAGAAAGATTACCATCGCTCTCATTCTTTGCTCCTTTTAAACGCTGTAAAAATGTGCATCCCAACTCTCCGGAAGTCCTCCAAGCCCCCAACCATTGCGGATTGGTTCAGATGCATAATTAAAGTGGCAGAAATGGAGGAATTAGTACACCAAGCCAAAGACACGCCCACTAAATTCAGGAAAATCTGGTCTTGCTGGCATCACTTCCAAACAACTGACGAATATTCCCAACTACTGTCTTAGGGATATACGAAGGATCACAAGGCCAAGTCGGAGGAGAAAAAGTCCGCCTTATCCCCCAGTCATCGTTCTCTCCCTATTTACAGAGACTGAAATACCACTCACCACCCTATCCCCAGGCTTCCTATAGCCCCTGTCCTTTCTGACCATTATCGTTCTCCTCTCACGCAGGGAGCGTCTCTACCCGACATCCCCCCCTCCACACAACTGACCTAAAAGATTCTCCCCAACAACTCAACTGACCATTCTGAATACTAAATGTGCCTACCAGACTCGCCCTTACCTGTGGATTACTAGTGGTCCAGTGACCCCAATCCTAAAGGAAATTAACCCATCTAGAGACATTAGGCAACTAACCAAAGATACTACCACACAACCAACCACAGATACCAAGCAACAATCCCCAGTAGAGCATCTGAACTACTGAGTCTATGCACACCCATTATCACCGCCAGAGTTCACCGATCTAGCGGAAATACCCTGAGAGGCATAGTGACTTACAGCTACCCTAACAGATATGCATGCTAGATTGTATTGTAATGTCAAGGAAATTACAGCCTGCTATATAAACGGGGTAACCGCGCTGACTATATAACCACTTGGTTAATTGCAGGGCTAGTCGCCCCTGCTGTTCATCTTTTGTTTTTTGTTTGTTTATGGTCTCTTCTTGTTATACCTTAATAATGTATAATGTGCTCCTCCCAATGCTATATTTTATAGTCTGTACCAAAACATTGTATTATACTTTGTACATTTAATTACTGTATCACTATCATGTATTCTATCTTATGTATACAATAAACATTGATTTGGAAAAAATAATAATATTCTACTACGCATACTTTTCATTTTCCAAATGTTGCCTTTGGGCGTTCCTATAGGGTTCTTTTCTATACTTCAGACCATGATCTCTTGCTTTATTTGGAGGGCCAGGCATCCCAGAATATCCAGAGTGATCCTATATCACTCCAAGTGTTCGGTGGGGCTAGCGCTCCCAAACGTTAAAACATACTACCATGCTATTGCCCTGTCACGTATATCAGACTGGAAGTTTGTCGATAATTCCAAATTGTGGGTCCAATTGGAACATACTGAGTGGCACGGACTTATCAATCTTTCCATGGATACCCCGCTCCTCAAGAGTTTTATCCTCTAAAACTCCTCTAAAACACCTCAAACTACTTCTACCTTGGACATCTGGGACATGCTACACAAAAAAGTTCTCCTGGACCTATAACTCCCCTTTAATTCCACTACTACATCACAGCTAATTTCTCCCTGGCTCCATGGACTCTAGATTCAAATGCTGGTCACCTGAGGGCCCTCTTCTGCTTAATCAACTTCTGCAATCAAAGAAACACTCTTATACTGCTCCCGGATATCCTAGGCCCAAAACCAATCATGTTCATTGACAGATGGAGGAATAACTAGTTACAACAATTCCGTCTTTCTTTACTTTGTCCACTACGGGGTCTACAGGCCAAAAACCCAATTGAATTCATGTTTAATTATAAAGATCCTCCTCTTCACTGTGTCTCACAGTTCTACAAGGCTCTCATCAAGCTGCAAAGCCCCTTATATCCGGAATACCTTGACAACTTGCTTCTTCAACCTCATCCAAGATGGCGGAAACAAATTACAAACTACTTAGCAGATGGCACTATATGCCAACTAAGCTACACTGCATGTTCCCCTCCAGTTCCCCGTTGTGTTGGAGGAATTGTGGGAACACTGCCTCTCATGACCAAATCTGGTGGAACTGTCCTCTAATCCACCCTTATAGGTCAGATATACTCAAACTCATTAACCAAATAGTGGTTCTCTTTCTCCCCCTTTACCCATGGACAATACTTCTTCATGGTATCCTCGAACCAGTCGGCCCATATAAACGTTCTCTTACTCCCCACTTACTGAACACAGCTAAGGCCCTCAAACCTGCTTTATAGGGTCAACCTACAACTCCCTCACTGAAAAGTTGGCGACAGAAAGTAGATGATGTTTGCCTTATGAAAGAACTCACCCATATCACTAGGGGCAACGTTAAACTTCACACCTCATATAGGCCCAGTGGTTCGAATTCAAAACTACCTCTCATTACAAAGACATCATGTTTGTAAGCCCTGAAGTTATACAGCCAAATGCTTTTTCTTAACTTACTAATTTTTCTGTATGATGATCACTCATAAATCTTGCTTATGAAGATTAGAACACTCCATCGGTTACCAGCACCCTACCTCCCCCCCCCCCCCCCCCATTTTGTCTCTTTTCTTTTCCTCTTTTCTCCCCTTTACCTTTTTCTTCTCTCTTAAACCCTCATTAAAATTCACTTTAACATTTGATTGTGAATAAATGTTTCCAAATGTCTACCCGGGCCCAGGCTACTATACAAGGTTACACCTCTCATCTCCTTATTTGAGTTTTCCGTCCCTGATGGTCTATGCAGGGGTGGATCCAGAGTCTAATATCGGGAGGGGCACTGCCAACATTTTTGCAGGCAATTTGTTAGGGCAATGGCTGGTGTTGGCGCTTCAATCATCATGGCACCATGGTTAATATGGTGTCAGGATGATTGAAGCACATTATTTCTTTCTTTTTATTACATTGTAATATGAAATTAAATAGTTCAACTCACCATAATGCAGAATCAGTGGGAACCCCTGAGTGTGTCACTTGTCACCGATGCCTGCCACCAGATTGGGATTGTCACTTTCTACATTACCTGTTATCAGATGCAGCTTGTCGCTTGCCACAGTTGCCTGTCACCAGATGCAGATTGTCACTTGCCAGTGGCCAGTGACAGTGTCCCTGTTCCAGAGTGAGGGCAAGCAGTGAGAGATGATGTCAGAGTGGGAGCAGCCAGGTGGAAGGGAGGACAGAGTGGATGCAGCCAGGTGGAGAGGAGGACAGAGTGGATGCAGCCAGGTGGAGGGGAGGACAGAGTGGATGTAGCCATGTGGAGGGGAGGACAGGGTGGGAGCAGCCAGGTGGAGAGGAGCACAGGGTGGGAGCAGCCAGGTGGAGAGGAGCACAGGGTGGGAGCAGCCAGGTGGAAGGGAACACAGGGTGGGAGCAGCCAGGTGGAAGGGAGCACAGGGTGGGAGCAGCCAGGTGGAAGGGAGCACAGGGTGGGAGCAGCCAGGTGGAAGGGAGCACAGGGTGGGAGCAGCCAGGTGGAAGGGAGCACAGGGTGGGAGCAGCCAGGTGGAAGGGAGGACAGAGTAGGAGCAGCCAGTGATGAGGTCCTGTACCTCTGTGGAAGCCTGCATCCCCATCCCCCCACCTGGAGGTAAGTTCTTACTTTGGGGGGATATATAGCATAATCAGATCACTGGCACTTTCTCTCTGCCTCCCTCCACCCAACAGCCTCATGGTCCCTCTTCTCCTCTCATGGTCCTCCTTTCCCCTCCTCCCGCTCCCGCTGGGCCTGCTGGTATCCGGGACTACATGTCCCATAATCGTCTTGGTGTTAATTTCCCAGCCATTGGACCTGAACGTAGCCAATAGGAGTGGGCATTGCCAGGTGAATGAGAGCTGCTCGGCTCAAGGAGGAGAAGGGGGGGTGGAAATCCCCCGCAGCTGCAGCTCTGCCCGTGTCCCTTCACAGAGCCCGTCAGTTTCAGTGCCGCTGCCCTGTGTCCTGATGGGGGTCGGCATCAGCACAGCCTGCTCACTATTTTCTTGGGGGGCCATTGACCCGTTGCCCTCCCCCCCGGATCCGCCCCTGGGTCTATGGGTGATTGATACTTGCTTGAATTTGTACCCTCACATGCATCTATATAATGTACTTGTATTACTTCTGTTTATTCTGCATGTTATTTATTAAATTAACAGCTATTAAACAAAAAAAGAAAAAAGTGGATCACTGTAAGGACACTCCTGTCAGTGGAAAATGGTTTGTCTCATTCTGTAACTGCTACATCTGCAGGAAAGCTTGTTTTTTTCAAAAACAGACTTGCGGGCCAGATAACTAGGTGAAAAAAAGTAAGCCTAAAAAAAGAAACGAATGCAACCATCACAAGGCTTGTTAAAATGCAATGTAATAAAAGTTTGCTTTTGGGTTTAATACCACTTTAATTTACAAGTAACAAAATTAAAATTTATATAGTTTACATTGGGGCATATTTTGTTTTTTTTGTAAGAAGTAATAAGAGGTACTAATGAATGTATCCTGGTTCTCATTCCACTGGGGGCTCCTTATTATAAAGGGGGCCTCTGTATTCCTATAAGTCCCCCCTGACATACCCCTACATTCCTCTTGGGGCATTGTATGTGGGTAAGAGGCCCTTTTCCCTCAACATTGGGAACCCCACAAATGCTGAAAAGCATGCGGCCTGGTCTGATTCAGGAAATGTATGCCACGTGCTCATTGCCCTTCTTTTCCCAGCCACCCAGGCTGTACACCTGGCTGGAATTTCAGAAACTCCATGGCATTCTAAACCCCCCTCTTTTTTTTTTCTAACGTCACACTTTTAAAAGGACTGAATTTTACAGAACAGCACTTGCAGGTTTACAGCATCCCTTAACCACTTGCTGACCGCCGCACGCCGATATACGTCGGCACAATGGCAGCAGTGGGCAAATGGGCATACCTGTATGTCCCCTTTAAGAAGCGGGGCTAGCAGGCTGTTTCTTCAATGCTGTTTCTTAAGGACCCACTCCATGCTAAACTGTATTTAATATATTATATTATTTAATAGTAAATATATTTAATATTTTTAACAATATTTTGCCTCTTGGGTTTGAAAAAAGCCAGCAAAAATTTGCTGATTTCATCTCCTACAGAAACCAAAAGGATTTGGTGCTAAGTTTGAAGTTTAGACACCTCCGACTGGATTTGGTGAACCCTGCTAAAACTGAACCCGGCTAGGTTCGCACATCCCTAACCTTAATTAGTCAGTGACTTTGATATGACATTATTTCTACATCAGACATTATAGTCGTTGTGTTCAGACTCATGGGAAAAGTACTTTTCGTTTGCATATTTCATTTTCTGAGCAGGAGAATTACTTATTAAATCAAGAGAACAAATGATATGCTTGAGGGCTTCATGTAACATGTAGAAATAAGAAACTTGAATCCATCTGCAAAGTTACTTTGTAATTAATATACAACCTATATGACCTTCCTCGCTTTGGTATCTCATGTTTTCCATTATATTTATTTTCTTAAACTTGTTTAATGATTTGTTTCTCTAAAAACATTAACCAAAAAATATTTCATACTACTAGAATGTCATTATACGGTAATGACTATTGCATACGCTTCAGTACAATTTATAAAGTACTAAATTATATTAGGGTTGTGCGACTGCTTTAGCTGTGTTTAAATAAGAACTTCACTCTCTCAATCAACATTGACTATTTTTAATACTTATGCTGTATTGTAGTATTATTAGTAAATAGATGGGAAGGTATACTATATTTACTTATTTTAAAACTTTTTTTTTTACATTTCTTCAATCGTTCCTGGTTTCCAGGTCTAGGCAAATGATATACATCCCAGGAGTCTTCGAGGGGTGGGAGGAGGGGTTTCTCAGCTAAGCACACCCTCTTGCCTGCATGCCTGAACTAAAGGAAGATGGATTCCAATAGGTAAATGCTACATGAATCATCTGCCCTTACTCAAGATGGGTACAGCTAGAAATGCTAAGTGGGTGTTTCTCAAAGTGATTTCTCAACAAGATAAAGCATGGGGACATGGATGGATGGGTAGGTTTGCTTTTAATATTAAAAATAAATTAAATAGTGTTTTTGGTTTGTGGTGCTCGACTGTAGTGTAGTTGCGGTTAAAAGGCACGTGGTAGTCAAATTGAAGATTAAACTATAAAATGCATACACAGTCTAAATTTCCAGTGTTGTTTTAGATTCAGTCATATTCGGTAATATCTACACTGCACCAGGACATCCCACTCCTTTTTGTACCCATCTGTACCAAGAAGCAACCAAAGGCATTCCAACTTCCCTTGGAAACCAACGGTCCATCAAAAAGAAAGAGAACGTTTCACAGCATAAACTCTCACACACACACAATCCCACCCCACATATGCAGACCTGTGTGCAATCTGTCCGCAATGGATTACAGAGAACACAGATTAAAGCAGAACTCCAGTCAACACATTTTGTAATTTTTTCATAGAAAGGAGAGGTTTTTGGGCAGCTCCCAAAAAAGCCACCTATTGAAGTAACAATTTACACATGTACTTTTCTACCTTCTAGGAGGAAGGTTAAATTTCTCATTACTGTTGGTACTGAATGTAGCAGGTCCCCATCACACATATTGTTCCCTCAGCATTGCCCATACCCTAAGACATTTATATGCGGTGTCCATGCATCCACCACACAATGCTCCTTCACAGAACAGTCCATGCACCCTGTGTTGCACCTCTCCCCCCAGTGTCGGCCCTGGCTTTTGTTCCATTCACTCTCACACTGTCTGTAGCTACCTCTCTGGCAGCTCTCCACCACTGCCTGCACATAGTTACATAGTTAGTCAGGTTGAAAAAAAAAAAAAGACACATGTCCATCTAGTTCAACAAAAAAATAAAAAATAAAAAATACAATCCCATATACATACACCTACAGTGGGGATGGAAAGTATTCAGACCCCCTTAAATATTTATTTTCAAAAATTTTTATTGGTAATTAACAAGTATCTGTTCAAGCAGTTCAAGGCAGGGCGATTACATAAAACAGTGTACATCTCGATAATACTTTATAACGGTAGGTTCATAGAAGTGGGGTTTCAATAAGTGGGTACTCTGTTGGCGAACACAAAGTCCAGTATAAGCCTTAGATGTTGACATTAAGAGAGGGAGACGCCCTTAGATTAGTAGTGGGAGGCCACTGGAATCGATTCATATGGAGTCTGTCACAGAAGCAACCGAACCATCCCTACCATCAGAGTACAATACCAATGGTTATCAGAAATAAAGTGGGGGAGGGTCAGTGAGAGAGGAGAGAAAGCAGGATGGTGAAGGAAAAAGAGGAAGAAATAAGGTACAGTTAGAAGGGGGATAGGTCAGTCGGTCCACACAGGCCCCGGAGTAACAGCAACACCGTCGCTGAGGTTTGAAGTGATCTCAAAGTTCGAAGAGATGTTTGTCTATGTCAGAATGCAAAAAATGGTCTATCCAAGGATGCCAGACTTTGAGGTGCTGTGGAACCTTATCTAGGATTGTCCCTTCGATTTTGCTGTGTATCATTTCCTGGGTGACCCTGTTTTTCAGGTCGGCTATGTTAAGGGTGGGTGTCTTCCAGGCCTTGGCAATTGTTTGCTTGGCTGCAGTGAATAGATGAAGGAGAAGACATAGTTGTGCTCTTGTATAGTCTTGTGGAATAAAATTTAATAGGGCTAAAGCTGGGTCTGGGTCTAAATTGACTCGGTGGAGTGTAGAGGCCATTTGGAATGTAGTCGCCCAGAAACGTACAATTGGACATGTCCACCAAATGTGCATGTGTGTGCGCCTCTGTCGCTGCAACCCCTAAAACAGTTCGGGGGATAATTAGGCAGAAATTTAGCAATTCTGGCTGGGACCAGATACCAACGCATGAGCACTTTGTAGTTAGCCTCTGAGGCGACAACATTCTGGGACGAGTTTTTTGTGTTGGTCCATATGGTCATCCAGTCCCCCGCCTCTAAATCGAATGCTAAGTCTTTGGACCATTGTTGAGCATAGGAGGGGAGAGTAGAGGGGGGCGACGTGAGGTGGGTATAAAGGCAAGAAATGATACCTGGAGTATGTGGGTCCAAGTCACACATATTCTCAAACATAGTTAGATTATCTAGTCCAGAGTAACATCTTATTGTAGTTTGAGTGAAGTGAGCAATTTGGAGGTATCGAAAGCACTCCTTGTGGGGTAATTGTGTTTGTGTTTGGATGGTTGGAAATGATTTTAAAGGTATCGCCACTAACTAGATCGCATATGCGAGTCAGACCCACCTGAGCCCAGGCTTGAAACGAGACTGGTTCGGTGTAGGCCGGGTAGAAGAGAGGGTGACCAAGAAAGGAAAGCAGTGGAGAGTGTGGTGATATCAGTTTAAAAGGGCTCCTCAACTTGTCCCAGAGTTTAAGGGTGTGTTGTGTTATAGGGTGGTTTATAGGGCCACATGCCGTGGGGGGTAACCATAACAAGTTGGTCACAGTGACTGGGTGGAGATCTATAGCGTCTAGACTGACCCATAGGGGTGTTTCGGTTTTAGAATGATAAAGTGTGGACTGGGCCAGTTGGGCAGCATGGTAGTATTGAAGGAAGTTAGGTATACCAAGGCCTCCACTAAGCTTGTTGCGGAGTAAAACCGGTCTGGCAACTCTGGGTTTAGTGGAGCTCCAGATATATTTAAAGACTTGGTTCTGTATGATCCGATGGTAGTAAGGGGGAACTCTATATAGGTACAAAAGTTTTGGAAACAATGACATCTTCACTGCCGCAACTCGTCCGAGCCAGGAAACACATAAGGGCTGCCAGGAGTTAAGTAGAGACGATAGCTGGGATAGCATTGGGAGATAATTGGCACGGAAAAGTTTAGATGGATTACTAGACAATTTTATTCCCAAATAGGGTATTGATGATGTGGACCAGTGAAATGGAAAATTTTCTTGGAGCTGCTCGAGCTCAGTCCCTGGAAGAGACACATTGAGGGCCTTAGATTTGGTTTGGTTAACCTCCAACCCGAAGACCAGAGCAAACTTATCCAAAATATATAAGAGGTTAGGTAGCGTAGTATGAGGAGATGTAACAAATAATAGTGCGTCATCGGCAAATAGACACAGCTTGTGGGAGGTTGAAGCTACTTCTAAACCTTGGATATCAGGGTTTGCTCTGATCAGGGCTGCTAGGGGTTCGATCACGAGAGCGAAAAGTAAGGGGGACAGAGGACAGCCTCGTCTTGTACCTCGTAGAATGGGAAAGGGCTCTGAACAAAACCCGGAATATTGTACATATGCTTGTGGGCGGGTGTATAGGGCACTGATCCAACTGAGGAAGTGTGGGCCGAAGCCCCAGCGTTGGAGAATATAAAACAGGTAAGGCCAGGAGACAGTGTCAAAAGCCTTCCTTATGTCAAGGGAAAGGAGATGCATCGGTATTTTGCGGGAACGGGCTAAATGTTGCAGAAGGATGACACATCAGATATTATCACTGGCTTGCCGTTTAGGTATAAAACCTACTTGATCTTTAGGAATCATTCCCCCAATAATCGGATTGAAACGTAGGGCTAAAATTTTGGCCAGAATCTTAATATCCACGTTTAATAGGGATATGGGCCTATAGTTAGACCAAAGTGTATTATCTGTATTAGGTTTCGGAATCATGGATATGAGCGCTGTCAATGTGTCTCGACCAAAAGAGTGCTGCCCGAGCAGAGCGTTAAATGAATTAGCGAGAAGGAGGGCTAATACGTTTGCAAATTTTTTATAGTATAAACTGGGGAGGCCATCCGGACCCGGACGTTTGTGGGGCTTAAGTGTCTTAATGGCTGAGAGGACCTCCTCGACCGTGATCGAACCTTCCATAGACTCACGATTGGCATCTGATAGTGTTGGAATTGACAAGTTCTGAAACAGCTTCTCTGCCTGATTCAAAGGACATGTAGCCTTTGCTTCATATAGTTTTGCCAATCGTTTACGAAACTCAGAGAGTACCTTGATCGGATTGCTCGCGAGTGTGTCTTTAGTCAATCTGAGTCTAATGAGATTATGAATACGATCCGGCCTATGAAGGCGTAGGGCTAGGAAGGTGTCTGGTTTATTAGATTTAGTGTATATCGTGTGATTGGATCTACGAATAGCTTTATCAGCCGATTCAGCCAGAAGTAAATCCAATTCAATTTTAGTTTTTTCTAAGGTTATTTTATGTGCTTCAGTCGGAGAAGTCTGAAATTGGAGAAAGTGGTTATGGAAATCTGCTTCCAATTGCTGCTGTTTAAGGATCCTATCTCTCTTAAGGTGTGAGGCAACTGAGATGCACTTAGCCCTTATCACTGGCTTGTGTGCCTCCCAGAGCAGAGTCGGGGAGATGTCTGGTATGGCATTATGTGTAAGATTGTCTTTAAGGGCGAGTTGAATGTCGAGACAATATGACTGATTGGTTAGAAGTGCATCATTCATGCACCGTGATCTGCTTGTGACCTGAGGTATTAGTGATGAGACTGTGGTAACCACTGCACAATGATCTGTTCAGGTAATAGAATTGATACTGGTGTGGAGTAGGATTGGTGAGGATGCTATTGGGACAAAGATATGATCGATCCTGGAGAAGGAATTGTGGGGATACGAGTAAAATGTATAATTTTTCTTTGAGGGGTTGCACTCTCTCTCCACGTATCAAGGAGGGAGGCCTTTTGTAGTTGCTTACGAAATTATGCAGAAGGGGAAAAATGTTCTGGAGACTAGGGAGACTTATCCATGTGAGCATGAAGTACCAAACTGGAGTCGCCACATAGGAATAAGGTTCCCTTACTATGTGTCTTTGTTACCTGCAATAAATAAAAAAGGGGTTTGGATTGGTATTGGGGGCGTAATAGGAGACAAAAGTTGTTGCTACATCCTGTAATAATCCCACCAAAATAAGATACCGGCCTTCTGGGTCTTTTATTTCAGACAATGGGGTGAATGGCATAGTATGATGGAAAGCTAGTAAAACCCCTCTATGTTTTGTTCCTGCAGATGCGGTGAATACCTGAGGATATCTAGAACTAAAAAAGGTAGGGGGTGCTACGTGTGGAGAAATGGGTTTCCTGGAGGGCTACTACACCAGCCTTTAAAGTTACAAAAGTTTGGAAGGCTTTCACCCGTTTGTTTGGAGAGTTAAGCCCTTTAACATTTAAAGACAATATATTCAGTGGGGCCATTTGAGGGTGTGAGGAGAGATGTTATTAGGGAACCCGAGGCCAGTGTGAGCCAACCGACCAGATGGAGGAAAAGGAGAAATAGTAGAGAGTAAGAGGTGGAATAGGAAGAAGAGGGGGAGAGGAAAAAACAAGTGGTGTAGGGAAAAGTACTGAAACATTTTTGTAGGAGGGGATAAATAGGTCAGAAATGCCAGACCAAGTAGCACACCAACTCCGCAACCAGCTAGATCAGTGGTTCTCAACCTCTCTAGTGCCGTGACCCCTTGATAAAATTTCCCAAGTTGTGGGGACCCCTAACAGTAAAATTATTTTTGTAGCGTGGGTTGTCAGCACCCAAGGTAAGACAAGTAATTTGGGCCCCTAACCCACGGACATTTAGGGCTCCCTGAGTCCTTTCCACTCATATAGTATTAAAACCCCTCATGGTACATTTTAGGATGTACCACTATTTCTCTTTGTTCTCCTTTCTTTCCCTTTTATCTCTCTCTCTCTATCCTAATTTATTGGGGTTTTTTTTCCCCATCCCTCTCTCTAGCCATCTTTCTTGTTCTTTTTCTCCCTTTTTCTTTGTTCCTCCTCCTCTTTTCCTCTCCCTTCCATGTATTCTCTATTTTTATTCCTTCTCTTACTCCTTGGTGGTGGGTTGAGTGGCAGTGCTGGCGGGGAGTTGGGATCGGTGGCAGTGCTGGGGGAAGTTCTGATCAGCCAACTTAGGTGCTCTTGATCAAGGTCATCTGCTGATCTGAGAACTGTAGTGGGGACTTTTAATGGCAACTATAGTCGCAGGTAGTGTTACTCACTGTGTCTCAGACTTTGTGGTGTCTCGCAGCAGTGACACCTATGCCAAAATCAGGAGTGAATGAGCTGGATGAGCGGATGCGAAGAGGCTGAGTGGGCAGCTGCGGGGTCCAGGAACAGCCCTGCTGGGCGGCCACAGAAAGGCTGGGAGAGCAGTGCTGGCTTCAGGAACAGCCCAGGATTCAGTGACCCCTGGCAAATCATCATTTGACCCCCGAGGGGGTCCCGACCCCCAGGTTGAGAACCACTGAGCTAGATAGTCAAAGAGTGGGTGTACCGTAGAGGGGAGGAGCAGTGATGGCTCCCCGCTGCAAACAGGGAAAATAAAATTAGACTAATATGTTTAACTCAGTCGATAACAAAAGAACATCAGCAAACAACAAGAAAAGAAGTAAGATGACATTTTTAAAATAAGAACAGCATTTACAGGTTTCCACATAGTGCCATTCCAATGAGAGGGTTGTGGGTGGGAAAACAAGGGAAGGGGAAAAAGGGGTTCTGAGGGGGAGGGGGAAGGGTGGGTAATTGAAGGAGAAGGGAAGGAGAAGGGGTGCAGGGAGGAAAAGGGATGGGAAGGGGGATTGGGGGGAGGATAGAATGGGTTATGCAAGGTCTTCATGAGTACCAAATATAAAAGGAAACAAGCAACCAATAGTCCTATAGAAATAAAACAGTACTGCTGAAGAATGAGGGTGGGAAGCAAGTCCAATTTGCACAATAAAGTCCTGTATAAAACTGAGTATAGGTACACTACACAACACAGAAAACTATGTTTAAGATTACAAAACAATAAAACAACTGAACCTGTGGAGACCCAAGGGGGTCTGGGGGCCCTTAAGATTGATATCCAGGGCGTGGAAAGTACATACCCGGCTGTAGCCATCTAACAGGTCTTGGTCGAGGGAAAGTCCACCAGGTACGGTTAAAAGTCAGTTTCTACTTGTACAGCCGAGAACCTGTGTGCAGCAAAAGAGAAAAAGAAAAGAGAGCATTTGCGAGATCAGTGAGGGGCTTGAGGTTTCGGGCTAAGATAGCTGTTTCCAGGTGATCGGGCAGGAGTGCCTTTCCGGATTGAAGAAGGACCTGGGTGGTCTCGTCTCGGGGTCGCGGTGTACGGGTGGGGAGCAGACCGGGCCAGAGTGCGAGGAAGCGATGTTTCAAACTGGTGGACCGGAGGGGTCAGGTGGAGTGTTTCCAGCAGCCGATGCAATGATTCTGGCATAGTGCAGGAATGTTGATGTCCTTGGTAGGAGAACTGCAGGGCAAATGGAAACCGCTATGTATATTTAAGCTGATGTTGCAGTAAGATTTGTAGCTGTGGTTTCATGGCGCGGCGCTTTGCAATGGTGAGGGGTGCCAGATCAGAGAACAACTGATATGTGTGGCTCTGGAACTGAAGGGAGCTCTTATTGCGGGCTGCTGTAAATAGCTGTTCCTTTGTGCAGAAAAAATGCAGCTTAACAATGATGTCCCGTGGTGGTCTGTCTGTTTGACGACGGGTGAGCGCCCTGTGGATCCTATCAAATTCAAGGCGCTCGATAGGTATGGAGGGTGATAGTTCCTGGAACAACGCAGTGGTAAAGGACTGCAGGTCATCGATTGTCTCCGGAATACCACGGAGGCGTAGAAAATAGACCTGCGGGAGAAATTTTTTGCGTCCTCTAAACGGGAAAGTAGCATGGAGTTCTCCTGACGAATAGCTATATGCTCTTGAGCTTGCTCCTGCAAAGTGATTTCCATATCATCAACCCTTGTCTCTAGATCTGCTGTGCGCTGACCCAATTCACGGATTTCACACGATAGCCTGTTAGTGATCTGACCAGAAGTTGTCTTCAGGGCTTTATGGAGCATTGTCTCCATGAGTTTAAGAAAGTCAGATTGAGACATACCTGACTGTGGGAGGAGAGGAGAGCCACCAGGGTTAGAATCCATGTCGTTTGTCACCGCTGTCTGCAAGGTCAGACCTAGTAGGAGAAGCTGCTTGTTGCTCAGCCAGGGCCCAGGCCTTTGCCGCCATTTTGGAGGAGGCACGGGCTAGTGCTTCTTTGATAGGTTTCGGCTTAGTCTTGCCGCGGTGCCCCGTTAGCACCATTCCGGAGGGTGCTCGGGTGAACAGGGAGACGATCCCTGGAAAAGCGAGGCGGGGAGACGGTTCAGTCGTCCGTACGGGTCCCGATAATGCAGCGGGGAGTGCGGAGCTCTACAGAGAAGCGTCTGCCATGTCGAGCTTCGCGCATGCGCCCCCCCCCCCCTTAAATATTTCACTCTTTGTTATATTGCAGTCATTTGCTAAAATCATTTAAGTTCATTTTATTCCGCATTAATGTACACACAGCACCCCATATTGACAGAAAAACACAGAATTGTTGACAATTTTGCAGATTTATTAGAAAAGAAAAACTGAAATATCACATGGTCCTAAGTATTCAGACCCTTTGCTGTGACACTCATATATTTAACTCAGGTGCTGTTCATTTTCTCTGATCATCCTTGAGATGGTTCTACACCTTCATTTGAGTCCAACTGTGTTTGATTATACTGATTGGACTTGATTAGGAAAGCCACACACCTGTCTATATAAGACTTTACAGCTCACAGTGCATGTCAGAGCAAATGAGAATCATGAGGTCAAAGGAACTGCCTGAAGAGCTCAGAGATGGAATTGTGGCAAGGCACAGATCTGGCCAAGGTTACAAAAAATTTCTGCTGCATTTAAGGTTCCTAAGAGCACAGTGGCCTCCATAATCCTTAAATGGAAGATGTTTGGGACGACCAGAACCCTTCCTAGAGCTGGCCGTCTGGCCAAACTGAGCTCGGGGGAGAAGAGCCTTAGTGAGAGAGGTAAAGAAGAACCCAAAGATCACTGTGGCTGAGCTCCAGAGATGTAGTCGGGAGATAGGAGAAAGTTGTAGAAAGTCAACCATCACTGCAGCCCTCCACCAGTCGTTGCTTTATGGCAGAGTGGCCCGACGGAAGCCTCTCCTCAGTGCAAGACACATGAAAGCCCGCATGGAGTTTGCTAAAAAAACACCTGAAGGACTCCAAGATGGTGACAAATAAGATTCTTTGGTCTGATGAGACCAAGATAGAACTTTTTGGCCTTAATTCTAAGCGGTATGTGTGGAGAAAACCAGGCACTGCTCATCACCTGTCCAATACAATCCCAACAGTGAAGCATGGTGGTGGCAGCATCATGCTGTGGGGGTGTTTTTCAGCTGCAGGGACAGGACGACAGGCATATCCTGGACGAAAAACTTCTCCAGAGTGCTCAGGACCTCAGACTGGGCCGAAGGTTTACCTTGCAACAAGACAATGACCATAAGCACACAGCTAAAATAACAAAGGAGTGGCTTCACAACAACTCAGTGACTGTTCTTGAATGGCTCAGCCAGACCCCTGACTTAAACCCAATTGAGCATCTCTGGAGAGACCTAAAAATGGCTGTTCACCAACGTTTACCATCCAACATGACAGAGCTGGAGAGGATCTGCAAGGAGGAATGGCAGAGGATTCCCAAATCCAGGTGTGAAAAACTTGTTGCATCTTTCCCAAAAAGACTCTTGGCCATATTAGATCAAAAGGGTGCTTCTACTAAATACTGAGCAAAGGGTCTGAATACTTAGGACCATGTGATATTTCAGTTTTTCTTTTCTAATAAATCTGCAAAAATGTCAACAATTCTGTGTTTTTCTGTCAATATGGGGTGCTGTGTGTACATTAATGAGGAAAAAAATGAACTTAAATTATTTCAGCAAATGGCTGCAATGTAACAAAGAGTGAAAAATTTAAGGGGGTCTGAATACTTTCCGCCCCCACTGTATACCCACAGTTGATCCAGAGGAAGGCGAAAAACCCCAACAAAGCATGATCCAATTTGCTATAGCAGGTGAAAAAAATTCTCTTCTGATCCCCCCGAGAGGCAATAGGATTTTCCCTGGATCAACTTTACCTATAAATGTTAGTACCCAGTTATACTATGTACATTTAGGAAAAAATCCAGGCCTTTTTTAAAGCAATCTACAGGAGTTTGCTAGAACCACCTCTGGAGGGAGTCTATTCCACATTTTCACAGCTCTTACTGTGAAGAAACCTTTCCGTATTTGGAGATGAAATCTATTTTCCTCCAGATGTAAAGAGTTCCCCCTTGTACTTGGTGATGACCTTAAAAGTAAATAACACCAAGTTCACTATATGAACGCCTTAAGCACTCTCCAGCAGAGTCACTTGTGTGGCACCTCCTCCATTCAGAAACTGTCCTGTATTTTTTTCGATAAATACAAGGCAGTTTCTGATTGGACAAAATTGAGCAGAACCTACAGTTGTCCAATGAGAGAACATCTTGTATTGAATGAAAAGTATACAAAACATTTTTTGAATGGAGAAGGTGATGAGCAAGTGACTCTCTGTGCTCACTGTAAGAGGCGGGAAGATTCTACAGCGCTGTTAGGAAGATCAAGGGACACACATTATGTGGCACAGACTGCAAATTTGAGCATCTCCTGTATTTTGCTAGATGTTACATTTGAACCAGTACAGCTGATTAAAGAAATATTCTAGACATGGCATTTTTTAATACATAGTTACATAGCACCATCTTGAACCAATTAAACTATGTATGTACCATAGCAATGCCCCTGGAAATCACTGAAGTAGACACAGCTACTGCATCAGGTTGGCCGCTCAGAACAGGATGCGGAAGCAAGTGGAGACCACTGCGTTGCAGTGTCTACTTGAGTGGTTTCCAGCTTCCAGGGGCATCAGCCACATATGCTATATACATGAGACTATGTATAATATAGCCACGCCTGGAAGTATTCTTTAACCTGGGCAAATCTAACTTTTAAAAATACATTTTTCCTGGAGTTACTCTTTAGGCTGGCCAGACATTATTCAAATTTTGGTCCAGGGGATTCGGTCGAATTTTGAGCAATGTGTGGCCTTGTTTGCACCACCAGGCTCGACAAATTCAATTCATTGTTTAGCATGGATAGAGGAATCTATTAGACTTCTCTCATTCAGCCCTTGGGAGTTAAAACATCATCATTGTATGCATGTGGAGAGGGACAGAAAGGCACAGGGATGGAGTTCAGTAGTCCAGCAGAGGAGCACTAAGGCAAGGCTGACAGCATCGACTGGGATTTCAGTGTAGCATAAGTGCCGTTGTCAGCCAACAGCAGCAGGTTAGAAGCTCAACGGATTTCTGGAAGGCTGGTCAGATATTTATTGTTCTTGAATCATTTTTAAAGGAATAAAACATGGGTAAATTTGCATACATTGCAAAAATGTATTGATGTTTTTGTTATTATTTCACCAGACATACACTTTAAGAACAAATCTAGACTGAACTTCCACAGAACAACATAAAGTGTATTTACATATATTTAAAGTGAAATATATATATATATATATATATATATATATATATATATATATATATATATATATATATATATATATATATATATATATATACCCGCACTGTACAATGGTTTTGCACAGGGCAGCGTCAATCCTCCTCTTCTAAGGTCCCCTGCCGGCGCTCCTGTCTCCTCCCTCCTGCCAAGTGCCTCAATAGGAAGCCGCGTCTTATGAGGGCATTTGCACGAGTTGCCTGCATATATCATCACAGACAGCGTGACTCTGTGGCGCACCCCTGTTCCTTTGTCATAGGATTTGATTGACAGCAGCAGGTGCTAATAGCTCTCACTGCTGCCTCTCCATCCTGTGAAAAGGGAGAGAGCACACAGAGCTGCTGCTCTCATGCATAGCACTGGACTGAGATCGAGCTCAGGTAAGTATAAGGGGGCTAAGGGCAATCCTGTGCACAGAAGGTTTTGTTACATTAATGCAGAGAATGCAAAACAAAACAAAAAAAAAAAAACAACCTTCTGCCTTTAAAATTTTTACTAGAAAGCTTAAAGTGGTTAAAGTCCAACAATTAATTCAGGAAAAGTGTCCTAAGCATTTAAAGCAGAATTTAACTCCCAAAAGGGCATTATTTGTGCTTTAACACCCCAAGCAGACTTGCAGGATTTTTTTTTTTAGCCCTGCCCCCATTTCAGCCTAGACCCTGCAACCTCTTGGAATACTTACATCACATCTCCCAGGAGACTTTTGGAATAAACTGGTTGCCTGCACCAAGATGGCAACACAGGCACTTGAACAGACTGCAGAACAACAACACTGGATTTGCTATGCGGGCAAGTATGGGTTTTGAGCGACACTACAGCACTACAAGTAAGTGGAAAAAAAAATGGTGGGGGGGCATTGGAGTACAGCATTTATAAAGGCCAAATTTTACAATGGGGGGGGGGGGTTACTAAAACTGATGCACACAGAATAGAGTATAGCTCAGCATAGTAACTAGGGATGAGCAGAATACCACCACCCACACACACACACACACACACACACACCCAGTTCGGTTTGCAGCAGAACATGCGAACAGGCAAAAAATTTGTGCGAACACCGTTAAAGTCCATTTTAAAGGCTTATATGCAAGTTATTGTCTTAAAAAGTGTTTGGAGACCTGGGTTCTGCCCCAGGGGACATGTATCAATGCAAAAAAAACGTTTTAAAAACGGACGTTTTTTCGGGAGCAGTGATTTTAATAATGCTCAAAGTGAAACAATAAAAGTGAAATTTCATACCTGGGGGGGTGTCTATAGTATGCCTGTGGCGCATGTTTCCCGTGTTTAGAACAGTCCGAGAGCAAAATTACATTTCTAAAGCAAAAAAAGGCATTTAAAAGTACTTGCGGCTATAATGAATAGTCCGTCCCGGCAATACACATAAAAAATAATTGATAAAAACGCCATGGGATTCCCCCATAGGGGAACCCCGAACCAAAATTTTAAAAAAAATGCGTGGGGTCCCCCTAAATTCCATACCAGGCCCTTCAGGTCTGGTATGGATATTAAGGGAACCTTGCACCAAAATTTTTTAAAAAATGGCGTGGGGTCCCCCCCAAAAATCCATACCAGACCCTTATCCGAGCACGCAACCTGGCAGGCTGCAAAAGAGGGGGGACGAGAAAGCATCCCCCCCTCCTAAACCGTACCAGGCCACATGCCCTCAACATGGGGAGGGTGCTTTGGGGTAGCCCCCCGAAAGCACCTTGTCCCCATGTTGATGGGGAGAAGGGCCTCATCCCCACAACCCTTGCACAGTGGTTGTGGGGGTCTGCAGGCGGGGGGCTTATCGGAATCTGGAAGCCCCCTTTAACAAGGGGACCCCCAGATCCTGGCCCCCCCTGTGTGAAATGGTAACGGGATACAAATGTACCCCTACCATTTCACAAAAATGTGTGAAAATGGAAAAAAAAACACAAGATACGGCTTGGGACAAGTCCTTCATTAAAAAATAAAAAATAAAACTGTCCCACGAAGTAGTCTTCTTCTTCTCTCACTCCGACGGACCGAAAAAAAAAAAAAAAAGCTACACACCTCCTACAATCTGCCTCCATGGAAGGCACCCGCTGTAATGACCGGCCTCTCAGGTAACAGCTCTTTTATAACTGAGGGCGGGGCCACACAATGACGTCCCTGGGTGACCCTGCCCCCCTCTGACGCACGGGGACATCCCTATGGCTGCCCAGTAGCGTCAGAGGGGGCGGGGCCACCCGTTTATGTAACCGAGTGACCCCGCCCCCTCTGACGCTACGAGAAAGTTATAGGGAAGTCCCCGTGCGTCAGAGGGGGGCGGGGTCACCCGGCAACATCATGTGGCCCCTCCCTCAGTTATAAAAGAGCTGTCACCTGAGGGACCGGTCATTACGGCGGGTACCTCCCATGGAGGCAGATCATAGGCAGCGTGCTTTTTTTTTTTTTTTTTTTTCGGGCCGTCGGAGCGAGAGAAGAAGAAGACTTTGTGGGACAGTTTTATTTTTCATTTTATTAATAAAGGACTTGTCCCAAGCCGTGTCTTGTGTTTTTTTTTTACCATTTTCACACATTTTTTGTGAAAAGGGTGGGGGGACATTTGTACCCCGTTACTATTTCACACAGGGGGGGCCAGGATCTGGGGATCCCCTTGTTAAAGGGGGCTTCCAGATTCCGATAAGCCCCCCGCCCGCAGACCCCCACAACCACCGTGCAAGGGTTGTGGGGATGAGGCCCTTCTCCCCATCAACATGGGGACAAGGTGCTTTGGGGAGGGCTACCCCAAAGCACCCTCCCCATGTTGAGGACATGTGGCCTGGTACGGTTCAGGAGGGGGGGCACTCTCTCGCCCCCCCTCTTTTCCTGTGGCCTTCCAGGTAGCATGCTCGGATAAGGGTCTGGTATGGATTTTTGGGGTTTTTGGGGGGACCCCACGCCATTTTTTAAAAAAATTTTGGCGCAGGGTTCCCCTTAATACCCATACCAGACATGAAGGGCCTGGTATGGAATTTAGGGGGACCCCCACGCATTTTTTTTTTAAATTTTGGTTCAGGGTTCCCCTATGGGGGAACCCCATGCAGTTTTTATCAATGAACTTTTATGTGTATTGCCGGGACCGACAATTATATTATTATTCATTATAGCCACAAGTACTTTTAAATGACTTTTTTTCCTTTAGAAATGTCATTTTGCTCTCGGACTGTTCTAAACACGGGAAACACACGCCACTTTACAGGCATACTATAGACACCCCCCAGGTACGAAATTTAAAGGAATATTTCACTTTTATTGTTTCACTTTAAGCATTATTAAAATCACTGCTCCCGAAAAAACTGTTTTTAAAATTTTTTTTTGCATTGATACATGTCCCCTGGGGCCAGGACCCGGGTCCCCAAACACTTTTTATGACAATACCATGCATATAAGCCTTTAAAATTAGCACTTTTGATTTCTCCCATAGACATTTAAAGGGTGTTCCGCGGCTTTCGAATTTGCTGCGAACTCCCCAAATTGTTTGCTATTCGGCGAACAGGCGAACACCCGATGTTCAAGTCGAACTTACGTTCGACTCGAACATCGGTCTCATCCCTAATAGTAACTAAGCAGCTTCTAGGTTTTATTGTCAAAGCTTAATTGGACAAGCTAAAGTAATGCAGGCCATACAGGGGTCGAATTCCAAACAATTTTTTCATGTTCCAATGGTGCCACCATTGATTTTGAAATTTGACCAACCAAGCCTTCCAATCTTCCCATTTCACCTCATGTTGATACAGAAAATAATTGTCCTGGCCAGGAATCTTCTTTTCTTTCTGGTAGTTTTCTTTTCTTGCATTCATGTGCATTTCTTTTTCAAATATATTTCTCACACATTTCTCCTATCATTGATTAAAAAATTGTTTTTAAAAAATTTCCAACATGCCTGATCACTCAAATTCAATGGCAGCACGAAAATCAGCCACTGCTGCGGCCTACTAATGGTGCGAAATTCAAACAAATATTCTTATATAAGATTTTTGAAAGAAAATTCGGAATTAGACCCATGTATGGTCGGCCTTAGATGCTGATTGGTTTCTATGCACAGCTGTACCAGATTCTGTGTGCACCAGTTTTAGTACATCTCCCACTATGTGCCTTTCATTTATAAAAGTGGAAAAAAGTAGCGACACAGAAAAAAAACTACAAAATTATAGAAAAAAAAAAACCCAGTTATTTGTACAATCGCTGCCAAGTAAAAAAAAAAGGGAAATAGAAACATTGCCCAGCAGAGTTTTACACGTAGGTGAAACTTTGCCAAAGACAAAAAAAATTACCCTTATAAATAAGCACAGCAGAATTAAACTTTGCAGCTATTAGCAAGGTAATAAGAGACTTAGAGGCTGGATATCCCCAGGAGTCCTGAGCCATTACAATAAATGCTCCTGTATGCTTATCTACTTCACCCAGTGGTGGAAGTTAAGGGGTCTCTGAGGTCGCCATGGCGACCGGCACCCATGCTGCAGGAGGCCCTTGAGGGGCCCCCTGTATACCTCAATAGGATAAGCGGCAAGGGAGACTGAGACCGAGCTCCCCGATCCTCAGCCGAACTGTAAATTAGCACTGCGGGGAGCTCCTCACATTGATTACATCTAAAGTGAAAGCACAGTGTGTGCTGTGCTCTTTGTCTGCCCCTACAGTGCAGTACCCGGCAGGAAGAGGTAAGGTAAAGAGCACTGCTGGTTTTTAAAAGCAAATCTGTATGTGTGTGCATGTATGTATGTATGTATGTATGTCTGTCTGTGTATGCTCACGCACGTGTGTGTGTGTGTGTGTGTGTGCGTGCGTGCGTGCGTGTGTGTGTGTGTGTGTGTGTGTGTGTATATATATATATATATATATATATATATATATATATATATATATATATATATATATACACACACAGTGGGGACGGAAAGTATTCAGACCCCCATATTGACAGAAAAACACAGAATTGTTGATATTTTTGCAAATTTATTAAAAAAGAAAAACTGAAATATCACATGGTCCTAGGTATTCAGACCCTTTGCTCAGTATTTAGTAGAAGCACCCTTTTGATCTAATACAGCCATGAGTCTTTTTGGGAAAGATGCAACAAGTTTTTCACACCTGGATTTGGGGATCCTCTGCCATTCCTCCTTGCAGATCCTCTCCAGTTCTGTCAGGTTGGATGGTAAACGTTGGTGGACAGCCATTATTAGGTCTTTCCAGAGATGCTCAATTGGGTTTAAGTCAGGGCTCTGGCTGGGCCATTCAAGAACAGTCACGGAGTTGTTGTGAAGCCACTCCTTCATTATTTTAGCTGTGTGCTTAGGGTCATTGTCTTGTTGGAAGGTAAACCTTCGGCCCAGTCTGAGGTCCTGAGCACTCTGGAGAAGGTTTTCGTCCAGGATATCCCTGTACTTGGCCGCATTCATCTTTCCCTCAATTGCAACCAGTTGTCCTGTCCCTGCAGCTGAAGAACACCTCCACAGCATGATGCTGCCACCACCATGCTTCACTGTTGGGACTGTATTGGACAGGTGATGAGCAGTGCCTGGTTTTCTCCACACATACCGCTTAGAATTAAGGCCAAAAAGTTCTATCTTGGTCTCATCAGACCAGGGAATCTTATTTCTCACCATCTTGGAGTCCTTCAGGTGTTTTTTTAGCAAACTGCAGGCTTTCATGTGTCTTGCACTGATGAGAGGCTTCCGTCAGGCCACTCTGTCATAAAGCCCCGATTGGTGGAGGGCTGCAGTGATGATTGACTTTCTACAACTTTCTCCCATCTCCCGACTGCATCTCTGGAGCTCAGCCACAGTGATCTTTGGGTTCTTCTTTACCTCTCTCACCAAGGCTCTTCTCCCCCGATAGCTCAGTTTGGCCGGACGGCCAGCTCTAGGAATGGTTCTGGTCGTCCCAAACGTTTTCCATTTAAGGATTATGGAGGCCACTGTGCTCTTAGGAACCTTAAGTGCAGCAGAATTTTTTTTTGTAACCTTGGCCAGATCTGTGCCTTGCCACAATTCTGTCCCTGAGCCCTTCAGGCAGTTCCTTTGACCTCATAATTCTCATTTGCCCTGACATGCACTGTGAGCTGTAAGGTCTTATATAGACAGGTGTGTGGCTTTCCTAATCAAGTCCAATCAATATAATCAAACACAGCTGGACTCAAATAAAGGTGTAGAACCATCTCAGGCTGGGTTCACACTGGTGCGACACGACAGCCGTCCTACTTTGGATCCGACTTTGCCCTGTGACATGAAGCCGGCATGCATCCGACTTTCAATGAACGGGGATCCAGCTTGGATCCCCGCCAATGCCCGGCACTGTGTTTGGTCTGAATCTTGAGGGGGAACTCCGCGCCAAATTTTAAATAAAAAAATGGCATGGGTTCCCCCCTCCAAAAGCATACCAGGCCCTTGGGTCTGGTATGGACCTTAAGGGGAACCACCCTACGCCGAAAAAACGGCGTGGGGGTCCCCCCATATCCATACCAGACCCTTATTCGAGCACGCAGCCCCCGGCCGGTCAGGAATGGAAGTGGGGACGAGCGAGTGCCCCCCCCTCCTGAGCCGTACCAGGCCTCAACATGGGGAAGTGGGTTCTTTGGGGCAGGGGGGCGCCCTGCGGCCCCCCACCCCAAAGCACCTTGTCCCCATGGTGATGAGGACAGGGCCTCTTCCCGTTGGTTGTCGGGGTCTGCGGGCGGGGGGCTTATTCCTTTAATAAGGGGGCCCCCAGATCCCGGCCCCCCACCCTTTGTGAATGAGTATGGGGTACATCGTACCCCTACCCATTCTCCTAGGGGAAAAAAGTGGGGGCGGGGTCACCGCCTATATAAGTCACATCGGAGCGCTCAGAGAGCATTCCAGCCGGAGAGAGCGTCGTGTCAACATCGGAAGAAGAAGACAAGAAGGCAGAAGTCGGGGCCACCACTAGAAAAGAGCTGCAGAAGATAGCGGAGGAGTCGGCAGAAGATCAGGACACCAGGAGGAGACGCCGGAGAGACCCCCGAAGTTGGAAGAAGACCCCCGGAGTCAAAAGAAGACCCCCGAAGTCGGAAGAAGACCCCAGAGCTGCCTAATAAATTACTTTAAAAACCTGTGTACTGTGTTTTTTCATTGACACTTTTTTCCCTAGGTGGGCTCCCGGATTCCGATAAGCCCCCCGCCCGCAGACCCTGACAACCAACGGCCAGGGTTGTCAGGAAGAGACCCTTGTCCTCATCAACATGGGGACAAGGTGCTTTGGGGTGGGGGGGCCCGCAGGATGCCCCCCTGCCCCAAAGCACCCACTTCCCCATGTTGAGGCCTGGTACGGCTCAGGAGGGGGGGACGCTCGCTCGTCCCCACCCCCACTCCTGACCAGCCGGGCTGCGTGCTCGGATAGGGGTCTGGTATGGATTTGGGGGGGACTCCCACGCCATTTTTTTCGGCGTAGGGGGTTCCCCTTAAGGTCCATACCAGACATAAGCCAGAGAAGGTGAAGGCTGAGACATAACCCAGAGAAGGTGAAGGCTGATAGACTGGAGGTAATAGAAGGCATTACAATTACATTTAAAGTAAACTTTTACATGGAGGCAAGCCACATTACATGGGAGCAGGCCATATTACATGCAGGCAGGACACATTGGAACAGGGCACATTACAAGGAGGCAGGGAACATTACAGGGGGCAGGGATCATTACATGCGCCCTGGTGTGAAAGGGGTCCAAATAAAAAATGTGATCTCCTAGTCTGATATTTACCAGATTCAACCTCCAATAGTATATACAGTATATCTCTTCTGTCTGTTATTCTCACTGTAGATTAGAGAATTTTCTCCCTAAACATATAGTTGGTTATTTATATTTACCGTCCACTGCATAGAGATTTTTAAGAATACTTTTTTTTAAACTTTACATATTAAATTATATACCACACTTTTTTTTTAAGGTTATTATCCAATTAATCGAAACAATAATCGGCCAACTAATCGATTATGAAAATAATCGTTAGTTGCAACCCTACTGACCAGGTGTTTTCTTTTGACAGCTGAGTGAGCAGATAAGTCTCTCCACTTGTTATATGAAAGAATCGGCAAACTCTGCAATAGAAATCGTCAGGGGGGTTGAATTGAGATCACGATTTTTTAACGATTAATTGTGCAGCTCTAATATATATATATACATATATAATACACACACATACAGTATATGTGTATGTATTATATGGGTGTGTTTATATATGTGTATGCTTACATGTATGTATGCACATTTTATGTATGTGCGTTTAATCCTGACCCCCTTTATGTGTACAATCAGAACTGATTTTTTTCTCTTGCTTGTTCATAGTACCAGCAAAAAAATGCTGTTCCTCTGAAAAGCGATCCAAGCTCAGATCACTTTTCAGAGTCATTTGACAGCCGGGTAAATAGGCAATAAATATGTTGCCTCTTGACCACCTGTTTTAACCCCTTAAATGCATCATCACTATACTGCAACTGCATGCAATGCACACATTTGCAGAGTGGTTGCAGTGCAGCCCCATCCACTTAGGGGTGTAGTTCAAGGGTGCCCTGACTGAAAAAAGATCGAGAAACACTGGCAGAGGAACCGATCTCTCCATTTTCCTCCTGCAGCTGCTGAATGCCTGTGGGAGAGAGAGGAGGAGAAGCAGGGGGAGATGGAGAAATCGGTTCCTTTATATGCAGCCACCCACTTGCGACCAGGCCCTGTTGTTCCGCCACTAGGCTCGGAGGAAAGGGCATGTCCGGGGGTCAGGGGGGCCCTTCATGGTTTTCTTGCATCGGGACCCTGAAAGTTCTAGTTACGCCACTAACTTCACTTGTAATCTTATTTAACATGGGGTGTAGGGCAATTTAACAGGCTTAAAAAGCTTAGCTGTAAGCAAAGCACTGAATTAATCATTTACTCTAAATGCATTCCTAAAGATTTATTGATAAATAAACTGAATTTAATGAGTAGATTGACACAGAATGTCACATGCCTGGAAGACCAATAAAAAAAAAAAAAATTAGGACAGTCATACAGTTTATAGCTTGTCAAATGAATAGTCAATGAATCTAAAAGGTTTTCTCTGCACGTCTCAACAATTATGTCAGTGAAGCAGCCCCAATTACTAAAAATGTGGGTAATACAATATTTAAAGCTGATCTCCAGCCTTCAGTCTTATAGAGTTCTTTTCACCTGTACTGAAACTGTTTACTCTGATTACACTGCACACTAAGGCCAGCCATACACGGTTCGAATCTCAGTCGGTTCAGAAGGAACTGGCTGAGATTCAAACTATTAATGGACAGGTTGAATGAACCAAGTTGACAGATTGATCAATTTGGGTACAACCAGCCTGCCAGATTCATTTTTGATTATTGCAAGCGGCTGCTGTAGCTGCTAGCGATAATCACTGTCTTCTCCTGGCACTGACGGCTTCCCCCTCTCACCCCCACTTGGAGAAGACTATTGCTCAGCACGGCCTGTGTTGATGGGGGAATCATGTGCATTTCTTTCCTGCAACATTGTCTATGGCTGGCCTAAGCCTCCCACAATGTGCATTAGAAGCTGCAAGTCATGAATGGAGGCCATACAGCATCATCTAGCACTTTCCTTCTCTGCCCAACCCTACCAGGCCAGCCCCTTTCATTTATTGGATTGCAGTCCTTTCAATGGCTCAGTATCACATGTGAGTATTACCTAGGGTGGTCTATATACAGTGAGGGAAAAAAGTATTTGATCCCCTGCTAAATTTGTACGTCTGCCCACTGACAAAAAAAAAGATCAGTCTATAATTTTAATGGTAGGTTTATTTTAACAGTGAGAGACCGAACCAAAAAATCCAGAAAAACACATTTCAAAAAAGTTGTAAATTGATTTGCATTTTAATGTGTGAAATATGTATTTGACCCCTTTGCAAAATACGACTTAGTACTTGGTGGCAATCACAGAGGTCAGACGTTTCTTGTAGTTGGCCATAAGGTTTGCACACATCACAGGAGGTATTTTGACCCACTCCTCTGCAGATCCTCTCCAAGTCATTAAGGTCTCAAGGCTAATGTTTGGTAACTCGAACCTTCAGCATCCACCACATATTTTCTATGGGATTAAGGTCTGGAGACTGGCTAGGCCACTCCAGGACCTTAATGTGCTTCTTCTTGAGCCACTCCTTTGTTACCTTGGCCATGTGTTTTGGGTCATTGTCATGCTGGAATACCCATCCACGACCCATTTTCAATTTTTATGAGAGAAGGAGGTTCTCACCCACAATTTGATGGTACATGGCCCTGTCCATTGTCCCTTTGATGCAGTGAAACTGTCCTGTCCCCTTAGCAGAAAAACACCCCCAAAGCATAATGTTTCCACCTCCATGTTTGATGGTGGGGATGGTGTTCTTGGGGTCATAGGCAGCATTCTTCCTCCTCCAAACACGGCGAGTTGAGTTGATGCCAAAGAGCTTAATTTTGGTCTCAACTGACCAGAACACTTTCACCCAGTTCTCCTCTGAATCATTCAGATGTTCATTAACAAACTTTAGATGGGACTGTACATGTGCTTTCTTGAGCAGGGAGACCTTGCGGCACTGCAGGATTTCAGTCCTTCATGGCGTAGTGTGTTACCAATTGTTTTCTTGGTGACTATGGTCCCAACTGCCTTGAGATCATTGACAAGATTCTCCCGTGTAGTTCTGGGCTCATTTCTCCATGAGGTGAGATCTTGCATGGAGCCCCAGGCCAAGGGAGATTAACAGTTATTTAGTGTTTCTTTCATTTGCAAACAATCGCACCAACTGTTGTCACCCTCTCACCAAGTTGCTGGGCGATGGTCTTGTAGACCATTCCAGCCTTGTGTAGGTCTACAATCGTGTCCCTGCCATCCTTGGACAGCTCTTTGGTCTTGGCCATAGTGGAGAGATTGGCATCTGATTGATTGCTTGTGTGGACAGGTGTCTTTAATACAGGTAACAAGCTGAGATTAGTTGACCAGTTTTATCTGGGGAATACTGGCATACAGTGATCATTTTGAATGCATATGACGTGTGGCTTACGACCCTTCATAAAGACAACCAGTGAAAAATCCAGCTCCATAAGGGCTGCTGAGATACAACTAGCAATTCTCGGGTCTTCTATATTTGATAGGTAACCCCACCATAATACTTTTTGTCTTTTCATTTATCCCTCGCTTTGATTTGTTGGATCCTACTGCCCCACTATACTTACTAGTTGATTAGACATCCATGTTTATTTCTGCCAATGCCAGGTGATCCCAGTGTATGTCTTTTTGAACCACCCTGCTGTTTGAGGAAGCCATTTACTTTCTATTCTGTTTCCTTGGTTCAGCTGGACTGGTTCCTATTTACATCCAACTTGCTTTTATTTCACAACCACTTTTGCATCATTACTCATGGAGACATTTTAAGTAGTTTAGCCATTCCTACCCCAGCTTTTGGATAATGCTATATGCACACAAATGGTGATATATGCTCCAATATATATTTTGTTTTATAGACCACATGTACAACAGTTGCTAAACTTTCCCTGAGGAAAGAGTTGTAAGTACTCTGAAATGCGTCAGTTTGGTTTATGCAAATAATACATGTTTATGAGAGTCCAAGTGACTTTTGTTCAGATTGTGGTACAATATATTTTTCTATATTGCTATGTATATTTTTAATTGCAGAAAATCCTTTTTAAATGTGTTTTTTGAAACTAAATATTGAACTTTTAATATCTCATACATTTGTACACTACTTGAGCCTACAAAGATCTGTTTCAAATTTTTGGTCTTCCAAGCTGAGATTAGGAGCATTCCCTTTAAGAGATTGCTCCTAATCTCAGCTCGTTACTAATATAGAAGACACCTGGGAGCCAGAAATCTTTCTCTCACTGTTAAAATAAACCTACCATTAAAATTATAGACTGATCATTTTCTTTGTCAGTGGGCAAACTTACAAAATCAGCAGGGGATCAAATACTTTTTTCCCTCACTGTATATACAGTATATATGCCACTTGCCTTAGAACAGGTATTTCCCCCAGACACCTCCCAGATACTGTAGCAAGCAATTGAGATGCACGTTTGAAAATGACTTGCTAAACTTTTGCTAGACTTCCCAGGCTTCGCAAGTTTGTTGCACAATTGCAGTAAGTCCGCATTGCATGACTCCAGATCAACTTTCTTTGCCAACATTTTGCAAGCTCTGGTTTAATTTTGTTGTGCAATAGTCATCCCACCACAGGGGTCACTGTGACTTGCAGAGCTCTTGCTGTAGACTCACCACTGCAACTTTGCTCTTGCTAGAGACTTGCCACACAAATTTGCCTACAAATTGGAAAAGTGTCAACTGGAACGTGTGCTTCAAGTGCTCTGCAAGTGTACAACTTGCCAGTGAAAATGTGCAGCAAGTTAAAAAGACATACGATTTAACACTGCCACAAATTTGTGGCAAGTTATCCTAGCTATCTGGGCCGCCCATGAAGGTATTTTGATATCTGCATACTCCTCCCAAGAGTCAGCCCACTGCTTGCATCAGGACTAAAGGCTCTTGAGAGGAGAACTGAAGTCATCTACAGCACCCTGTTGGCCCACGCCCACCAGCCATGATCTGCCTAAATTGCAAAGAGAAACACAGAGCCCCGGTGATGACATAATTGTGTCTAAAATAAAGTATATAAAAAAAAAAAAATCTAAAAGTTTCATTTAAAAATGTCAGTAGCATGTTAAAAAAATAAACTTCAGCTTTTATGATGTTTAATGCTAACTGTAACTCTCAAGTTCGGCTCATTTAACTAAATGCAGGATTCGAACATCTAAACTACTAAATCTGTGCCATGTTTCCATGCTTACATGAAGACAGACTAGAAGTGTTTAGCGTAAACATCTGTTTGTTTTCTGGGTGTGAACAGCAAGAGAGCAATCCCTTCTTTTAGGAAAAAAATCACACTGGTATATGAATAAATCAGCAAATATGTTCATTTACACTTTCTAAAGAGTTTGCTTGTGCTTTCTGAATATCAGTAGAGGGGGAAATGGTAAAGACGCTGCCACTTTTTTTTTGCCATCTGTGTCCTGTTTGGGAGATTTCTCCCCACATTCTGTCCCAGAGACACAGCAGAAAATAAGCAGATTCTCCCCTTTTAGTTGTCTCCGGAACAGGTTTCCCCACTGGAAGACTTCCCCTCTCCTCCTGATCCCATAACTAGAGAAAAAAATAAAATATTTTCTGTATTAACCACTTCACCTCTGGAAAACTTACCCCCAGATCATTACTTTAACTGACAATTAAGCGGTCATGCGACACTGTACCCAATTAAAATTGATGTCCTTTTTTTCCACAAATAGAGCTCCCTTTTGGTAATATTTTGATCGCCTCTGGGATTTTTATTTTTTGCGTTATAAACAAAAAACCCATATTTGAAAAGAAAAATATATATATATTTTATATATGCTATATATTTTTGGTAAAGAAATTCTGAGGTACCCAGCTGGCAATCTTAGCTCCTCCTCTTCTGTGTCTGCCTCCATAGCAAGCCGTTTTCTACACACAGCGTGGGCTCAGCCCTGCCCCCTGCTCCCCCCTCACAGGATTTTATTGACAGCAGCAAGGAATGCAGGAAATGCATTAAGGTAAAAAAATGTTTTGGCTTTAAAACCACTTTAAAGCAAACAAATACAGGACGACGCAACAGGCTTTACTTTATTGCACCATGCCTCCTCAACAGCACTGCTGTCGGTCACTGGGAGCAAAGAAAATACACTGTACTTTCAGGTTTGATAGAGCATGTTACTCTCTCTCTCTTACATCATGCAACAGCGCTTGGGTATTGGACTATGTTGTCACTTAGAGAGGTAAACCGAATTGAACCCTGAGGCTGATTTCACACGGACGTCCGTTCTTTTGTTCAGTCCAGTCACTTTTTTTTTTAAAAAAACAGATCAAAAACGGATGTCAATTTTTACATCTGTTTTCATATCCGCTGACATCCATTTTTTACAAAAAAAAAAAAAAGTGACTTAACTGAACTTCAAATGCTATATATAGCTGGTTGCTAAGGAGGGGGCCGGGAAGCTGGCTGCCATGTCTTTAACAGCCGATGAGTCATCAGCTGTCAGCGGGGCAGGAAAGGGAGTGGATGAGAGAGCGACCCTCCTGAACCATACCAGGCTGCATGTCCTCAACATGGGGGGGTGGATGTTTGGGGGCAGGGGGGCTCTTCCCAACAACCCTGGCCAGTGGTTGTTGGGGTCTGCGGGCAGGTGGCTTATCGGAAACTGGGGGCCACCTTTAACAAGGGGGCCCCTAGATCCCGCCCCCCCATGTGAATGGGTTTTGGGTACATCACATCCCTACCCATTCACCAAAAAGTGAAAACAAAAAAAACAAGAGCCAGTTTTTGACAATTCCATTATTAATAGCTCTGTCCCGATGCCGTCCTCTCCACCGCCGTCTCTTCCCGCCGCCGTCTTCTCCTGCCGCCTCTCCAGGTGCCTTCTCTCCCGACGTCGTCTTCTTCACCGCTGGTTACTCACTAAAAAAAAAAATTAAAAAGCTGCTGTTCTTCTGTTGCCGTCCGCTGTCTGGCATCTGTTATATAGCCATGGGGTGTGGCTATCCGATGACATCATCCGGAGAGCCCGCCCTTGTGATAACACAAGGGGCAGGATCTTCAGGTGATGTCATCTGATGGCCATGCCCCATGGTTAATATAACAGAAGCCAGACATCAGACGACAACACAACAGAGGAAGACAGCAAGAGAACAGCGGCTTTTTAATTTTTTTAGCGGGTAAGCGGCAGCAAGGAAGAAGATGATGGCGGGAGAGAAGGCATCGGCAAAGATGGTGGCGGGAAGAGAGGATGGCGGCAGGAGGAGAAGACGGTGGCAGGAGGAGACGACGGTGGCAGGAGGAGACGACGGTGGCAGGAGGAGACGACGGTGGCAGGAGGAGAAGGCATGAGAAGCCGCTGGCGGGAAGAGATGGCGGTGGGAGAAGACAGATCTATTACTAAAAGAATTGTCAAAAGCCAGGTCTTTTTTTTTTTTACATTTCACTGCCTTTTTGGTGAATAGGTAGGGGTAGTATGTACCCGATACCCATTCCCATGGGGGGGCGGGATCTGTGGGCCCCCTTGTTAAAGGCGGCCCCTAGATTCCAATAAGCCCCCCACCTGCAGACCCCGACAACCACCGGCCAGGGTTGTCGGGAAGAGGCCCTTGTCCCCACCAACATGGGGGCAAGGTGCTTTGGGGTGGGGGGGGTGCAGAGCCCCCCCCGCCCCAAAGCACCCACCCCCTCATGTTGAGGGCATGCAGCCTGGTATGATTCAGGAGGGGGGGGGGCGCTCACTCGTCTCCTCCCTTTACTGACCCGCTGGGCTGCATGCTCGGATAAGGGTCTGGTATGGATTTTGGGGGGGACCCCACTACATTTTTTTTAAATGTTGCGTTGGGGGATCCCCTCTGGATCCATGCTAGACCCGAAGGGCCTGGTATTGACCTGGGGGAACCTCACGCTGGGTTCTTTTTTGCGTTTTTTTTTTTTTCCAGCAAATGAGCTGATAACTCTTCCCGACCCCCTCCTTAGCAGCCAGCTATATACAGTGTGTTTAAAAGAGGAAAAAAAAAGGTTTAAAAATGGATGTCAGCGGATCGCCTGCTAACATCCGCTTTTCGTCCATTCCATTTTTTTTTTTTTTTACGGATGAAAAAATAGGGTTTTCTTCCGTCATAAAAAACGGAGCTTAGCAGAGACGGATGTCAGCAGATGATCATCCGCTATCCCATAGAGATACATGTCCGTTTTTCATCCGTCAATGGATGGATAAAAAATGGATATATGGAACGGCCGTGTGAAAGGGGCCTAATGCCCTGTATATGATCCAAAAATCAGACTACAGATCGTCCGACTTATTTCGTTTATTAGTCGAAAGTAGAAATTGAATAGGCTACTAAAGTCACGAAAATTCTCGTACGGCAGAAAAAAAAATTGGAAGTGATGTCATGTGTTGTAGTGCATTAGTATTGTATTTTCAGACGAAAACTGTTCTGACTAAATAAAAATTGTATGATCTGGTATCGTACGAGGAAAATTTTCGTGCTTGTCCGATCGAATAATAAATCAGATGAATTGTTGTGAACAGCTCTCGAAAGCTCTGTACTAATGATTCGGTTACCAGACAAATCGCATCAAAAGCAGTATTTTTCATCCAATTTTCGGATCGTGTGTACAGCCTTAAGTAAGCTCTGACAAGAGAGACATGAAGCTTTTATTTTTTTTTTTAATACAGGGATTTCTTTCCTTGCAACCCTCATGGCTGAACAAAGCAGTGAAAGAGTGAAGGAAAGATGATAATGTAATACTGGGAAGGGGACATTAAAGAGTAACTGCACTTTTGTTGAGGAAAAAAAAAAAAAACAATCCCCTCTGGGCAAACAATATACATTGCAACAAACATACTTGCAGATTCCTACGGTTTGTTAGTCCAAAGAAATAGTTTTTTTTTAGTAATTTTTTCTGTGTACATGTGCAAAATTAATGATTGGGGAGAGTTATAATTAATTATCAGCTGCTGCACTTGCAGGGTTCTAATGAGGAAAGTGGCAGTGTTTGCATCTCTTTAGATTATTTTTCCCTTTGGGAGCATCTCACTAAAAATTACATTTTAGTCGCAGGGGATGCCTGAAATCTGACTTGTATTTTTATGCAGACTTATGGGAAAATCAGTAAGCCAATCACACAAGCAGGAAATTACATCTCTGGGGGATGTTCGCTCACCATCTATGTACAGAACACCTCCAAGTTACCATATTGCATTTTACAGACAATTACAGCGCTGCAGATTGAAAACGAAAGATCATACTAAATAACAATTAACTACAATATGACTTATGTAGCAATCGTACATGTTATATTTGGGGTTTTTTTTTCCCCCACGAAAGTGAGGTTACCCTTTAAGCAAACCTCTTGCTTTCCCCTTCACCGACAAATCACAGATATGCTTTAGGCACAGTTTGTGTTTACCGCATATTGATTAGTGGCTCCCTAGTCGATTTCAGATCATTACCTAGAATTGTTCTCTAACTGACAAATGGACCAACATGAGTTGGCAAAGGCAAGTAGATTCAGTTTGTGTGAAGTTTACAGGAATAACAGATATCACCAGTAATGAAATGTGAGCTCAGGCTGAATAAATTGACAGATTGGGAACTACAGGTTGCCATAATCTCTTATACACAAAGCTATGATGGCATTGGACACGCTTTTTTTTAAAGAACTCTGAATGCCAATAAAAGCCGTCACAATTAAATGGTTAGCTTACAGGTCTGTTCACACGCTGTGTTTACGCCACATCAAAAATGATCCCCCATGTTGCTTTAGTGGTGCTTCATAGCCTCCATAGAAGTCTATGACCAAGCACCTGCAGCTTTAAGGATGCTTTTATTCAGATTCAGCTTCACTTTGTTTTGGAGCTATTGCATGTATAAGATATCAAGACACGCATGGGGCATCTGCCAAGCTTCATTAAAGCTTCAAAAAATCATCACCAAAGCATCATCAAGCCACCACCGAAGCATCATCGAAGTACCACCAAAGCATCATCAAAAGTACCACCAAAGCATCAAAGTACCACCAAAGCATCATCAAAGTAGCAACAAAGCATCAAAGTACCACCAAAGCATCATCCAAGCACCAAAGCATCATCAAACTACCACCAAAGCTGTCAGGAAAGGTCCCCTCCGCTAGTAATATCGATCATTTGGCGTGCAGTACTGAGGTACACCAGCAGGTGTCTCCTGGCAGTTTGGAGCTGTCAGAAGAGCTTTTTCCTGCTGGTATTCTGTCACCTTTGGGCCGTAGTAATGGCTTCCACCAGCGGAGGAATCCTGGCAGTATGGAGCAGGTATTCCCCTCTCAGACAGGTGTCACCTGACCTTAATTAGCAGCTGCAGTATAAATACCCGGCAAGTGCACACTCATCTTGCCCTGGTATTGTCCTTGAGCTCTGACCCGCAGCCTGCATCCTGATTATCTGATTCCTAGAACCTGTGGATCCTGTTCCCTGTCTGTTACCTGAACCCTGAGCCTTGTACCTGACCCATCCCTCCTGTGATCCATCCATCCTCTCTTGTCCTGTTTGTTTCCCTTCCCCAGCTGCTGACCTCCTGTTGACGACCCTGGCCTGGCTCTGTTTACAATCTCGGTATTTCCCTTACTTGTATATACTTGTTCTGTTATTGTTATTATTTGTGGGGTTCTGTTTTGTATTGGTTGTGGTGCACTGAGTGATATTGGAGGTGGTTGTGTTATATTTATTCATTTATCTTTAATAAATCATTTATATTTTCACTTATACACGTCTGGGTTTCCTCTGCCTGGGTCTGGGTCCACACAGTTCTGGTCTTATCTGGTACATGACAAAAGCATCATCAAAGCACCACCAAAGCATCATCAAAGCACCACCAAAGCATCAAAAATACATAAAAAAGGTTAAAACGTTAGGCGCTTTAATGTGTGTTGAAGTCGAAGCAAGTGTAAATGAGCCCTTAAGACTATTGCCTTGGTGCTCCTCACCCGACAGAAAAAAGCAACTGAAAGTGCTTCAACTTTTACACATGACAATGTAAAAACATGATAAAAACTACCGTATTTGCCGGCGTATAAGGTGACTGGGCGTATAAGACGATCTCCTAATTCTCCAGTTAAAACTTTGGTTGTGGGCTATAGTTGCCGTATAAGACGACCCCTTTCTGACTAGCGTGTCAGCCTGCTGGATGTGTGGTAATACCGTATGTACAGTAGCTTTGGCAACATACAGTATACATATAGTATACCTCGCTGAGCCAATCACGGCGAGTGATGTATTTTATTAATGAACACAAAGCCTGCTTGGATTGGCTTTGAGAGTCAGAGAGGCGCGGGCTGATGATGTTCCAACCTCTGCCAATCACGGCGAGCGACGTATTCTATTAATGAATACAAAGCCTGCTTGGATTGGCAGAGGTTGTAACATCATCAGCCCGCATCTCTCTGACTCTCAAAGCCTATCTGAGCAGGCTTTGTATTCATTAATAGAATACATTGCTCATTGTGACTGGCTCAGTGCAGTATATTGTATGTAGTCGAAGCTACATACAGTATTACCACATATCCTGCGGGCTGACAGATTAGGGACGTTCGTTTTGGGCCAGCTGGTTCCAAACGAAGTGCACATTTTATACCGGCGTATAAGACAATCCCTGATTTTTGGGGGATGTTTTTAAGTATAAAAAGTTGTCTTATACGCCGGAAAATACGGTACTGTGAAAGTATTGCTAACAGATACAATAAAAGACAATGTATTCTTTTTTTAATTACCAATGACAAATACATTTATAGACTAAAATCACTGTTGTGGAGCATAACAAAAAGACTTTCCTAACAAGGCAGTGCAAATCTTGGCAGACAGAATTCAATTAATTTGAATCAGTGAACATTTTTGGCTGCAATGGCAAGGATGGACACATCAATGTAGGATTCAGGAACCGGCAGGTACGGGCTAAGATTCAAAAGGAAATTTTGAAATGTTTCCACTGGCAATACTGGAAAACAATTTCAAAATAATTAGGTGCAAGGTATAAATAATTGCTACCTAGTTCCAGGGATTTGTCCAGCTCTGAGCTATGGGTTACTGCATTTGCACTTTGCCTTATTAAATAGGCCTGACACTAAGAGACAGACTACTCAACCCAACAGTTTAGTTTATCCACGATGATTACGAATAAAACAGTTAACTCATTACTAAATTGAAATTTACATTATAATAGGTTGAGCAATTTGATGGATTCAGCAGAGCAAAATCTGGAACACTATTATCCAATGTGAAACCCACATTCTGATCTATTTGTAATTTCTAGCAATTTGCAAAAAATAAAACATAAAAATGTAGGGGTCTATTTATGTTTTCATGCAAAATATAGGATGTACTCAAAAAGATATTTAAAGTAGAACTCCAGCCAAAATTTTTTTTCCATGTCCTTGCTACTGATCTCCTACCTTCACCAACTTTGCCATCCATGTTCTTTTGAGCTCTGTAGTTCCTCTGTAATAGGCTGCTGAACTTGCTGAAAAACGTATTGCCTGCTGACATCCTGTTTGTAAGACCGCTGGCTGCTATCCCTCTCTTCAGCTCAGCCAGCGGTCTGACATGGCGCCCTGTAGTCCTCTGAAAGAGCAGGGAGGAAGCAGACATGTTGTTGTGGGGGCGGAAGGGGTCTCACAGCCCCCCGGTCCGTGCCGCACATGGAGGAGGTGTCCTCCTTTTCCTTCTCCTCTCTCCTCCTCCTCCTCCTCTGCTCCCCGACAGTTTCCGCCCCCTCCCCCCCCACTCTGTCTCTGCCACACCGCCCGTCTGCTATCTCTGTGCAGAGTGGGATTATCATCAGTAATCAGCTGTATGACACAGCGGGGGATCTCCCGCGGTGTTAGGTATAGTATACAAGAATGCCGCTCGCTGATGTCCTGCCCCCCGCCCTTATTGGCACAGTGCGCTGTCAATCATAATAAAGGCAGTGGGCAGGGCATTAGCGCTCTGCGTTCTCATATACTATACCTGACACCGCGGGAGATGCCCGCTGTGTCATACAACTGATTACTGATGGATAACCTCGCACTGTACTGGTGGTCCCTGAGGTGGTGGTGATATGGTGGTCCTTGACAAGCAGCACTGGTGGTGCTTGACATGGTGGTCCCTGACAAGCGGCACTGGTGGTCCCTGACATCGTGGTCCCTGACAAGCGGCATTGGTGGTCCCCAACAAGCAGCACTGGTGGTCCCTGACATGGTGGTCCCTGACAAGCGGCACTGGTGGTCCCCGACATTCGGCACTGGTGGACACTGATAAGCTGCACTGGTTTGCATTTATATTAAATGCATTCTTTATATTAATACGCATTTATAGTAAAATGCTTTGCATTTGTAAGGTTGTACCTATCATACTGTGTGTTATGTATGGCTTGCTGGCTGCAGAATGAGGGGGTGTGATTTATGTTGAAGTGGGCGAGTTTACATTTACATGTACAAGCCTAGTGTACCTCCCACATTTACTCCCATCCCAAGGATTCATGGGAAATGTAGGCTGATTACAGTAAGTGCCGGTTCACACAGGGGCAACACGACTTGCAGGTCGACTCACCGAGGCGACCTGCACACGACTTCAGCGGCGACTTGCAAAATGACTTCTGTATAGAAGTCAATGCAAGTCGCCTGAAGTCGCCCCAAAAATACTACAGGAACCTTTTTCTAAGTCGGAGCGACTTGCGTCGCTCCTATTAGAACGGTTCCGTAGTACAGAACGGGACGCGACTTGTCAGGCGGCTAAGTCGCCTGACAAGTCGCCCCTGTGTGAACCGGGGCTCAGAGAGAGAAGAGGATACAGTGCAATCACTGTTCTAAGAGATCCTCCCTGCCAGAATAGATGCTGAATTTTTTGAATCACAAAACTGATTTCCTGAAAATTCAGTCATATCTCTTAAACGGTAAGAAATTTCACAAATGTCATAACTGTTTACTGTTTTGTGGGGGATGTAATAATGGGAGATTTTTTTGAAAATCCCGGAGTTCTGCTTTAAAGTCAAAACTTTTTGGTGAAGGGTTAAAACCAAATATTAATTGCTGTCTGTGTCCCTGTTAGGCAGATTCACTCTCCCCAATTATTATGATCACCAATTTCATCAGGAAATCAAAAATGTTGAGTTAAACAGAAAAATACACTGCGCTAAAAGCGTACTACATTACGCAATGTAATATAAAAGTGTATGTGTCTACAAACCACAACATATAAAAATATTTAAATGTGTGCCCTCCTAAAACAAGCATAGAATACTGGTGAATATATGGTTAAAATAAATAAATAGTTAAAATAGTTGCTTCATAATCATGAAACATTGCCGAGTATAAATATACACAACTATAAGTGTAAACACACTGAGGTGCAATAAACGAAATCAAATAAACATGCTAAAGTGCATCATAAATAAAAATAATGCAAAAAAGTGCCAAAGTGCCACACAATACAAGTGAACAAAGTCCTTACTGCAATATAATAAAGGTGGAAGTGAAATCCTGTAAAAAAAAAAAAAAAATCAGCAAAAGTGCTTATAACAAGTGTCCACTGTAATTAATTTCCAGCGTGCTCATAAATTCCTCTGTGCTGCAAAACCATGCAAAAGGTGTGATCCGTTGGTCCCCCCAGGGTAATGTGCTCACCTTAGAGCGTGTGACACAGCTGCTACACTGAGTCAAAATTGACTAACAAGGATTCCACAGACATGTAACCATAGTTTGGATGTTAGTTTGTATCTAAAATAGAAACCACATTGGAGCCTGAGACCCGGTGATCTATACTGAGCCCTGCTCTGGTTCAATAGCGTGTTTTGTAATATATAGCATTCTATGCAGCTATTATTCAGCCGGGGGGGCAGGGGAGGTCAAGCTGAGTTTTTCAAATGTATGTAAAAAAATGTCCAATGCTTAATTTATTGCCCCTTCCACCACCACTGTAAAAACCAAAGTTGGGTTAGCTCCTGCCAGCCACTATGCAGAAGGGGCTTCAGAACAAAAACCTGTAAAATATACAATATATATTCACACTGGTGCTACCCACTAATCTGCAGTGTAGAGCAAGTCCTACTTTTTTCAGCACAAGGTGACATAACACAATGTTAAAAGTCAATGCAGCATGCATCAACACAAGAAAAAACAACAGGCCATGTTCCAGGAAGTGAGGAGAAAAGCACATGTTAACCACTTGCCTACTAGGCCAATTTTGTTCGCATACATGTACAAATCTTCTATTTTTGCTAGAAAATTACTTAGAACCCCTAAAAATGTAATATTTTTTTAAAGCAAAGTCCCAGAAGAATAAAATTATGGGTTTTGCACTATTTTATGTCGCACAATTGTAGCGGTACCCCCCGTAGGGGCTGCTAAGTGATGTGGCCCACCTGTCACCCTTCCCGGCATTCACTTCCCAGACACTTAAAGACAATAAACAGTCCGTCAGCTTTGTTTTTGTATTTTATTGAGGGAATTGAACTTGGATGGGGTAGGGGAGATGGATATATGGGATGCCCAGTGGAAACAATAGCAATTTGCTTGGGACAACTATGTACAGTTCAGTAGGTTCGCTCCATTTCTCCTCCTGCATATCGCCTCCGCTTGCATGCTTCAGGCACAGCTAGCACAATGGGGTTAGGTCTGACTGACTCAGCCAGGCCTTTAGCAACAGCCTTTTGCAGGCAGGGACCACGGGCCCCTATAGTGTAGCAGATAGAAAGTTTGTGGTGCTAGCTGTCATATCTCTGGTTACTGAGCCCAGTAACCCATCTTCAGGCCCTGCCAGCCCTCTTGGCTGCAGCTGCCCTTCTCCACTGCCCTTGACAACACAGTCCACTTTACTGGCTCTGCTCTAAACCCATCCCAGACTGCATGGCTCCTAGTCCTCAGGTGTGCCTCCCCAGTTGTCCTGACTGTGCTGGTCACTCACCAGCCCTCTTGGCTGCGACCAGTTGTTCCTCTCCTTCAAGACTTGCCCGGCAATGCTCTCTCCTGCTGTCCTCTTTGCTGCTCCTGTGCCTCCTGTCCAAGATGCCTTCATGGTTTCTCGAAGGCATTAATCAGAGAAGCATCGAAGAGGCCCACATGGTAAGTCTGGAGGAGATGCAGAGATCCACAGCTCAGGTGGCAGAATTTGGCCACAGGACAACTATTAGTCGTGCACTTCACAAATCTGACCTTTATGGAAGAGTGGCAAGAAAAAAGCCATTATTGAAAGAAAGCCATAAGAATTCCCGTTGGCAGTTTGCGAGAAGCCATGTGAGGACACAGCACACATGTGGAAGGTGGTGCTCTGGTTAGATGAACTTTTTGACCTAAAAGCTATACGTGGTGGAAAACTAACACTGTACATTACCTTGAGCGCATCATCCCCACCGTGAAACATGGTGGTTGGAGCATCATGTTGTGAGGATGCTTTTCTTCAGTAGGGACAGGGAAGCTGGTTAGAGTTCATGGGAAGATTTATGGAGCCAAAGACAGGGCAATCGTAGAAGAAAACCTGTTAGAGTCTGCAAAAGACTTGAGACTGGGGAGAAGGTTCACCTTCCAGCAGGACAACGACCCTAAACATACAGCCAGAGCTACAATGAAATGATTTAGATTAAAGCATATTCATATGTTAAAATTGCCCAGTCAAAGTTCAGACCTAAATCCAATTCAAAATATGTGGCAATACTTGAAAATTGCTGTTCACAGATGCTCTCCTTTGAATCCGACACAAGGAATCACTCTAGATGTGCAAAGCTGGGAGAGACATACCCAAAAAGACTTGCAGCTGTAATTGCAGCAAAAGGTAGTTCTACAAAGTATGGACTCGGGGGGCTGAATACAAATGCATGCAACACGTTTCACATATTTATTTGTATAAAAAAAAAAAAAAAAAAAAATCATTTATCATTCTCCTCCCACTTCACAATTATGTGCAACTTTGTGTTGGTCTATCACATAAAATTCCAAAAAAATACATTCATGTTTTAGGTTGTAACTTGACAAAATGTGGAAAATGTCAAGGGGTATGAATACTTTTTCAAGGCATTGTACATAAAAGTTCATCGCCTACTCTAAGAAATGATACCAGAATCATGGCTGCAGCTGCAGCCATGATTCTGAGATCACAGCTCCCATCCAAGAATATATATATTTATGGCAGACAAGAATTGGTAAAATGCAACATCCCAAGATGCAGCATGCCAACACACATGCATTTACCTGCACTCAACACACTTGCGGTGTCAATGGATGCTAAGGGTTCTATATATGCTACTAAGACCACCAATGTTTAGGAGGGCTCAAATTAGGGTTAACATGGTTATAGCGGCTATTATTAGTTCTGCAACTGGCCACTGGAGGATTATTGAGCATACAATAAAGATCAATATGGAGCTCAGAAATTGGTGGTTACAGCACGGAATGCAATTATAGAAGCAGGAGACATAGAACTACATACTAAGGGCTAGGTGCAAATACTGTACGTTTTATATTGCAGAAAAGCAAAGAAAGAAATATTAAAAGTTTGATCTCCCTTCAATGACATTGATATCCCCAATTTGACAATCTTAAGGAACAGTTATCATTCTTTAGAAAAGAATATCCTAAAAGCCTGCTTATTATCAATGCCTACAATAGTTGGCTTGGCAAAAATCCATTACCCGTAGAATGAAGGTGGACAATATTTAAATTATGCAAAAGAACAACTATCTATATTCAACGTTCCAAAGATCATCAACAGTTAATTTACACTATAGTAAACACACAAAAAGGTACCGATTAGCTCATTCTATTAATTAGTACATTACCATATTTTACAATTAACAAAGAAGGCTTAATAAATGGCAGCAAGCAGCAACTGGAAGAAGATTAGCTTAGAGGAACCAAGCAGATGATTGTTATAGTATCACGCAAGGCTAATGTGTCCTAATCTATGCTGTTCTTTTTAGCAAACTGAGAAAGGAAATTCATTAGCCTTCACTGATGCTTGCAATACTCCAGGAGATGCCTACAATGCATGGTTAGAACACGTTCGTCAAAGATCCTTTTCAGCTGAACACTCTTGTAGAAAGAAGTACATATTATCAAGAGAAAGACAATGCATTTCCGAGATAACATGACAAATTGCCAGATCCTTAAAACCAGTAATGATATCTAAATTAATAAGTTCTGTAGCCAGGAAATTACATTTTATCATCTTTGTTAATTATCTACTTTCCCTCTTAGTTTCAGCCTGATATCAAGATTGCATATTCAAAAATAATCAAATAGAGGTTCTTTGAGTTTAGGAGGGAAGAGTAATAGAGGTATTGTATTGCAATTAAAACATTACATTGAAAGGAAAAGAACTAAAGCATTTATATTTTATAAATGACTACTGCATTTGGAGGGTTCTGCAGTAACGGAGGGGGTGGGTGTCTTGTGTTTGGCTTCCTCTCAGCCAGGAAAATGCTCAGCTGGCAAGCTGTCTGAGGTGTTTAGGTTCAGTGACAGGGGTGTTGGGAGGCGGTGGTAGAGGTGCTGGGTAAGAAGATGTCAGGGTGTCTTAAATAGTCCCAATACAGAAGCTGTCTACTTGTATGCCTGCAAAGAGGCTAGTCTGACTGAGCACCACCCGATATGGTGCAGGCTACCACACCACATCACCTGCTGATATAAGGTTTGTGAAAGGGGGTTTCTACTTAGCAAGGGAGGTTGTTAGGTTTAAGTTATTTGAATTTATAAGAAGCCTCTTGTCGTGCAGCTGACTGCAACGGTAACAAAAGACACTCTTTTAGAAAGGTACCCTAATGCACAAGTACAGTAGGTGGTAGCAGACTCGCACTCCCATGCACCAGAAGGCTGTGTCCATTTTTGTTAAATGGCTGCCTTAATGCAACACGTTAACTTGCATGCAATAACCAACCGCAATGGAGCAACATCGTGTAAAGGGGGCTTTACATGGAAATCCAAGAGAAAATGGATTTTAAAAACTTTGGATTGATCCAGCTGAGATACCTGTAATGCTTGATATACTACATCCAGATGGTTGCTGGGGATGCTAAAAATCTTAGTTTATTTTCATGCCAGATACTATCAGCTGTGATCTTCTGGCTCTGGCTAGTGCTCAGTGAAGGATATTGTCATTTGATCTTCCCCTTCTCCCCTCTCTCATCCATCATAAAACATCTTGTATTAATTTTCACAGAACACAAGGCAATCTGTGATTGGACAAGTGATGATGGCCCTGTCATACATACACACCTCCTTTTCTATCCTCTCTCCTTGTCCAAGCGCAAAACTTATGACTGCATCTGGAGTTTTAGCTGCCAGCTACATGCAAAGGCACCACTCACCGCTCCGCCTGCAACCACCCCCTCACCACCACTGCACCAGCACCCCCAACATTCCCCCTTTTCACTGGGCCTGCGCTCCCTTTCTTATCACCACTCCTCGAGGGTCTGTCACCCTTAGACAAGGGAAACTCCCTTAGACTATCAAACTTGTATAAAAATCAAAAAGTCGCGCTAGAAATAAATACTGCGCTTACACTAATTGGCATAAGCTGCGACTAGAAAGTAGTAAACCATAAATCATATAAAAATCAAAAAGTCGCGCTAGAAACTGAGGGTGACAACAGGAGGTGTCAAAAAAATCTCATAAAAATATGAGGGTGAGTGATGATCACTGAGTGAATGATAGAAAATTTTGTGCTTATCAATGTAATTAAACACTGTGAAAATAAAAGATAAATCTGAAAATGACAATTAGTTGATGGGACACAGATATTGACCACTATGTCCGAAAAGAGTTATCAATAATAAGTGACACAATCACTAACAGATGAATATCTCAAAATAACAGAAAAAGTGATAATGTGACACATCTATGGAAACTATACCATAATTCATATATAAAAACAATATAGAGATGAAGAAAAATAAACCCAAAAAAAGTCCATAACTCAAATGAAAAAATAATGATTAAAGTCCATCCATGCTAGATGACATGCATGAAACCAAGTTTGTCTCCAAGTGCTCTGTGAAAATGGAACATAAACTTGCTGTGATGACAGTAGAGTGCGCAGATAGACCTCCACCTCTTAATAAAAATGCTGCCTCTTACCAGATGGAATTGGTCTCTTACTAACAGGAGACCTAAAGGGCGGATGGCTGCAACCCCAGCCAGGGATCTTTAAAACAGGCGCTTGGCGTCCAAATCCAGGGACTCTCTCCAACTCACATCTCCTCTGCTGCTCCTTCCAGGGAAGTCTCCTCGCTATCAAACTTGTGTATGTTAAAATCATTCTCTTTCTTAATCACTTACTGTCCGTTTTCAGGAACAACTGGTTATATCAGCATCATGGCTGCAGCTGCTTTTTTTATTTTAAGTACCAAAATTTGCAGCTAGTGATGGGCTTTCATGTAAAAGTGATCAGAGTGACGCTACAGCTGCCCCATCACTTTTAAAGGGTGTGGAAGGGGGTTCCTCCCCAGCTGCTGCCCACCAAGGGTACTACTAAACTCAGTCGGACCAACTAAACACAGAGGACAGGGAGGAACATCCATTCCTCAACTTTCCTTTGGGACAAATGAAGCCAGAGGCAACATGTATTGCATCACTTCCAGTTTTGGTTTGTTTACTGGTTTGTACCGGCTAAAACAGGCAGCCAATCAAACCGATCTCAGTTGGATTAGTTGCCTTGGAGGGCAGAGGAGAGATCAGGGGTCTAATAGAGTCCAGATCTCTCAATAAAGAGTACCTATCACTGCCCATGCTATCACAAGGAATGCTGCTCATTCCTTGCTATAGCAACAAAGTTGAATAAATTTAAATTAAATAATAAAAATTAAAGCACCCCCCCCCCCCGTGCTCACCCGCAAATGCGAACGCACACAAAGATCTTGCACGCATATGTAAATGGTGATTGCACCACATATGTGAGGTATCGTTGCGAACGTCAGAGTGAGAGCAGTAATTATAGCACCAGAGTTCATGTTTTAACTGTAAACTGATAACCTGTAAAGGCTTCTAAAGCTTTGCCTGTGGAGATTTTTTAGGTACCATAGTTTGTCATTATTTCGCAGGCGTGCAACATTTTTAATCTTGATATGTTTGATATCTATTCACTCAGAGCAACATCATCTTTTATATTTTAGCAAAAAAGTGGCTATTATATTGTGTTTGCCTACACTAAAATGCATTTAAATGCATTTTTTTTTCCAGAAAATTTGTGTTTGATAAATGGCTGTACAAATATCATGCAATATAAAAAATTGCAACAGCCACCATTTTATTTTCCAGGTCCTCTTCAGAAAAAAAATGCTGATTTTAAACAGGAATGTGAAAAATGTCATAAGTGACCATGACTGGAAGTGGATAATAGGTTATAATTAACCCTTATGCAAATAATAAATGAAAGCCTGGCAGTATCCTGAATAGTGAGTATTGAAAATAGTGTCTGTTCTCTGTAAGTTCTCAATTAGGAGCAGAGCAAAAAATGTGTAGCTTGCCTTGGACAGTTAGTTTACTTACCTTCATTGTGAATAAGCTTAACAGTGGCCTAAAACTATTTTTCAGATTTAATGAGGTTTTTCCACTTTTAAAAGAAAATGTTAAACCCCCTGCATTTGGCCCCCACCACAGGTGTTTCATGTATAGTTGTGCTGCCAATCCATTGAAAAGTGATATTTTAGTTAATGCTGGAGCCTAAGGGCTCCCTCAAAACAATCTACACACAATGTGCTCTGTATATGCACTCCACACATCACATTGTTTAATTATTTTTTTTACTTGATTAAAAGTGAGAAAACCACTTTATCCAGCTTTATGCACTGCGCAGCAGTGCATAGACATGTGGTAATTTGTGTTGTACTGCATGTTACATGACGCAAACCAGGACACGTGTATGGGATGAGCAGGGCATATAGAGAACAATCGATTTCCCATGTACCCTTGCGTTAAGCCCACGTTGACCAATGCAGATCAAAGTAGTTCAACTCACCTAATGTGAACAAGCTCTGCGTCATCCCTTGACTTTAATATGTCCTGGATACTCAAACAACTACATCTACCTGCCAATAACGGACACTGTACCTTCCCACTGGGAATTGGGGTCTTTCCCCACACCTCACTCCTTAAGAGATGCAAGAAAGTGTGAGGTGGTATAATTCTCCAGTATCTACTAAGAACAATTTTGAGGGGAATGCCATTTTTATCAGTACTTTCATATAGTTAAAAGGCCAAAAGTGTTCCAAGTTGCTTTGACAAACACTTTGAAACCAACTTGTTTTTAATTGGTGTCTGAGGCTGGAATTCTTCTTTGCAATGCAGCCTGCACTGAAAACAAATAATTTTTAAAGCTTTCAATCAAAATCTAACATTTCTTTACAAGATTCCTTTCATACAAATTATTATTAAAAACTTTGTGTCCATAGCAACTCATAACAATAAAACTTGCAGTGATGTAACCAAGGTGAATCCTGGTAGGTTGCGAAGGATCACTTTAGAATGAGCTAAAGTATGATTCCTGTATGTTTAATATAGATAGCCCAAATTTTGAACTTAAAAAAACAAATGTTGGACAGCTGTGAAAACAAGTTGCTCACACCTATATGTAATCCACGGAAATAAAGGTAAAACAAGGGAAACAATAAACCTCAGTTCTCTAAAACACTTAATAGTAAACTATCACCAATAAAGTTTGAAGTATTAAATCAGGAGTGTAAATGTCTCTCAACAAGAGTTTTGTGTATACTACCATAATCACTCTTAATGGGTTCTCAGCAGTTACCTCTTTATAACATCATATATCAATGTTCTTGTAAAAATAAGGATATTGGGGTAAAAACAGAACGTAAGATTCTGGACAGAGAAGCAAGCACCTCTGCAGTTTTCTTAAAAATGCTTAAGAGTTTCTCTGCATGGGATGTTTTTATAGGAGAAAGGTAGAGTAGAACTATAACTGGAAGGAAGATATCTATGTGCTGTCTACTACAGCCAATCCAATTCCAACCATTAAATTTCTTAGAAAAAAATGTAACCAAGAACTTGGAAAGAGACAGTTAAAGTGTTACTAAACCCACAAAATCAGTCTGTATATGCAGTAAAGCATGCTTGTTATACCCACTGTGGAAGAGGTTAATGCTCTTAATTGTGTAAAAAGTCTGTTCAATCCTGTCTCCTCTGATCATTTCCTTCTTCCACGGTCTCCAAAAAATAACCTGATCTTTACAGAGCCAGGGACAGGCTGCACATGCACAGTTTGGTGTGTATTGCTAGAGAGTTTTTTTTTTCTTGGGAGGATGCATGTGATCAGCACTGGGCCAATCAGCACTGTCCAGACAGAGGGTCAGGGGTCCTGCATTGTCATAGGACAACTGTGGGAGAATGAAAATTCCTCCTACAAGCTTTAACCAGACACTGATAGAAATCACAAGACTGCTGTAACTTCTGATGAAAAAAGGTATGTAGCAGTTTATATTTACAAAAATAATTGCATTTCCATGTTCTATGTACTGCGGGAGACAAGATATAGTGAATGCAGGGTCCTGGGTTTAATAAAACACTTTAAAATTAGTGATCTAAATTATCACAACATAAAAATGGGTCAGGGAATTGTAGGTTTACACCCCCTGGGCCTTATAAGAGCAATATAACTCATATACTGTATGTCAATTCGCTTAGCAGTCTATGGCATTTGGAACTTTCACACTTTTTTTTTTTTTTTTTTTAACAGAACATTTTTTATTGAACAAATCAGCATTACAATACAAATTGAGTTAGTGCATTCAGTACAAAAATAACAAGGACAGTAAGATCTACCATCATCCGGTAGCCACTATTTATCAAACATTCCAGCTGTGCAGATGTGAGAAGTATCACCCAACAGCATAGCTTAGTGCATTATAGTATTATAAAATCTTAGGTAACCTTATGTAAGTAATCAGTATTCGATTAAACCTGGGCGGGGGGGCGGGAAGGAGTGGGGGGGGGGGAGGGAGAGGGGAGGGGACGGAAGGGGATGAGGGATGGGGGTGGCCAGGACAGAAGGAGAATAAACATGGGATAAAAAATGTCCTCCAATGTGTTTCGCATCATAATTAAGGGGTAGGGGGTTCAGGGTCCCTGGAAGCATCTACCCAAGAGGACCAGATTTTATCAAATTTCCCTGGGCATTGCCTACTTTCATATGTCATTCTATATAGAGGGAGTACCAAGTTAACCGACCTTTTCCACGAGGCTAGAGTAGGAGGCTCTACCAGTTTCCATCTGAGTAAAATTTCACGTCTAGCATAAAATAACGAGAAGGTAAGACACAATTTACTACACCTATGTCCCTCAACATCTTCCAAATGGCTGAGTAATAATATTTGAGGATCAACCGGTAAAATTAAACCCGTGACATTGCCCAGTGTGGAGGCCACTCCTGTCCAGAAGGGTCGGAGTTTGGGACAGGACCAGACCATGTGCCAGAAAGTGCCCACCTCCTGCCTGCATCTTTGGCAGTTGGGATCTCTTTGATGGTAAATGTGCGCCAATCTCTGTGGGGTGAAATACGCTCTGTGTAGGAACTTAAATTGTACGAATCTATCTTTTGCAGTGATCATGGAAGGAATGTAGGAAATCGAACACTCCTTCCACTCTTCCTCATCCAAAGAAGGAATATCCATCCTCCACTTTTCCCAGGTTTTAGTCAATTTGGTGTCATACTCTACTGTAAGGTATAGATATAGTGTTGAGAGAGGTTTCCCCATCACACTGGAAATCAGGACCCGTTCAATGGAGTCAGGTTCCAAAGTGAGGGGGGCAGGGAACTGGGCTTCAAAGGCGTGCTTCAGCTGCCAGTACCTGAACTGAAAGGAGGACGGGATAGCAAACGACTACCTCAGAGCCTGAAAAGTCATAAGCCTACCGTCCTGAACTATATGTTTTAAGGTAAGGATTCCCTTCTTTGCCCATAGAGAGGGGTCCTGTATACTATAAAAGTGAGGAAGCATAGGGTTACCCCAAAGGGGCTTGTGTGGTGAAATGTGATTAGGTTTCCCGTATTTCCTCCTAGCCTCCTGCCAGACCCTCACAGTGGTTCGCATCAGAGTTGTCATGGACGAGCTGGCCCTAAGTCCAGGAAACGGGAGATTGCTCAGGGCAGCGAAGGATCCCAGAATGGCTGCTTCCAGAGTGACCGCTGGGTTCTGTGCGGGCTGGGAGAACCACCACCGAATCGTGACCAGGACAGCCGCCCAATAATAAATTTGAAAATTCTGCAGTACCAGTCCACCCCCCGAAAGTGGGAGATAGAGGATCTGTTTGGCCACACTGAGCGGCCTCCCCGCCCAGACAAAGTGTATCAGCAGACTCTCCAACCTCCGGAAAAAGCCTTGGGGATGTAAATGGGGGTATTGCAGAAGAAATATAGATATTTGGGAAGGTAAATAATTTTTAGCAGATTGACTCTGCCGACGGGGGTCAGTGGGAGGGAACGCCATGCAGCACACCTAGCCGTTAGATGTGTCATGAGTGGTCACAGATTATTTTCCAGATAGTCCTGGACTTTACCACTAATTTTAATCCCTAGGTATTTTAAGTCATCTACCCATTTGAGTTGCGGATGTGGCACCCTAGGGGTCAAGGGATGGAGCGGGAAAAGAACCGACTTGTCCCAATTGATGCGAATCCCCGAGTACCCGCCAAATCGATTAATTAGTTCCACTGCAGTCTGTAAAGAGGACTACGCATCTGCTAAATAAAGCAGAGCATCGTCCGCATACAGCGTTATCTTTTCCTCGACTGGACCTACCTGGAGACCCCTTACACCAGGATCTGCCCTCAGCAATATAGCCAGGGGCTCTATTGCCAGAGCAAATAAGCCCGGGGAGAGGGGGCAACCCTGTCTTGTGCCCCGAGATAATTGGAACTTCCCTGATAGGCAGCCGTTGGTACGAATTCTAGCTGAAGGACTACGGTATAGCATGCGGAGCCAGTTCGTGAAACCCGGGCCAAACCCAAATCATAAGAGCACCTCCCATAGGTAGCCCCACTCGACGGAGTCAAAAGCCTTCTCCGCGTTGAGTGAGGCCACCGTCCCATTAGTCTTCTCGTCTGCCCTGTCTATGTGTGTATGAAGGCGTCTGATATTAATGTCAGTGCCTCTTCCGGGCATGAAGCCTGTTTGGTCCCTGTGGATCAGGGCAGTAATGACCAAATTAAGCCTATTGGCCAAAACTTTTGCATCCACATTCAGAAGGGATATGGGGCGATATGAGGAGCATAATGTGGGATCTTTCCCTGGCTTGGGGATCACCACTATAATCGCGTCGCTCATTGTGTCCGGGAGTTTCTCGAGGCGCGTCGATGCAGAGAAGAGGCCCTGAAGTTTATCAACTAGTTCTATAGCATATTGTTTGTAAAACTCCACAGGGATGCCATCGGGTCCCGGAGTTTTCCCTGCTTGCATTGATTTAAGTGCCTGGATTATCTCTAAGGACGTAATGGGGGTGTCGAGTTTGTCACGATACGTTACCGTAAGAATTGGGATATTGATGTCATCTAGATATGCTACCAAATCCTCCCTTTCATAGTCTGCCCTGGACGTGTAAAGGGATTCGTAAAATTCCGCAAAACAACGATTGATGCCCTCTGGTGTGTGGGTCAGCTGTCCCGAGGAGTCCCTGATATGTGAGATGCTCATCCCTCCCGCCTGCTCTCTAGAGAGCCAGGCCAACAGACGGCCTGACCGCTCTCCCTGCTCAAAGATCCGTTGGGATCCAGCCAGCATTTTCTTCTGGGTAAGAGAGGTACGGAGACGAATAACCTCCTTCGTCATAAGTTGTAACTGTGAATAGTGTATAGGTTCTTGAGTACGAACAAAAAGAACCTCAGCACTACTCGCCTCTCTCTCAGCCTTTATCAAGTCTGCCTTACGCTCCCTGCGAACTCTGGCAATGATGGTCTGGTAATGTCCCCTCGTCGTGGCCTTAAAGGCATCCCACACACTGGGGTCAGCTGAGCCTACGTTAACCGCCCAAAAGTCAATCAACTCAGTTCTGATTTGGGAGTCCACAGCAGTGTCTGAAATCCAGAATCTGGAGAGCCTCCATATCCTGTCTACTGAGCCCAGGGAGAGGTCCAATGACAACAGCAAAGGTGCGTGATCGGAGATTCCCCTAGGCAATATTTGTATGTCTGTGACCCGTGGGAGGACCGGGCTCCCAGCAAAGATTAAGTCTATATGGGAAAAGGTTCTATGAGAGGCCGAATGGAATGTGAACGCCCTGGCCTGGGGGTGTCTCCACCTCCAAACATCTGACAGGCCATAGGTATCTGCCCATTCAGCCAACCCAGGGCAATGATGTCCCGCAGTCCTCAATCTGTCAAGAACCGGGTCAGGGACCAAATTAAAGTCACCCAGTATGATATTATTGTCAGATGCAAAGTCGGCCATTTTGCTGGTGATCTGATTGAGCACCAACAAGGAAGCCGAAGGGGGCAAATACAATCCCACAATGGTCCACGTTAGAGAGTATATTTTAGCATGAATAATAACATACCGTCCATCAGGGTCCAGGGCCAAATCCAAGAGCCGGAAAGGAAGGGATTTCAGTATCAGGATAGTAACACCCCTGGAGAAACTGGAATGTGTGGAGTGGTAGCCCACCCATGGTTTTTTAAGGGCCAGAACCCTACTTCCAATTAGGTGCGTTTCTTGGAGCACACATATATGTGGGTTATAAGCTTAAATGAATTGGAACACCAGGGAGCGCTTAACCGGGGAGTTCAATCCCCTGGTGTTCCAGGAAATGATATTAAGGGAGGACATGGTTACTAGAGATGATAAGAATATTAGGATCAGTATAGGTCACAGCTCCTGGATTGGACCCCCGAACCCAAAACGGACACATCTGGAAACACTGCAATGCTGATAAATCAATTATTTTAGTGCAAATATAGAACAAAAACAAAACCAAACTAAAAACAAACATAGGAGCCCAATATCTAAAGTAAATTGAGCGAGCACCATAAGGGGAACTTACCCTACCCCCCACCCAACCCCCCCAAACTGAGGCGGGTTTCATTCCCAAACCGATTCAGCTTGCCGGCTGCAACAGGGGGTCCATGGAAGAGGCGAGCCTTACCCCCCGAGATTTCCTATGGGGGGGGCAAGCAGCAGTTCAAGCAGCTTTCCAAGTGTAAGATCTCCGCTGTTGTAATATAACAGGCTGTGAGGATGTAAAAGTCAACCAGAGAAAAGTAAACCATGTTGCATCCCCACAGTAAAGTCGATCCAGCAAAAGGAGGACACATAGCATGAACCCCAGTGCTCCGCGAAAGGGAGCAAGAGCAAAGGAACCTCATAACTCAACAGTCTCCTGCCCATATCCTCCGGCAGGGGCACAAACTTAGATGTTTCTGGTAGGGATAATTAGCTACCCCATCAAGTCCGCACACACCATGGGTTTAAACTGGGCATAACAAGTGCAACAGAACTAGGCACCCATGGGGTAATTCTTGTGGAAACTCAGACCTGAGCCCAGGTCACAGTGAATAAGCAATGAAAGGAGGTCAAGCGGCACATACCGGTTAGTCGATCAACGGATCTGTGGTAATGAGTCCAGCCAGGTAGAGGCCTCTCTTGGTGTACTAAAGAATCGAGTTGTCTCGCCGTCTTGGACTCTCAGGCGAGCAGGGAAGAGTACACTGTAGCGAATACTGCGTGATCTCAATGCCGCTTTGACTTGATCGAAAGATTTCCTGAGCTTCTGGGTCTCCACTGAGTAGTCAGGGAAGATCATCAACTTAGCATTTTGGTATCTGAGGTCCCCAACATTTCTGGAGGCGCGGAGGACTTTGTCTCTATCTCTGAAGTTGAGGAGACGGAGAATGAAGGTGCGGGGAGGGGATCCAGGAGGCCCCGGCTTAGGCGGGATGCGGTGTGCCCTCCCAACCGTGTATTGGGGGGACCAACGGGCCTCGGGTAGAAGGTCACGCAACATATCCTCTATAAAGGAGGTAGGATTGTTCCCCTCCGCCCCCTTTGGTAAACCAATAATACGGAGGTTGTTGCGCCGATTTCTGTTCTCTGCGTCTTCGGGTCTGTATTCTAGGGCCTTTACCTTGGTTTGAAGTGTGCGGAGAGCTACTCCATGCTCCGCCATAGGGTCTTCAGTGGTGCTCAGTCTTTGCTCCGACTCAGTGGCTTGCGACCTGAGTTTGTCTATATCTTGGCGGATTAGTCCCATATCCAACTGAACCGCCTCAATTTTTGTTGCGAGTGTTGATTGGCAAGTGGCGATGGCCACCATTACGTCCGCCAGCCAGGGGGGTCGGGAGTCGTCCGACTCCATGAGGCTCGTCTGTGAGGCTCCATGGGCGCTGGGGGTGGAAGGAGCCACTGGACAGGGGCAGGCGGGTGTCTGAGGGGAATCAGACTGGCAGAAAGGTCAGTTTTTTGCCCCCTTTACTATACTTTGCGCTAGAGTTCCTGCGCCTCATTCAGCTGTCCGGGGTCCTGCTCTGTGCAATAATCAATAGGTATCTGTGGGAGCCTAAAAGGGGGGACAGGGATAGTCAAACGGTTGGTGCAGTGTAGCATGTATCCCTCCAGACAGATCCCCCCCCCCACCTGCGTGCGGCCTACTGATTACAGGAGCTGTCTCTAGGCTTCCAGGGGTCTTCAGGGGTTTACAGTCCCTCCCCAGCCTATCTCACTCAGGGTGTCAGGGGTGAGGGATGCCTCAAGCCCTCTTCGGTGCCCAGAAGGCACTCACCCGTCCTCACAGGCCACACTGTTCCAGGGCTAGGGCTCGATCCCAACTCCAGGCAGGTCCAGAGTCCGCAGGCCGTCAGGAAAGGCAGCGGCTGCGGCCTAGTGTCTCACAGGAGGAGAGACTGGTCCAGGATCGGCCTGTATCCCAGCTAGGCCTGATTTTCCCGACCTCCATCCACGGCCTGTGGCGATCCGGGAGTCCCGGTCTGTAGGGCCGATCGCGCCAAGGGTGCTCCGGCTCGCGGCAGGGCCCGTCAGGAAAGGGCGCGGCTGCGGCCTAGTCGTCCGGGGTAGGCCGAGGAATGCCGATCGCGGCCTGGGGGTGAAATCCTCGCGTCCCCGCAGCAGTCGGGAGATCTCCGCAGCCTCCTGAGCAGACTGGTGCTGTTTCCAGGGATTTTTTTTTATGATGGATCCGGATTTTAGATTTAGAAAAGCGGAGCTCTCAGAAGAAGCTGCCGCTCACAGCGCCATCTTGGCCACGCCCCGGAACTTTCATACTTTACATGGAGGACTGTTAATATGGTGGTTGACGTGGTAAATTAATCTGTGGATGGCTAAAATTGAGTCAATGGTGTAAATCCAAAAGGCCAGTCAAGTAATTGTAACATAAGTAGTAAAAACTCAAGACAGCAGCTCAAGCTACACAACATAAGAGGAAATATAGGTGCGACAATGAGTAGATAATTTGTGAATAGGTAGTAGCATAGAAAGTAATGGTTGTCTTATCCTGAGGTGTAATAACTTCCAAGGAGCCAGGTGAAAAAAACATAGAAGGGAGGTAAGAGGGGAATGGAAGAAGATAAAGCATGGTACATTCCAACAGGTTTTTTCCTGTGCAGCCCAGCGAGTTGCAGAAAAAAAAAAAAAAAAAAAAAAGACTGACATCTCCAGTCGGAGCCACTGAACTAACAATGCAAGGTTAGTTCAGCGATCTCCCCTGATGAGCTGCTGTGTTCTGATAGGGGGTCGACCCCCCTGCCAGAACACTCTGCTCAGCGCTCTCTGCCATTAGCTGAAAGCACTGATCGGAAGTTGGTCGGATGCTGGTTTTGCAGATCAACACACACACACGGGCCAAAGGTCAGGCGTTTCTTTTTTTTAACCAACCGTTGTCTCCCGACATTCAGCCCGTGTGTACCAGGCTTACGAGGAGTTCCCAGGGGACTGCCTCTAGAGAAGGTTGGGGGTGGCACTAAATCAGGTGAACGGAGGGATATTAAGGAAGCAACAGAGAGTTGTCAAAGGGGGGGAGGGCAACAAATGGCACACCCAGCGTTGCCATAGTTTTGTATACTTTGTGACCCTGTCTTGGAGGACAGTTTTGATTTAAGCATGGATCATAGCCCGTGTCATCTGGTCCATAGTCTCCACTATATTAAGAGAATTTGATTTCCAAGTCTTCGCTATGGTCTGCTTGGCGGCCATCAAAACCTGCAACAAACTATTTAAATTGGGTTCTAAAAAAAAACAAAAAAACAAAAAAACGGGGGGCATGAGTTGAGTAATTCTAAAAGGAGGTTCAGGAGGACTACAGTGGAAAATACTGTAGAGAGAACATGGAATACCTCAATCCAACTTACAATGAGGCAGGACCACCAGATGTATAGGTGTGTGTACTGCAGACATTTTTTGTGATTTTTGAAATATCTGGCAATTCCACAAACAGACAATGAAGGTTTTGCAATAGTCCTAGTTAATCATTTATACAGATAATCTTCTAAATGGTGATTTATTTTCACTATAATACATATATATGTATATAGATATCCATCTATAGCTCTCTCTATCTATATACATACACACAAATTTATATATATATATATATATATATATATATATATATATATATATATATATATATATATATATATATATATATATATAAAAAATACTGCTATATAGCACAAATAACTCCAAATATTGGAACAGTAGAAACATTGAACACAATAGCTACGTAATATAGTATTGTATTTGTATTAAATTGTTGCTACTGTAATCAGAAATCCCCTAGAGAATTTTAGTGAAGATACTAAAAGCAGGTATGGTAGCCAGTGAATATTATGGAAAAAAAAAAAAAGTTTAAACCTCATCAGCAGCAAAATGTTTATATAAAACAAATTGTGACATATGGAGCTGAATGGTGGCTCTTCACAAACACAAAAGAAAAGGCTTGATCTACTTGAACGCAAGGGGGGATATACTGTATGGCGATGTACTTTAAAATTAAGTACAGAGATCCAGAAATGCGATGGAGTATTGACGCCAAGGCCAACGACAAACGTAAGAAGCTCAAAAAGGAAGGTATGCTTCTTCTAATAACTGTTATCATGAGGGGGTTGTTAAATATGTTAAAAAAAAAAAACATTAAAAAGGAATTAAAAAAAAAAAAAAAAAAAAAAAAAAAGGTTGTGCCTAAACTACCTAAACTATTGTTCACTGCACAAAAGCCAAAAGGTCATTTACATTCCATCATTTTTTTCATAATTTCAAAGCATACAGAAGCTAGAAAAAAATAATCAGAATGGCAAAAATGTTAAATTAGATTGCTAAAAAGAGTAAGATAATCAGAGACTGGGCATCCTAAAAAATGTTAATTGAAAGTCAGCCACTGAGACCAAAGAAAAACCCATGCCATGAGATATTTTCTTCAGCTCTGTGTATATGCAAGTGAGAGGGGTAAGTATTGTTGAATATAAGAATGGTAACACAGTTTGAAATGCCCCACAGTGGCTTAACACAGACATGGCACAAAAATATTTAGGCTGACCAAACACTAGTAGAATTTTGTTAGAATTTTTGGTTTTAAGAATGTTTGTTCAATTTTCTCATTATTAGTAGGCATTTGTTTTCAAACACAGTAACAAGAAATTTGAAGGCACATGATGGAAAACGGATTTCTAACATTGAATGTGGTTTTCATTCAGAAAAGCGAATGTTAAAATCAAAACAAAATTTTGAAGTACTTTGGATGACACTCATCAAGTCATCAGATGTACTGGGAATTTTTTATATAAAGGTCCACACAGATAGTCATTCAAAGCACTGCCATCTTTATAATTAAAAATCTAAAGCATCTTGACCATATAGCATTTTAAAAAGAATGTATAGCAATTATTACTACTTAATTGTTATTATTAATATTTACTTTCTTTAATTTGTGGGTAGGATTCAAAAAACAAATGTGTTTGTACAAAGCATTTTGCTTGTACAACCCCAGCCTGCCACTGCAAGAGAGGCTGGCTTAAATCTTTTCTTCTCTGAACAACCCTCTACTTCCTTTAAATAACCACCCTCCCATACATATTTTTCTTTCAACTCTTTCCTCTTTGTATGTGACTTTGTAGCTCTCTGCCCTTCTGATGATGGTTATTAACCTTTTCCTAGGCAAACAATTCTATTAAACTAAGGAATAGCTGCACAGCTTCACAGCCAACATTTAAAGTGAAAAGAACCTTGGTAACCTAATGTTAGAGAATGGAAGTGAATCTGAGTAGTGGCTGTCAGGTAGGACAAATCAAATCGTTCTCAGAACCCCCATCTGTAAAGCTTCAGTCCTCCTTCTATAACACGCCTGTGGTATCAGTGACAGAAGCAAAGGAGGTGCAGCTGAGTGTAGGAATGAGCCTTTCAGTGCCCAGCCAGCACCAGGACACAACCCAGACCAGTGAGAAGCTAGGATATTGTTAAAATCCTGGAATGGTCCTGCACAACCTGGGGGTCGTAAATCATGCATAACCAAAAAATACTCTAAGCTCAGGGAATAACCAACAAAAGCAAAATATAAAAATCCAAGCTTAGGATGACTACTGCACAAAATATATGACACACTCTTTGCAAATGGAGGAAAATGTTATCTTCTATTTATGGAAAGGGTTCATTGCTGTAAAAGTTGTAAAAATGTGGAATAGACTTTCACAGAACGGCTTCAAAAATGGATAGTTTTTTAAATGAAGAAAATATAAATGCCTACTAATAAGGAATAACATTTTCAGATTTCAGAATTCAGATGAGCGTTTTATTGCTTTTGGGAATCAGATAGGATTTTTTTTTTTGCAACAGCAAGTTAGATGAAATCTGCCAAAGTAAAGGGCACTCCCCTTAGGCAGTTATTCCTGAACTAGTGTCCTCAATGGAAGATGTTCCCTCACTTTTGGTTCTGGTGACTATTCTAAAATTTGGGGATTTCCCCTCATATTTTGTTTTGGTGACAATGATCACCAACACATTTAGAGGGATAAAACAGGGAGGGGGAGGCGCCGACCCGAGTGTAGTATTAAAATTATGACTCTAATAGGATAAGATTAAAAACACTTACAAGATAATAGAAGATGCATGCTCGTCAAAGTAAAGTGCAGTCCTGGCATTCCACATGGCTCTGTGGGTCCCACTGCTGTTCTGGTAAGCTGGAAAGGATTGAGAAGCTGGCTGGAATGGATCACAGTGTTTCTCCAGGAGCAAATGAACCAAGCAGCTCCACACAGACCAGCATGGACCATGGAACAGGAAGTGATGTCACTGCAGCCCTGATTGACAAGATTCCAGCCCTGCCTATGTCCAATCAGACGCCGGTGACATCACTTCCTGTTCCATGGTCCATGCTGGTCTTTGTGGAGCTGATTGGTTCCTTTGCTCCTGGAGAAACGCTGTGATCCATTCCATACAGCTTCTCAGTCCTTTTCAGCGATCCAGAACAGCGGTGGGACCCACAGAGCCATGTGGAATGCCAGGACTGCACTTTACTTTGACGAGCATGCATCTTCTATCATCTTGTGTTTTTAATCTTATCCTATTAAAGTCATCATTTTAATACTACACTCAGGTCGACGCCTCCCCCTCCCTGTTTTTTCCTTATATGTCTTGCAGAGTCCTGGACACACTCTGAAGGATGGCTGCCTTCTGTTTTAACCCTTAATGCCCTTTCTATGGATACATCACCATCCAGCTATTACAGCCACAGACTATACCCCTAAGGATTACTCCATCTGAAGCACCAGATAAACACTGACTATACTATGTTTAGAGGGATGACTCTGCTAAGGGCGGATACAGACAGCAATACAAATTCACAGAGTCCAACCCTTCCCCACTATTTTCAACAATAAAAAAAAAAATATTTTTTGCCTTTAAATACACAGTTTTCTTGTAATAATTACTAATACAAGTATTGGGTTTATGTCTCATTGCGTTCAGTAATCCTTTCTTTCTATCCTTTGTTGTGGTTAATGTTAAGGTTTATTGGACAGCTCTCCACATAATTCTGTGGTAAACTGGATATAGGTTTGAATTAAATGTTTATTTAAATTTAAACTTTTTTTCTTCTTTTACTATAGTCTGCTGCAGACCACAAACTAAAGCTCTGTGTTTTGTGAAAAAAGTGGTGTTGTTCTATGAAACGCCTGCAACCATGTCACAGCTTTTCTGCACAAAATACTTCTGTCAGAGAGAATTAAGGGACCTTATTATTAAAAAGTATTTTTAGATGTGCTCTTATTTTTTTTTTAAATGTACAAGTTCATAATTTCCATTTATCAGTTCTGGACTTTAGGGACCTTCAAACTATTGAATGCGTTACCTTGCATCAAGGTATGCTGGGGGAATGGGCTGGCAGCTTGCCTTAACTTACAAAAATCAAATGCAGATGTGAGTGCAGAGGTTCTCATTTCCTTTCTTCTTCATCGCTCCCTGAGAAGAAGTCTCCCAGGGAGATAAAAGTTTTAAATGTGAAGAGATTGCACTGGGAAAGCATCATCCTTGAGTTTCCTGTGACATCACTGCACCATATTTAATATTAGCTCTCTAGAAGTATTTCCAACCCCCCCTCACCATCAACCTTCCCTTACTAACACCCAAGAGGCTTTTCCACCTTGACAAGGCATAACCAGTTTAAGATAGGAGGTTATTATGGTGGGAATAGGGATAAACTGCCTGGATACATCTAAGGTGATTGGCCACACTAGATGGTTACCTGTTTCATTTGAAGCAAAACCTTGGCCTGCCAAGTAGCTAAGACCTTAGGATAAAGAGTCTTGGATAAATTTGGTCTCTCAGGTCTTTAGAAACCATGCATTGATTGAGACTTATGCACGTGTAGAAGGGTAAAACACTTGGACAGCCAAGGCTCTATGTCCAGGTAGGACAATATTTCTTAGCCTTTTTGAGATGCAGCCACCCAGGCCTGATTTCCTTAAAGCCCTTACTCTCTGGGCAGGCTATGCTCAGCTCTTTTAAAACATACTGTTTGGGCCAAATTGGCACCTTCCCAAAATTATAAGAACTAATTGCATTCCAAGTTTGTGATGCTCCAGTAATTTGTAATTAAACTCACCTGTATCAATTAACAGGTGCTGACAATATAGAAATCACACGGCAACCAGTTAAAATGGTGAAAAATTGACTCAACCTTTCTGTTGTGTCTCGTGTGCCATACAACATAGAGAAGTGAAAGAGCAGCAAAGAATTGTCTGAGGATCTGAGAACAAAAATTGTGGAAAAGCATTGACAATCTCAAGGTTACAAGTCCATCTCCAGAGATCTTAAAGCGGGATTGCGGCCGTAAAAAAAAAGTCAGCAGCTACAAACACTAAAGCTGTTGACTTTAAATAAGTACTTACCTGTCCTGGGTGCCCGCGATGTCGGCCGCCTGAGGCCGACCCGTCCCTCGGCTCTCGGCACCGCCATCCTAGGTAAGGGAAACAGGCAGTGGAGCCTTGCGGCTTCACTGACAGTTTCCTACTGCACACGCGCAAGCGGCACGGCACTCTGTGAATGGCCCCTTGGTGTTCTGGGAACACACACAGTTCCCAGAAGACAACGGGGCCGCTCACCGAGGAGCAGAAGACGCCGCGGAAAAGGAAGAGGCAGATTAGGAAGACTGCCTAGCAACAAGGGTTTAGGCAAGTTTAAATTTTTTTTTTTTTTCAAATGTTTTTTTTTTAGGACTTTTGGTGTTATTTTTTTTTTTTTAGGGTGGCCCTCCCCTTTAATGTACCTGTGTCCACTCAAGAAGTTTACAGCCCATGGCACTGTAGCTAATCTCCCTGGACAAAAGAGAAAAAAAAATCGATCAAAAGATTGCAGCGAAGGATTGTTTGAATGGTGGATAAAGAACCTCAATCAACTTGCAGACAAATTCAAGCTGACCTTCAGGCACAGGGTACAACTGTATCAGCTCAAACTATACGTCACCATCTGAATGAAAAGGGATGCTATGGTAGGAGACCCAGGAGGACCCTACTGCTGACACAAACAAAAAAGCCAGATTGGCGTTTGCCAAAACTTACCTGAGAAAGCCAAAATCTTTTCGGGAGAATGTAGACAGATGAAACAAAATCACAGCTTTTTGGTAAAGCCCATCATTCTGCTTTCAGAAAATTAAATGAGGCTTTTAACCACTTCAGCCCCGGAAGGATTTGCCCCCTTCCTGACCAGGCCTGACTGCGTTGCTTTAACTGACAATTGTGTGGTCGTGCGATGTTGTACTCAAACAAAATTTATGTCCTTTTTCGCCATAAATAGAGCTTTTTTTTGGTGCTTTTTGATCACCTCTGCGGTTTTTATTTTTTGCGCTATAAACAAAAAAGTGACAATTTAAAAAAAAACGAAAAAAAAAAACACAATATTTTGTACTTTTTGTTATAATAAATATCCCATTTTTTTTTTAAACCAAATTTCTTCATCAGTTTAGGCAGATATGTATTCTTCTCCAGTAATGGCAGTGATCTGCGATTTTTATCGGGACTGCAACATTGCGACGGACACATTGGACACTTTTGACACTTTTTTGGGACCAGTGACCTTTATACAGCGATCAGAGCTAAAAATAGCCACTGATTACTGTATAAATGTCACTGGCAGGGAAGGGGTTAACACTAGGGGGCAATCAAGGGGTTAACTGTGTTCCCTGTGTGTGTTTATAACTGTGGGGGGAATGTGGCTGACTAGGACGAGGAAAGAGATCTTTGTTTCTACTTAGTAGAAAAGCACGACCTGTTTCCTCTCCCCTGACAGAACCGGGATTTGTGTGTTTACACACCCAGATCCTGGTTCTCGTTCTGTCACGAGCGATCGCGGGTGCCCAGCGTTCATTACGGGTGGGCGCTCCTGCTACAGCATCTTAAAGAGCCAACCAGAGAAGTGGTTAAATTAAAGAAAACAGTTTCTACAGTCAAACATGGTGGAAGTTCACTGGTGTTTTAGGGTTGCTTTGCTGCTTCAGGCACTGGATGTCTTGATTGTGTGCATAGCATTATGAAATCTGAAGCCTACCAAAGAATTCTCGGGTGCAATGTAGGGCCCAGTGTCACGAAGTTGGGTCTCCATTAGAGGTCATGGGTCTTACAGCTGGACAATGACCCAAAGCACACGTCAAAAAGCACCCAGAAATGGTTTAAGACAAAGCACTGGAGAGTACTGAATTGGCCAGCAATGAGTCCAGATCTAAATCCCATAGAGCACCTGTGAAGAGATCTCAAAACCGCAGTTGGGAAAAGGACCTCTTCTAATCTGAGAGACCTGGAGCAGTTGGGAAAAGAAGAACGGTCCAAAATTCCAGTAGAGGGGTGTAAGAAACTCATTGATGGTTACAAGAAGCCATTGATTTCAAGTTATTTTTTCCAAGGGGTGTGCTACCAAATATTAAATTGAGGGCGCCAATAATTTTGTCCAATCCATTTATGGAGTTTTGTGTGGAATGTGTCAGATTTGGCTTTTTGTTTCTCCACTTTTTTGTGTCATACCAATACAAACAAAAGAAATAAAGATGAGAATGCCTAAATATTATATTTGTAGTTGCAACTACTTTCTGGGCAAAGTGGTGCATTATCTGACAGAAATGCAAGGGTGCCAATATTTTATGCAAGATAGATAGATAGATAGATAGATAGATAGATAGATAGATAGATAGATAGATAGATAGATAGATAGATAGATAGATAGATAGATAGAAAGATAGATAGATAGATATACACAAGAGAAGCAGTAAAAGCACTTTAAATACAAGCACGTATTAATCTCTGTATATGTTTTAGTTTTAAAATTTTACAACAGAGCAAATCTTGACAGCCTCCTTTAATTGTGAACACACAGCAGGTGTGTCTAAGCCATTAGGAACTGACTGAAAGCCCATTTCAGAGTCTGTTGTCATCTGAGGATTTTGAGAATGAATTACCTCACACTACAAGCAATTAAGAGAGGTGGGTCAAAGCTCTTTTACTGCTTGTTAATTTTTTATTTAATGTCTAAAGTCTGGTACACTAAAGAATTTGCCTTTAGTGTAGCATGCTGAAATGTGGGTTTTCTAGACTTTAAGCAAATACTTTAGACATTTTACATGCAGAAATCTCATCTAAAATCAGGTATTTATAAGTCAAACAAGATCTTCGGATGGCTGTTTGATTAACAATAAAACAACATCTATACACATGCCATACACACAAGCAAACACACTGACAAAGAAGCATATGGCTTTGTGAAAGATGACAGCAATAATTAGACCAACAGAGCACACAGTAACCATCTGGGTAAAAAAAGAGCCTTGAATCAAGCAAATTACTAAAACGAAGGGTATGTTAACTCTTTCGCATACGGATAGCAGGACCTATGACAACAAGCTGATAATGCACAGCATGACCTGTCATTGCTCATTGACTTTTTCAGGGCCTGATTAATACAAGTATTGTAAGCAAAGACATGATCTGCTATATAGCGCTTTTAAAGAACGGCAATGTAGGTTTTAATATTAAACAAATTGTGAACACTGCTGAGCATATTCAATAAAGATTAAATAATAAATAATTATTTAGTAATCGCTACTGGGTTTCTAGCAAACAGGCGGGTATTGTTTTAACCACCTAGTCCTCAACCCTTTTTTGATCCTTCCACGAAGTCTTGACTTCACACCTTATACTGTATCAGTTATGTTTTGTAGACTACCCTAACATGTCATATTATCTGATGTCCTTCACAACACAACTTTTACGCACTTAGTCCGGCACCAGATCTTTACACCAAAATATAAAACTGACAAAGTTTTGCAGATCTAGGATTTGTTCATTTTTGTGTGGAGATCTGTGGTTTTCAGCACTAGAAAACCCTAGGCCTCTGCAAGGCCACAAAACAGTTTACTTTATATGTAGACTTGAATAGATTTCGGGTGAGCTCTGTAGTGTAGTGGTTTTTAATGTAATCCTTCACATTTCTTTTTTCATGGGGTGGTCTGGATCTGGACAGTGGAGATCAAGATCCACCTCCTTCCAAAACTTTTTTTTAGTTTTGGATAGAGTGCAGAGGGATTAGAACACCTGTCAGTTTTTACTGTTGTCTGTGCCCCCATTTAGGAGATGTACCCTCTCTATTTGACCTGTTTATCATTATCATTAAAAGTGAAAGTATAAGAAAATTCCAAATTTTAGGGTGCCCCTGGAAACGTAATAGCGGGGTAATCTTTCAATATGGACACTAGTTCTAGTCACCTGGGGGTCCCCAAGGAATTTCCTTAATTTGCAGGAATTTCCTCTCACTTCATATTTGGCTATGGGACAGTGAAGTGAAGGGAAATCTCCGCAATGGGACACAGATGGTGAAAAAAAAAAAATCTTACAGGGGTTATAACCCTCCCTTGCGCTATCAAAAATGTAAAAAAAAAAAAAAAAGTTTTGCCTATAGTACTGTAATGTTAAAATGGATTCATAGCAGAATTGAGTCAACTCGTTTCAGGGACCAAAATATCAGGACATCAAAACAAGTACAAATACAAAGATCACAAATCTAAAATGTCCAAAAGGCCATAAATAAAAGGCAATTAAAAAATAAATGAACATAAAAGTCAAAGTGTATATGCCCCTGCAATATCCAATTACAGTAAATAGCAGATTCATAAATAATAAGATCTTACATACAAATGTATATATACTGAAAATGGTTATTATAGGGGTATATACCCATTGACTTTTATATTCATTATTATTTTTTATATTTTTTTATATTTTTGCTTTGGATTTATGACGTTTGTATTTGTACTTGTTTTGTAACCTTGATGAAGGGGGAATGTGATTGGCCCCCTAAACGGGTTGGCTCCATTCTGCTATGAATCAATTTTATTGTTAAATTACCTTGGGCTCTTGGGCATTTGTCTAGCACTCTCATGTATGTACAGTATGTGTGTAAATTCTCAATTCTGGATCCTTTTCCTTATTCCTGAGTAAGCTCTCCATTTTGTGGAGTGCTGCCAAACCAAAGCTAGTGCTCAGTAACAAAATCAGTGACCCTTAGAAAATCTTAATCCAGCGCCACATTTGGTCTTGTGTTCGAACAATAAAAACTTAACAGTTTTTTCCCCTACTCTGCTAAAAATAAAGTGTTGCTGTCTATGGGCCCACTGGAAATTTCTCACTTTCTGTCCCGGTGACAACATTGTTAGTGGAAACACAAATCAGTAAAGAAAAATGTTTGCTGCTATGGGTACAAATGTTCAAATTGCTGTGGACTACTGATGTTTGCACATCGCATTTGCAGAGAAAGATCATTTTAGACTATCTCTGCTCACAATTAGTCAAGTTTCGAGGCTGATACCAATATCTTTCAAACTTCTTTGCAGATGACCAAATCAGTTAAAGAGGCAGCAGAAATTGAGTGCATTAGAAGGGGTGGTTTGCCCGTTCAGGATCTTTTATTTGTTCTGTGTTCCCGAACATGGCACTATAGTTCAACATGGGTTTAACAATCAAGGAAAATAAATAAATGCACTAGTCTATCAAACCTAAATGAACGTAATAGCATATCTCACCTTTGCCACATGGAACAAATGTTGCGTGTAAGATAAAGTCGTTCTAAAATGTATGTCAGGAACATTAAATCCACGTTTTGCCCTCTGAGCTACATGCAGAACAATGACAATTAAAATTAATCAATAGAGAAAACAAACAGGCTAAATGTTTAGCCAGATGTTAGCATTGAATTTTGGCTTTGGGCATGGTGTAGAAATGATTGGGAAAGATCCAAGATAAGGGCCGGCAGGAAAGGGGGATTACTAAGGACACAGCCAGGATAGAAGGGAATCGAGGCCAGAAGAGAATTAAGAAGATAATTAACCCATTCTGAAAAAGAAGGATTTGCAAGAAAATTCTAAAGCCTTCTAAAAAACAAAAGGGGATTGCAGTTGTCACTGGTAGTGATGGAGGGGGGGGAGAGGCGCTAAGTGTTTTTTTCTAAGCCCATAAGAATTGAAGAATCGATTGAAGGACACAGCAGCATGCCACTTGGAGCCTGAAACACTGATTACAGGGGGCAATAGATTATAAAATGATGGATAGCAGTGGTACTCACAATCTCCGACTTGATTTGTAATTTTGTGCTGTGGGAAGACTAAGCCTGCAGTTTAACAAATGATTGAAAAGCCCATATGGTAGCATTACAGTGCACAGTACATCACTGAAAGACACAAAATGAATCTGTCACAAAGAAAAAGTACATGGGTGAGAAGACTCAGATGAAAGCGGACATCCTCTGTAACCAGCTTCAGGCCAGCGATATCACTCATTGTGAATAGGATCAGCAGCACTGTATCAGTACTAAAATGTAGCAAGGGCAACTTTTGCTTGGGTGTCTCACAAAGATTTTTTGATTAATAGTAGACTCACTTTAACTCCCATACTCATTCTACAAGTTCCTCCAGAGAAATAGCAGCCATCTTCTCTGCTCTTCTATTTTTAGTGTTCACCAACACATTTTGGTCATCCTTAGTAATGTAAGGTAAGATGTGATTAGACAGAGCTCAGCAGTAAGACACCTGCATGCCTTAGCTCACACAGTGTGATATTTGTCTCCTGCTAGAATGCACAAGAGTGACCAGTATGGTAGGTCACATAGGTGAACCCAGATCAAAACAGGTTACAGGGTATTGCCCTAAAACAGTATCATTAAGCAATGCACGTAAAACCCCAATGTCTACACAAATCTCCAATGATTTGTGCAGATTTAGGTGGTTGTTACCTTTAGGCTGGGTTCACACTGCAGCACGCTCCAACTCACAGCAGAGGTCGGGTGTGTCTCCATTCACCATTTAAGCCCGAATTTTTGGCCAAATTCGGACCTGAAATGGACCAATAGACACACAGGACCCCTGTGCAATTCGCACCAGAGCCACTCTGGAGATGTGTGAACCGGCTCCATAGAGAGCCAGTCACAATCTCCTGACATGCGAATTGGATGCAGCAAAACCGCACTGACATCCCCTCTATTTTATCAAGGCATACCACAACCTGTAATTGATTTTTTTAAAACAAAGCCAGTAAATACCCTTTTTCAGATATATTCAGGCAGGTCATATGACTCCCAGCCGCTCTTCTATTCCGATCCAGGGCTACAGCGGGAGGGGCTGAGATCTTCCTCTGACATTAGCTGGGAAGGTCATGTGGCCGCTCAGCCCCTCCTGCTGTAGTCCTGGATCAGAAAATAGGGGGGGGGGGGGAGTGATGTGACCGGCCTGAATACATCTGAAAAAAAGGTATTTACAAGTGTCGTTTTAAAAAAAAAAAAAAGAACACTCAGTGTGTTATGCCTGGATGAAATAGAGAGGCTGTTAGTGACAATTTGTAAACTTTTCTTTTCTACTAGGAGCAGCGTGGGGGGGGGGGGGGGGGTGTCTGGGAGATACAGACACACGGAGCTGACAGTCAGGGGGAAGGGGGAGAGAGGAGAGCTGCGAATGATGGAGGCATGTAAACTGACCATGGTAATCAGGGCTTAGCAGCCCTGATTACCATGGTCAGCACACAGAGGGGGACACAGGAACTGGCAGGACCAGCCAGGTTTTTTACAGCTTACAGAGGGGCAGATTAGACAGCACAAGCACTGTGCTGTTTAATCTGCTATAAGGGAAGAGGAGCTTTTTTTTTGTTTTTTTTTGTTTTTTAGGGTTACAAACACTTTAACAACCTATTTGGACCATAGATGATTCCATTTTCTTTCCTGGAACTGCAGGTTGCAGGAAAAGAAATCACTCAATTCTCCCAATAACACAGTCAATGTTGATTAGGGAATCTCTCCCACAGCACTACTGTGTTCTGCCAGTGGGGGGGCCAGAGAGTCTTCCCGGTCAGGGAGACCTTAATGGATTACTGCTAGATGCTATAGCCGTTAGCAGTAATCGCATGCTGAAAATCCAACAGGCTGGTTGTACTGAAGTTGATCAATGTATTTGGGTACAATCAGCCTACCCATACATGGATCGAATTTCGGCTGGTCCCTGCTAAACTGGCTGAAATTCTATCCATCTATGGCCAGTTTTAGACTTTAAGGGTTCACTTTTAACTGCACCATGACCAATATGTATTCATTTGCAGAGCTTTCTGTTCATGAAGAAAATAACTTAAAAAGGCTTTACACAAAATACTGTACAAAACACACTGCCAACTACACTGCTTCCTAAATATTTAGAAATGGTAAAAAAAAAAAAAAAACAGGCAATACATGCTACATTACATGGTCAATTGCCCAACTTGGCTGACATTGTAAAAGTGAATAGAAGCGGACAGTCTGCTAGCACTACGTCTTCTGGGAAGGATCTTTAGTGCATTGTGCTAATGTCAAAAAGTGTGCAGTCTGTTTTTTGTTATAAGCTTTTTCTCTAAATATCCATCTACATTGACATCTACCATTAAAGCAGCTTCAGTCTGACCTCTCTTCTGTTCTCACTTTCCCCTGGTTGTGAATAATACAGTGACTTACAAGAGGTTTACACTTATTAGTAATACTATTAGTAATTAGTACAAGTAATAAATTCAGCAAAAACATTTTTTAAACTCTTGCTGTCTCCATACGGCTCTGTTCACAGCTATGCAGGTGCCATGGTATGCACATGTTTTTTGCATGTTTGGGTGCATTGCCTTTAGGGCAATTCATTTTAATGAGCTGCCCAGTGTGTTACAATCGCAAGAAAGAAGTGTGGGTACTTTTTTTTGGTTTTAATCGGATTGCATTACAATGTGTGGCAAGAACTTACCATGTATTATGTGGCGATTTAGCACACATGCATCAGATGGCGCAAATAGTTAGTAGGAATGAATGGTACCACATTCCATGAAACTCTAAAGTTCCTACAGAAGTTTCTAGGTGCAATTTCTGCCTCTAAATAACTCTTGACAATAATGGGCACTTGTTCCAATGAGCACAAAATAAGACATTTTCTTTCTACTCATCACCAACCTAAGGAACATTCTTCCTTCTGTCTTTCGGACCACCAATGTAAAGATGCCTTTCTCCAATGACCACCAAAGTAACAGACCAATACACTTTACATTGTCTGCATTACTTTAATAATCTTAGTAATTATTAGCAGACCTGACATTTATTTTAAGGTTCCTTAATGCTACAAAGGTTAAGACTGGCCTAGAAGCTGGCACAAGTATGTCTACAGCATAACAATTTTCCAGACCCTCTCACACATTAAAAAAAAAAAAATACTTATGGCTATAGATTTTATTGCTACCCCCGATATACTACGATTTTGTTAGACCTAGGTTAGCTTTTCAGATTATGATGAATTGAGTAAACGTTAACAAAAAGCCAAGGTGGAATCCATATCTGTACAATTGCAGGATAGTGACAAAATGTACTGAAACATGACAGGCAGGCAACTAGCATTTCAGAACGAGAGGTCTGCAGGGGCAGCCTCCACTTTCCTCTCATGTCAACTTTCTTTCTGTCTTAGGGTGAAAATGCTCACTTACTGTACCACGGATGGTCCATGAGAAAATTTTGATGGTCCCCAGGGGTTTAGCCACAAATCAACATTGTGGCAGATGTATACTGCCCAATGTTTCCAGCATTGTTCTCAATGCATGCCGACAGTCAATACAGTTAGCATGCATTGATACCCAATACCTCCTCTGTAGTTCTGGCTCCTGTAAAGGGAGGGAGCTGCTGGGAGTAGTGCAGAGAGCCGGAGGTAAAGGAGGTGGTGACTGTCAATGGCAGCACTGATCACAGTCTGTGGGCGGGAGTACGGAGCTAGAGCATATGACTGGATAAGGAGGTGAGATCAAAGCAGGCAGGGCCAACAACACTGCCTGAGAGTTTAGTGCAGTACACTTATTTTTTGCACCTACTGAACAGAATTAGAAGTGCACCTATGGTCAAAATGTAAAGTCATATACTCATTTCCACATAGTATTTCAACTGTTGCTATACTACTCATATTAACCTGAACAGTTTTGAGGTTTGTAAACGTACTAGGTAAAGATCCAGACATTTTCCTTGAATCCTTGAATTTTGTGACATATTCACAATGCCCTGTGACTAGACACTGCTGTCTCACACATTTCAGAGTCTGCCTTCTGAAGTACAGAGGTGCTGAGAGGAGAAGTTTCAGGAGGCGGAGTCAGTACAGAAATCACTGCTTGCAGACAGCAAGGTACCATGGGATATGTAGTCCTTAGAAAGGGAAGGTAAACAACAGAGGAGAAGCTGCAAAGCATGCAAGGAATCCAGGAAGTTGTTTAAAGAGATGACCAGCAGACAGGCAGAACATGAAAGAAGAATTTTCAAGTAATCTTATATTGGATTGTCAAAAAAAAAAACTATGGTTTTTATTATTACAATGCTGATGTTATAAAATGTAAGTGTGTGCTGTGACCATAGATCTACTTTAACAAAACACCTTCAGTGGCATATTTAACAGACCAAAAAGGAAGCAAATAGAGAGAGAGAGTTAAAGGGGTTGTAAACCCTCACAGTTTTTCACCTTTAAGCATTCTATGCATTACCCACTTGCCGACCAGCCACCAAGTGTAGGCTCATTCCCGCAAATCACCGTAGGTATGCGACGGCTCCTTTAAAAACCGTAGCATGGGCAAGCGTGCGTCCACTGCACCACAGGGGAACCCACGATGCGCGTGGCCGCGATGTCTGCCGGCCACCCGTGATTGTGAAAAAGAGAGCCAGAACGGGGATCTGTCAATGTAAACAGACAGATCCCCATTCTGACATGGGAGGAGAGAGAGCTGCTGTTCCTAGTGATTAAGAACAGCAATCTCTCTCCTCCTCCAGTCAGTCCCATCCCCCTCAGTTAAAAAGCACCTCCCTAGGGAACGTTTAACCCCTTGATCGCCCCCTACTGTTAAGCACTTCCCTGCCAGTGGCATTTACACAGTAATCAGTGCATTTTTATAGCACTGATCACTGTATAAATGTCAATGGTCCCAAAAAAGTGTCCGATCTGTCCACCACAATGTCGCAGTCCCGCTAAAAATCGCAGATCACCACCATTACTAGTAAAAAAAAAAAATGCCATAAATCTTTCCCCTATTTTGTAGACACTATAACTTTTTACCAAAAATATGTAGAAAAATACATATTGGCCTAAACTGATGAAGAATTTTGGGGGGGGATATTTAATATAGCAAACAGTAAAAAATATTGTTTTCTTTTAAATTATCGCTTTTTTTGTTTATAGCACAAAAAATAAAAACCGCAGCGCTGATCAAATGCCAACAAAAGAAAGCTCTATTTGTGGGGAAAAAAAGGACCTCAATTGTGTTTAGGTACAGCATCGCAAGACTGCACAATTGTCAGTTAAAGTGACGCAGTGCCGTATCACAAAAATTGGCCTGGTCATTAGGGGGGAAAAATGTTCCAGTCTGTAAGTGGTTAAGGTGAAAAAACATTTTGTGCTGCAGCACCCCCCCAGACCCCCCCTTTTTCTTACCTGAACCTGATCGTTCCAGCGACAGGGATGAGCACAGCAGCTCCAGTCACTGTGTCAGGTCCTCATTTGATAGATTGATAACAGAAGCCATTGTCTCCCGCTGCTGTCAATCAAATCCAGGGACACGGATGCCGGGGGACGGGGCCGAGTCCAGCTATCTGTATCAATGGACGCCGCAGCAGGACTCAGGAGCGCGCCTGCACAAGTGCCCCCAAGGAAAGTGGCTCTCTGTGAGGGCACTTGAGAAGAGGGGGAGCCAGGAGCGTTGTGGGGGGACCCCAGAAAAGGAGGATCAGTGGCCACTCTGTGAAAAACCCTTGCACAGAGGAGGTAAGTATATAATGTTTGTTATTTAAAAAAACAAAACAAAAAACTTTACAATCACTTTAAGGCCTCATGCACACTGGACTTTAAAAAAACGTTATAAAAACGCCAGTGGCTTTGAAGTTTTTCAACGTTTTTGCAATAGCGTTTTTTAGCGTTATCTTTTTACTTTTTTTATTTTATTCAATGGATCAAAAACATCAAAAAACTTTGGGGAGCCACGTTTTTGGGCGTTCATCAGCGTTTTTTGACGTTTTTACAGCTGAAAACAGATGAAATACTCCTCTCAGAACACACTAGTTTTGGGGTTTTTTTACAGCCAAAAAACGCCCCAGCCAAAAACTGCCGACACATAGGATAACGTGATGGGGAGTTTTATTGACTGTAGAAAAAAAAAAAAAAGTATGAAGCCAAAAACAGCTGCTGTAAAAACGTCCAAAAACGTCCAGTCTGCATGAGGCCTAATTGTTAGCAATTACATACCCTTTAGACCCCTTTCACACTGGAGGCGTTTTTTCAGCCTGAGTGCTTTCACACAGGAGCGGTGCGCTTGCAGGACGTTAGGTGTATACTCCGCTCCTCCACCACCCCTGCTCACTGAAATAAATGGGCGTCAGCGGCACTTTTTGGGCGCATTTAACCCATTCTTCGGCCGCTAGCAGGGGTTAAAAGCGCCACTAAAACTACGGTAGCGCCGCTAGTTAACGTGGCCGCGCTGTGAGCGTGAAAGGGGTCTTAATGTACATAAAAGGACAGGCAAATTCCTAACCCGACAATGGTAACAAGCCTACCTGTACTGTGAACTTCAGTTGTACTTTTAAGAAAAACAAAACAAAAACATTCACATTTATATTTGAAAATAGCTATAATATATAACATCACAATTACAAGCATCCAAGCCATATCATCTGCTAAAAGTGAATTACTGGGAGAAAAAACAAAACAAAAAAAAAAACAAACTCTGCCACATTAGCTATAAAATATACTAACCTTAAAGATCGCAGGGATAATCTCATTTATTTTTAATTTGTGGAACACAAAAATGTCATAAATGGCAGACACTGCCAATACAGTAACTCCTTGCTCCTTCCAGAGCATGCTGCAGGCTGCACATAATCCAGCACCGAATATCCAGTACCAGCTGCTGGTAGAATAGCCCCTTGTTGAACAATGCTTTGTGTAGCATAATAACGAAAGTAGAAAGAAGAGCCCAGCTCCCACATCAGCCCGGCCTACAATCCCAGCAACGGCTTCTGTATGGATTGGATGAGAAGCAAATAGAAGTCCGGCAAAGAGTGTCCAGCATCCACTGCCAAAGAGGACTTTACAAAAGTTTGTGAACAGGCCTGTGACGATTGAATGTAAAAGGATATTCACAAGGTGGTAGCTCCAGGGCTCCAGCCCCCCAAAGGTATAATTAAGGCGAAAAGAAAGAGTGCATAGTGGACGATAAGACTTATGGCTGCCACTGTGTGTAAGCAAGGTTCCCCAGAAATCATTGAAGAAAATATGGATCCATGGAGTTTCTGGAAGAAGATCCTGATTTGTCTTAATAGCCCGACTACAAAAAAAAAAGCAAAATTGAAGAGGATTAGAATTGTATTAAAAAGCAAGCATTAAAAATACAAAAAAAAAAAAAAAAAAAAACTAGCATTAGAATAGGAAAGTATTGGAAACTTGAACAGTTATAGATGAACACTTATAAAAAGTATAGAATTTTTACAAAAAGTAGGGTAAAAGGTAAATTCAATTGGAATTGATGGTCAGTCTTATTTTTTAACATAAGTCAATAGCAGAATAGATTTTAAAAAACAGATAAAACATGATGCTGTATTAGAATGTCAAAAAGCTTTAAGGGTTAGTTCACGTTTACCAAAAAAAATAGCTAAGCTGTAGATAAAAATATGCTATCCAGCTTTGACTTATGTTTAATAATGCCATTGCTATAGGTGTAGGCTACCCATGTACCTTATGAAGCCGGGATGGAAAACTCCCAGGACGTTGCTAAGAGAGGACCAGGTTTTACTATTCACCTTCACAAGAATGAGCTCTCAAATGCAGGAGATCTGATGCTCAGATCTCCTGCATCAGGAGAGAGAAAGAGCATATGAGGGGGGTTGAATCAGAGAAAGCTCACTTCTCTGAACAGGAACACCTGGGCTTCTCTTAGCAACCTCCTGGGAGTTTTCCAGTCAGGCTTCATGAAGTACTGTACATAAATGGCTACCCCTTTAACAAGGTCATTACTACATTTTGGTAGTTGTACACTTGTTTTTATCTACAGCTGTCCCTTTTCTGCATAGGCAGTTTTTGGTAAAAGTAAATCATCCCTTTAAAGCATAAAGAAGAAACATTTTGTACATCTCTGAAATACATTTATATCCCTCCCCCTTTTTTAAACGCACAGCAAAACACAGAAAAATAAATGTTTATGCGCCTGAACTATAGTGTGCTCCTTCATGACAACACAGTATTACTGGAATAGAAGCACAAAGAGCACCAACCTCTCCTCGTCATCTCTCCATAACACAATCACAGAGCACGGGAAGTTATTGGCTCACAAGATTTTGTGCAAATTCAACAGCTATTTTTTGTAGTTATTGAACAGATATGACAAAGCACTTAAAATTGTATATTTAATAGACCAAAACTAAGCAAAGAGACACTTATTGCAAGGGGTTTAAATACACAATTCCATTCAATGAACTATTTAGTAAACACTCAATTGACTTTAATCCGAGTTCAATGTATGCTGTGCAGAATAAACACACAGGGGGTTATTTACGAAAGGCAAATCCACTTTGCACTACAAGTACACTTGGAAGTGCAGTCGCTGTAGATCTAAGGGGAAGATCTGAAATGAGGGGAAGCTCTGCTGATTTTATCATCCAATCATGTGCAAGCTAAAATGCTGTCTTTTATTTTCCTTGCATGTCTCCCTCGGATCTACAGCGACTGCAGTTCCAAGTGCACTTGTAGCGCAAAGTGGATTTGCCTTTAGTAAATAACCCCCACAGACTACCTCACAGGGTCAATAAGAAGGCAACTGAAGAGAACTTTCTAAATGCTGTGCTATGTAACTTCTGCTTTCTCTGCCTTACACAACAACTTTAATGTTCAAACTTCAAAAGGCACTTTCTGAATCTGATTGGTGGTGATAAAAAATGTCTTAGTACTGGCATTATGTTTCTTCTGTAAGCTTTCACCTCACAGATTTTTCTGTAAAGGTGAACTTACCCTTTAAGCGTTCTGTGAATTTTGACTGGTGCTTACCATTAATATGACCCTGTTGCAAGTTTACAAAGCATTCAGAAAGAAATAAGTAAAACCTGTGTCAAATCTTCTAATTGTGGGGCTGGTAAAAAAAAAAAAAAAAAGTTTTATGCAATTAAAGAAATGTTAAAAACAAAATCCCTTCACTGGCTATTAACTTTCAGCAATTAAAGATAAACTGTACAAATCTCTCTGAACATGTAGAGAGAGGTAACCTGTTCAAACCTCAGGATTTCCAGGAGCTGATCATTCTGTGGCCAAGCCCATACTGGGTAAAAAATTTAGAGAGGGGCAGTCCTAGGCGGCGATGAAACAGCTAATCGGCATAATCGATCATCAAAATAGTTGTCAACTATTTTCATAATCAATTAGTTGGTCAGCCGATTAGTTGGCCTGTAAACAGAATGCATTATTTGTTTACATATCAGGAAATACAGTGCAGCACACATAACTCAGTACACTGTTCATACAGGTCAGTATACACAGTGCAGCACACATGCAGCTCAGTACACTATTCATATATGTCAGTATACACAGTGGAGCACATTTACAGCCCGGTAAAGCGTTCATACATGTCAGCAAGTGCCTGAGAACTTGTGAATGTGTGAGGAGCAATACCTCATGGGACATGTAGTCCTTGGCATGAAGGAGGAAGTGAGTGATTCTAAAGGCAGGGGCACTCAGTACTATACTTTGCGGCTTACGAGCACCCTGAAGACAGGAGGAGCCAGTAACGGCAACGGGCAACCCCAGAAGAGGAGGATGGGGCTGCTCTGTGCAAAACCATTACACAGCGCAGGCGAGTATGACAAATTAGTTTTTTTATTGTTGTTTAATAACTACAATGTTTACCTTAACTTTAACCACTTGCCAACAGCATAACGTTCATGTACTGCGGCAAAGTGGCTCTATTGCGTGAAACTACGTACCTGTACGTCATTTCAGAGACCCGATCACATGCTGATTGGACAAATCGGGAGCCAAATCACCCGATGTCTGCCCGCCACCCGCAATCATTCCCGAGAGAGGCAGAACGGTGGTCTACCTATGTAAACAAGGCAGACTGCCGTTCTGACAGGGGAGAAGGTGGAGATCTTGTATTTCTGCTATGCAGAAACACCGATCTCTGTCTTCACCCAGTCAGAGCAACCCCCACGCAGTAAGCAAGCACTCCCAGGGAACACATTTAACCCCTTCCCTGCCAGTGTCATTAGTACAGTGACAGTGCATTTTTTTTAGCACTGATCACTGTATTAGTGTCACTGGTCCCCAAAAAGTGTCACTTGGTGTCAGATTTGTCCGCTGCAATGCCGCAGTCCTGCAAAAAAAAAGAAGAAGATCGCTGATCACCGCCATTACTAGAAAAAAAAATTCCATAAAGCCATCTCATAGATTGTAGACGCAATCATTTTTGCGCAAACCAATCATTATACGCTTATTGGAATTTTTTTTACCAGAAGCATGTAGAAGAATACATATTGGCCTAAATTGATGAAGATATTCAATATTTTTTTTTTCATGTTATAGGATGTGTTTTATAACAGAAAGTAAAAAATATGTTTATTGTTGCTCTTTTGTTGTTTATAGAGCAAAAAATAAAAACTGCAGAGGTGATCAAAAGCCACCAAAAGAAAGCTCTATTTGAGGGAAAAAAAGGATGTCAATTTTATTTGGGTACAACGTCGCACAAACGCACAATTGTCAGTTAAAATAATGTAAAGCGCTGCGTAAATTGACGGCGCTATATAAGTACCTGAAATAAATAATAAATAAATAAATGCAGTGCCGTATCGCATAAACTGGCCTGGTCATTAAGGGCTCTGTGCTGGGAAAATCAGCATCTGAACCCAGAGAATCTGGAGGCTGACAGAGTAGAGGTGATATAAGGCATTACAATTACATTTAAAATAAAACTTTTTTAGTATTGTGAAATATATTTAACGGATTATATCCAATAAAGAAAAAAAAAGTCTCAGCCTTTAGTACTATTTTAATATAAAAAATGTATATATGTGTGTGTATATATATATATATATATATATATATATATATATATATATATATAGTAAATATTTTATTATATCTTTTCATGTGACAACACTGAAGAAATGACACTTTGCTACAATGTAAAGTAGTGAGTGTACAGCTTGTATAACAGTGTAAATTTGCTGTCCCCTCAAAATAACTCAACACACAGCCATTAATGTCTAAACCGCTGGTAACAATAGTGACTACTTTACATTGTAGCAAAGTGTCATTTCTTCAGTGTTGTCACATGAAAAGATATAATAAAATATTTACAAAAATGTGAGAGGTGTACTCACTTTTCTGAGATACTGTATACATTTTTTATTATTTATCATTACTTTCACTGTCTGCTGTTTTTGTACTGAAAAGGGCACATTTTTGGGGTTTTCCCATCATGACAAGTGACAAAAAAAAAAAAAAAAAAAGGATGCTTCTGCTACTAAATGTCTTATGCTGGCCATGTACATATCAATTTTTGGATAAGAATATTCGTATTTAAATTCTTTGTACATCTGATGAATGGACAAATGATGTTTAAAAATTTCACTTACTTTTAACATTCAATTTAAAATTTTATATATTTTCTGAATAAAAACCACATACAGTGTCCGAAAATTCATTCAGTCAAGATAAGTTTTCTATTCTGCTCCTGCAAATTTTCCTGCCACTGTGATTGAAAACTAACATTGTTTTGACCCCACTAACAATTAGAAAATCTAACGAATATTCTTGCACCGAATATTTTTGGAAAAAGGAAAAATTTGTTAACGTATGGCTAGCATAAAGTGGCCAGCATAAGTGACAGCAGGGACAGGTAGTTTGTATCAAGCAACCTGCCTAGGATAAGGGAGTCTGTTATGCATAATATTATATTACAGTCCTGTCTGAAAATCTGCAAAATAGTATTTTAGGTCTTTTTACATTTGGGTCTGATGATATGGGCCAGATTCAACCTCAAATAGTACGAGGGTCCTTTAAAAAGTTTCCGCACTTCTTTTAAAACTCTAATATAAACAAGTGTGGAAACTTTTTGAAGCCCCATAAATCTTCTCTCTGTTATTTTCAGAGTAGATTAGATATTTTGTTCTCGAACGATATAGCTGGTTATTTATATTTACCACTGCATATAGATATTCAAGAAGAAAAATTGTCTTTTTTTTTAAACTTTACATATCAACTAAATTATGCACCAAATTGGCCAACTAATCGATTATAAAAAAAAAAAAAAAAAAAAACATCGTTAGTTGCAGCCCTTGATACAACATCATCGACATATAAATCTTTTGTGTAAAGATGAGAAAATATGAAAAGCCGAAAAAGTTTTTAATAAATATAGTCTGTGTGGTAGAAATAATGGAACTCTATGGGTTTCTAACCTTGAGCTCTGAAATGATACATGTTGCCTAAATTGTAATTCTAATCATAGCAGTGACCACAGAGTCTATTCTGACTGCAGCTCCTGTACAGCTTTAAACCACAGTTGCAATTCTGTCTTTGGAACATTTGACAACAGAAAACAGGCAACTTATTGCTATTACATGATCAGCCTACACTTGCTTGCAATAAGTATTGAATTATTTATGAGCAAATAACTAGATTCAAAGCTGAAACTATACTTTTACGTCTCAAAGTAAGGCATGCTGGAGGATGTTTACAAACCCCAGGGAAAACGGCAATCGAAATGCCCAAAGCAACCAGTTGGGTTTCGCCTTTAATTTTCTTTGCAAACAAAACATGGAAACTGGCAACACAGTGGAACACTTTCCAACTTGTAAGACTAGGCATCCTACTTTGCCAAAGTTCCTTTTTCCATTTTTATACTTCCTAAACTTTAAAAGTGATTGTAAAGTCTAATTTTTTTTTTTTTTTTTTTATAAAAATAACAAACATGTTATACTTACCTGCTCTGTTGCAGTGAATTTGCACAGAGCAGACCAGATCCTCCGGTTCTCAGGTCCCCTGTCGCTGCTCCTGGCCCCTCCCTCCTGTCGAGTGCCTCCACAGCAAGCAGCTTGCAATGGGGGGCACCCAAGTCGAGTCACAGCTTTCTGTGTCGATTCAGACATGGGGCTGTGGCCCACCCCTCTCTCCCCTGATTGGCTGACTTTGACAGCAGCGGGAGCCAATGGTGCTGCTGCTGTGCCTCAGGCAATCAGGAGGAAGAGTCTCGGATGGCCGAGACACTCGTGGACATCGCTGGACAGAGATGGGGCTCAGGTAAGTATTAGGGGGCTGCTGAACACAGGTTTTTTATTATAATGCATAGAATGCATTAGGATAAAAAAAAACCTTCTGACTTTACAACCCCTTAAGGCCCCTTTCACACAGCCAACTTGAAAGTCGCACGATGTTGCGGCAGGGATTTTTTACACGATTTCAGGGAATGCCTGTGTAAACTTGAGGTCTATGGACCTCAACTCACGTCAAAGTCAGACCAAAGTAGTACAGGGACTACTCTGAAGTCGCACAGATATGAATGGTTATCATTGGGAATCATGGGGTACGACTTATCATGCGACTCTGATGTCCAAAGTCGCACGAGTGTGAAAGGCGCCTTAATGAGATTTATATACTACACATTCCCTTCTGCCATACCTCTACTAAAGATTTTGCCATATGTATGCAGTATTATTTCCACAGGAATTCCTGTCAACAGGAATAACCAAGTCTCCATCATGCCACGTTGATGCAAGTATTTTTTTTCCCACATGCACTGCAGCACAGTTAGGGTGGCCCAACATATCCTTACTGTGCAGGACTGTAGAGTACAAGGGACTGACAAAACGTAGTAAGGTGGAACTGGTAATAAAAAAAAAAAAAAAAAGTGCCATGCACCCACCCATGCATGAGTACCAGAGATTGCCAGTGCTGGTGGTAGCTGTAAACACTCAAGCAAATTAAATGAAGAGTGATGGTTAGCACCACTGGGTCTCACATAAAAACTAAGAGGAACTGTTCTTACTATCGAAAGCAACCAATCTAAAGATTTTCCTACTTATTACCTTACGCTGTATTTTATTAAAGAAAGACAATACATGAGTAGCAGCCATTGAGAATGGAGCTTTTTTTTCTGAACAATCCATGGGATAAGGATGAGACACATTTTGGAGATATTGTAACAATTATCACACATTCTATGTGCTTGGTACAGTTATTGGTGACTAAAATAGATGAAAATATCAATATACAAATTTGTCTCAGAGTTTAAGGAATACTGTGACACAAGGAAGCATTTTCCAAACTTTTGACTTTCTCAGAGAAGCCCTGAATTAGAACCCATTTCTCCTTCCATGAAGACTGACGTTTGTCTTGCTTATGTCCATACCCTACCCCTTAAAGTAGAATTCCAGGTCTAATTTAATTTTGTTGCCATCTTGCCCAAACAAACTATTAGGCGTTAAATTAAATGGAATTCTCCTTTAAATTCCCCTTGCACCTTTGCCACTTCATTCACCCATCATGTCAAATACCCTATATTTGTGGGTAATGGGACACACAACTCTCTTCCCTTTTTTTTACCCCTGCAATGCAGTGCAAGGTGCACACAATCCACACAATCTCTGGAGCTGTTTTAGGGGGCAATTAGGGCAACATAAGAGGAAGGAGGGTAATCAAATAAACGTATTGCTTTACACTGCCTGAACAAAATACATGTTCACTTTAAAGTATTAAATCACCTTTAGCAAAAATGCCTGTGCAAGCAAGGAGCTTGTCTAGATAAGAGACAAACTTTACAACTTTGGCTACTGTTGGATAATGCCCTTGCTATAGGTGTAGGCCATATACATACCCCCCAAAGCCTTGGTGAAAAAACTCCCAGATATGGCATCATCCCATCCCACCCTGTTGCCTGCCCAGCCGGTACTGTTTACACCCCATCAGTGTGAGCGAGTGAGCTCTCAAATTTCCACATATGTGTGATTCACCATCTCCTCCTTTTCAGCACCACTGAGCTTGGGAGAAAGATAGCATGCCAAGAGGTTTGAATTGGCTGAGAGTATCCTAACATTCTAGCAACAAGGCAGAACAGGATAATGCCATCTCTGGGAGTGTTTTTTGACCAGATTTCAGGAGATAAGTAAATGGCCTACACCTATAACAAGGACATAATCTAACTTTGTGCAGCCAGTTTGTTTTCTACTGACACCCCTTACCCATAGCTCCCAACTGTCCCTGATTTGGAGCAATGTCCCTCTTTCCTCTTCATTTGTCCCTCATTTTGGTCCAATCCATATAGTTGTATATAAAATGCACTTTTTATCTTTAAAAAAGTGTTTCCCAGTGCTAAACCTTTCATCCAAATTGTAAATTGCTGCATTTGTAAATTTTAAAAACCAAGATAAAGGAATAGTAGTGGTAAAAAAAACCCTTGTAGATTTAATAAACCTTTTTGGGGGGGGCTAATTCTCCTTTAAGGGGATGTGACAGGGGGCGTGTCCTATGTCTACATAAGTTTGCTAGTAGGTGTCACTCATTCCCATCTCAAAATGTTGGGAGGTATGCCCTTACCTGCACACCAGCTAAACTTCCCCTTTAAAAGTGGTTGTAAAGGCTGAAGGTTTTTACTTTTATGTATTCTACGCATGAAGGTAAAAAAAAAAAAAAAACTTCAGTATGCAGCCCCCCAATACATACCTGAGCCCGATCTTGATACAGCCACATGCACGAGAGCTGCAGCTATCCCGGCTCTCTGCCTTCTCATTGGCTGAGACACAGCAGCAGAAGTTATTGGCTCCTGCTGCTGTCAGTCACAACCAGTGAAGAGGGACTGGTGGACGGGGGTCAATCCCTTTGTTTTATGGACACAGAGTTGGGCTCAGGAACAAGCATGCACGAGTGCCCCCATAGCAAGCACTCAGTGGGGGGACAAGCCAGCAGCATCGGTGGGGGACCTGAGAAGAGGAGGATCAGTGCTGCTCTGTGCAAAACCATTGCACAGAGCAGAGACATAGAACATGTTTTTATATATAAAAAATAAATAAATTGGAGCCTTTAGTATCACTTTAAGTATACAAAGTCAGGTTGCTTTTTAAATGTTATTTGATTAATAACTGTGGGTAAATTTTATTGAGTTTACAGATCAAATCTGAAACACAATCTGTGTACGTCCATAATTATATTCATTTATAAAAAGTGTTCCGCTTAGGTTGCTTTTCATTAGAAAATGACTCTCCCTAATACATACTAAATATCACATAACCCATCAAGTGTCATTTATATGGTGACCCAAGCTCTCATAATTGCAGCACAAGGAAGCAGCCAGTGTAAGCAGACAATAGAACTCTTGTATAGCATCACATCCTTTGGTTGATTTGTATACTGAAAGGCTTAGGCAAAAGCCAAAATTCCCTGGCCAGTCTGTAGATCATGCTGCAGAATCTAAACATTCCGGGAGGAAACGCCCAGTAGATGTGATATGACAGACTCCACAACGGTCACTTCACAATCTTGGCTTGCAGTCATGCGCACCATTCTGGTTTCCTTGTAGTTAAGAAAATAAAACACTGATACAGGTTTCCTTGACATCACATTGAGCTCCCTGACCACGTCAGCTGCGATGATGATGAATGACCATGTTGACAAACTAATCTAGTAGATAAAAGGAACACAAAGCTAACAAAAGAGAAAACTTGAGTATTGAAATGATTTGGAACAGGTGTTTTCTGGAAACTTACATGTTCTCTGTCAACACTTATAGAAAATACATGTGAGAAGCAATGTGCTAGAAACACCCCAACACATGCAGAAGACAACTTCCCATCTCAGAATGTGCCATCACAAAAACTTTCCTTGAACCCTTTCGTTGCCAGTGCCATTTTGTCTTTTTATGCACATTTTTGACCTGAAGATTATTGAAAATATGTTTTCTGAAAGCAGAGACTAGGAAAAGAAAAATGGTGGTAGTTGCAAATTGTCACACGATAAATAAAAGTAATCAGTTTATTGCAACCGATGGCCCTAGAATTACTGCATTCATCCTGGTGTGTCTGACAATACTGAATATGTGTAGCGCAATTGTACATTAGTGCATCCAATGGGCATGTTTACAGTCGTATGTAGGTGTACATGGGGGAGTTGGGCTTTACAAACTTTTAGGGTTTTCTTATTATTTACCTTTTATTTTATAATTAACTTTATTGCAATCACATAGTAGGGGTTTCATTGTAATGGTAATTAGGGGGTGCGTAGGTGGTTGGCAAAGGGGTGCCACAATAACACACCAATGGACGTGATTGGGCGGTGAATAACTTCCACAAGAAAACTGACAATGGGCTAAAGAAATATACATACCTGTATATACAGTATCTCACAAAAGTGAGTACACCGCTCACATTTATGTAAATATTGTAATATATCTTTTCATGTGACAACACTGAAGAAATTACACTTTGCTACAATGTAAAGTAGTGAGTGTACAGCTTGTATAACAGTGTAAATTTGCTGTCCCCTCAAAATAACTCAACACACAGAAATTAATGTCTATACCGCTGGCAACAAAAGTGAGTACACCCCTAAGTGAAAATGTCCAAATTGGGCCCAAAGTGTCAATATTTTGTGTGGCCACCATTATTTTCCAGCACTGCCCTAACCCTCTTGGGTATGGAGTTCACCATAGCTTCACAGGTTGCCACTGGAGTCCTCTTCCACTCCTCCATGACAACTTCATGGAGCTGGTGGATGTTAGAGACTTTGTGCTCCTCCACCTTCCGTTTGAGGATGCCCCACAGATGCTCAATAGGGTTTAGGTCTGGAGACATGCTTGGCCAGACCATCACCTTTACCCTCAGCTTCTTTAGCAAGGCCCAGTCTCCAAAGGGAGGGGATCATGCTCTGCTTCAGTATGTCACAGTACATGCTGGCATTCATGGTTGCCTCAATGAACTGTAGCTCCCCAGTGCCGGCAGCACTTATGCAGCTCCAGACCATGACACTCCCACCCTGCTTGACTGTAGGCAAGACACACTTGTCTTTGTACTCCTCACCTGGTTGCCGCCACACACGCTTGACACCATCTGAACCAAATACGTTTATCTTGGTTTTATCAGACCACAGATCATGGTTCCATTAATCCATGTCCTTAGTCTACTTGTCTTCAGCAAACTGTTTGCAGGCTTTCTTGTGCCTCATCTTTAGAAGAGGCTTCCTTCTGGAATGATAGCCATGCAGACCAATTTGATGCAGTGTGTGGCATATGGTCTGAGCACTGACAGGCTGACCCACCCCTTCAACCTCTGCAGCAATACTGGCAGCACTCATATGTCTATTTCCCAAAGACAACCTCTGGATATGGTGCTGAACATGTGCACTCAACTTCTTTGGTTGACCATGGCGAGGCCTGTTCTGAGTGGAACCTGTCCTGTCAAACCACTGTATGGTCTTGGCCACAATGCTGCAGCTCAGTTTCAGGGTATTGGCAATCTTCTTATAGCCTATGCCATCTTTATGTAGAGCAACAATTCTTTTCAGATCCTCAGAGTTCTTTGCCATGAGGTGCCATGTTGAACTTCCAGTGACCAGCATGAGAGAGTTAGAGCTTTAACATCAAATTTAACACACCTGCTCCCCATTCACACCTGAGACCTTGTAACACTAATGAGTCACATGACATCGGGGAGGGAAAATGGCTAATTGGGCCCAATTTGGAAATTTTCACTTAGGGGTGTACTGACTTTTGTTGCCAGCGGTTTAAACATTATTGGCTGTGTGTTGAGTTATTCTGATGGGACAGCAAATTTACACTGTTATACAAGCTGTACACTCACTACTTTACATTGTAGCAAAGTGTCATTTCTTCAGTGTTGTCACATGAAAAGATATAATAAATATTTACAAAAATGTGAGGAGTGTACTCACTTTTGTGAGATACTGTGTGTGTGTGTGTGTGTGTATATATATATATATATATATATGATATAGAGAGAGAGAAAAAATTTTTTGAATCCAAACCTGTGAGTAGCACGAAGGAGCTCATAAGTACTAAGCTAAACTATAGCTAAATAAAACTGATGCAAAAGGAAAACCTTGTGATTACTCATAGCCACCAATCAGCAGGTAGATATCCATTTCAAAATTGCACTAGAAAAAAAAAAAACTAAAGCTCCCCCCAGACATTGAGATCTGATTGGACAATCAGCTTTAGATCCTACCAACAACAATGTAGTGCAAGGGCATGCATGACTGAGTACAAATTGAATGCATGGTTTTGGTAGGGTCTTATATTACTTATAATTACATATTTTTTATATGATTTGTACAAACATTGAAGCGTCATTGAAGAGTCATTAAACATTGAAGAGAGAAGGTAAATGTGAATGTCAAGCTTAATGACATTTACTATGAGAATTTCATTAAAAACTTTTATTTTAAAAATAATTATGGGCAAAGCATTTTAGGCTATACTTCTCTTGAGGGATACAGGAGTACACTTACTTTTGTTCTCCTGTGACCAAGAGTTAGTGGGCAGTACCTTGCTATCAACTATCAGCTGATGGGGCAGAGCTGAGCCAGGCTTTGGAAGGATCTGGACAATATCGTGCATGTGGCAGATAGCTAGAACCTGCTTCCCCTGCTCCCCAAGCCCGTCACTACAGTGAGCACTGGAGGAGCAGAGCATGGAGCAATGAACAACTGTCCCTGCTCTCCACTCATGGTCAGACTAAGAACTGAGCAATGGGCGGTCATTTGATTGTGCAGTTCTAAATCTTAGAGCCAGCTTAGGGCAGCTGCATCTTGATACGGCAGCATGGAGGCAAGTACGAAGGTTTTCTGTTATACTTCTCCTTTAAATTGGACTAATCAGAAACTTTACTAGCCTTCATCCTTGTCATAGCATACAGTAAGAGTATTAAAAAAAAAAAAAAAAAACACATTTTCCTAAAATCATATAGTTACATAGTTGGGGAGGTTGAAAAAAAGATGAAAGTCCATTAAATCCAACCTGTGTGTGTTTTTATGTCAATAGTATATTGAATACCCCTGTATGTTGTGGTCGTTTAGGTACCCATCTAATAGCTTTTTGAAAATATCGATGCTCCCTGCTGAAATCACCGCTTGTGTAAGAGAAATCTACATCCTTACCGCTCTTACAGTAAAGAACCCTCTATGCAGTTTACAGTTAAACCACTTTTCTTCTAATTTTAGTGAATGGCCACGTGTCTTATTAAACTCCCTTGCGCAGAAAAGTTTTATCCCTATTGTGGGGTCACCAGTATGGTATTTGTACATTGAAATCATATCCTCTGTCAAGCGTTTCTTCTCCAGAGAGAAGTTCAATGCTTGCAGTCTTTCTCCATAGCCAAGATCCTCCAGTCCCTTCATTAGCTTTGTTGCCCTTCTCTGGACCTCTCAAGTTCCAGCATATCCCTCCGGAGGACTGGTGCCCAGAACTGGACAGCTTACACTAGGTGTGGCCGGACCAGAGTCTTGTAGAGTGGGAGAATTATCTTTTGCTTCCTGTGATGTGTTATGAAGATAAACATTGCAGACTTGGTTACGGAATCCCCCCGTTTCCCTTGTGAAGTCCGAGAAGAAGAATAAGTTCAGAACCTTCGCCATCTCCCCATCTTTTGTAACCAGATTTCCTTCATCATCCTTTATGGGGGCAATATGTTATGACATCCCTTTTCTTACTATTTATGTAAAGAATTTCTTGGGTTTTTTTTTTTTACTCTCCTCTGCTATGTGCCTTTCGTGATCTATCTTAGCCACCTTGATTGCATTCTTAGATTTCTTGCTGCATTCTATGTAAAGTTGGAATGCTGACGATGACCCCTCAGCCTTGTATTTTTTGAAGGCCTTATTCTTTGCTGTTATGTTCATTTTTACATTAGAATTAAGCCACCCAGGACTTTTGTTAGCTCTTTTAAATGTATTTCCCATTGGGATGCACAGGCCAATACCTTTATTTAATATGCTCTTAAAGCACTCCCAATTTTCCTCTGTTTTTTCTACCCAGGATTTTGTCCCATTTAATATCTTCTAGCGAGGAGCGCAGCTTAGGGAAGTTGGCTCTTTTGAAATTCAGTGTCTTTGTATTACCCTTGTGTTTCCTAGTTGTGTGATTTATGCTGCAACTAATTGACCTGTGGTCGCCGTTTCCTAAATTGCCCCGTATTTCCACATCCGCAATCAGGTCTGTATTTTTAGTAATCAGTAGGTCTAGTAACGCAGTTTCTTGTTGGTGCATTCACCATCTGACTTATGAAATTGTCCTGCAAGACATTTAGGAAATGGCGAGCCTTGGTGGAATGCGCAGTTCCTTCCTCCCAGTCTATGTCTGGATAATTAAAATCCCTCATTATAAATTACACTTCCCATTCTTGCCGCCATTCCAAACTGTGATAGGAGGCCTGCCTCCCCCTCCTCCCTCTGGTTAGGGGGCCTATAGCATACTCCAAGTATTACTTTCCCCTTAGTTTCCTCCCTTTGAAGCTCTACCCATAGGGATTCCACCTCCTCCCCTGCTCCATTATTGATGTCATCCCTCATATTCACTTCATTGCACATCATTCTTGATATACAGGCATAACCCGCCCCCTTTTTTTACCCAATCTCTGCGATATAGGGAATACCCTTGAATGGTTGCCAGCCAATCCTGAGTGCTGCTGAACCAAGTCTCTGAATGTCCCAAAAAATCTAAATCCTTCTCGTACAAACAGCAGCTCTAGTTCTCCCATTTTGTCAGCCAGACTCCTGGCAATAGTGAACAAGTCTCATAGTTTTGTCCGGTAGCATGCCATCTCCTTTTCGGTTGTTCTGAGGCTGGAATAGGGATTTGTTAATTTACTTACCTCAGGTTTAGTTACTCTAGTCACCGTACCACTAATGCCCCCAATACTACCCTCTGAAATTTGTTCCACGCTGGCTATCTCTACATCTAGACCTTCCCCCCCGCCTAGTTTAAAAGCCCCTCTAACTTTTCGCCCATCTTCTCTCCCAGCTGAGCTGCACCCTCCCCATTTAGGTGCAGTCCGTCCCTGCTACAGAGCCGGTAACCGACTGAGAAGTCAGCCCAGTTCTCCAGGTACCCGAACCCCTCCTTTCTACACCAGCTCCTCAGCCACTTGTTAACTTCTCTGATCTCCCGATGCCTTTCTGGTGTGGCTCGAGGTACCGGTAGTATTTCTGAGAATACTACCTTGGAGGTCATATTCCTCAATTTAGCTCCTAAAATCATTGTTTAGGACACTCCATCTTCCTCTGACTTTGTGATTGGTGCCAATGTGCACCATGACAGCTGGGTCTTCCCCAGCCCCTCCCAGTAATCTGTCCACCAGATCTGTGGCGTGCCGAACCGGTAAACATACAGTCCAGCGCTTCGGGTCTTTATGACAGATTGCCCTCTCTTTCCCAATAATGGAGTCCCCTACCACCAGAATCTGTCTTTCCTTACCCTCAGTTTTACCCCTGCCCTCACTGGAGGAGTTTCTCCCCTGGCAGCTAGGGACGTCACTCAGCTCCAGCAATGCTGGTCCATGACCGGTTTCCCCAATATCACGCAACAGGGCGTACCTATTTGAATGTTCCAGCCCAGGACCAGCCTTCGTGACACTTTCCTCTCTACCCTTCCTGAGTGTCACCTATCTACTCTGCTCTGGTGTTTTACTGTCTATTACAATTTCTGACACATTTGATATATAACTTATGCGATAATGTAAAAGAAAAATGGCAGGCTGTTTAAATTAAAAAGAGCTTGGTTATTTATTTATGTTATGCACACAATCACAAACGAAGTAAACATAGCTTTATAGTGGTAAAGAAATACAAATCACTAATAAGAAAGGTTGCACACGTACAATTCCACACAAAATATTAAGAGTTCAGCATCAATTCTTTCGTGTCTGGTTCTCTTTGGAAAAAACATGGGTAGCATCACTGAAATCAGTTTATGTGCAATCCAAGTTGTCTGAGGCCCTGACAGAGAAAGCAAATGAACCTTTATTCTCGGGATGACTGGTTGCAGTGCAGCACTAATACTGACAGACATGTGGAAATTAGCCCAATGGTGCGACAGGCAGAGGCTTAAACCAGTACTTTGCACACACTCATCTAGGGAAAAAAAACTGATGTTAAAAGACAGTGCTTTAAGGTGGTTCTTACTGCAGTCTGTGTCTCTGCTGGACACATTCACCTCTTCTATGCTAAAGTGATGGGAAATCCAAATGTCACATGAACAGGGCAGACAGCAAAAAAACAAAACAGAGGTTTTAACACTTCCTCACGCTCTTAAAAATATATATAAGGTGTGAAGGGTCAAGGTTTTTTACCTTCATGCTTTCATCCTATGCATGAAAAAAATTCAGTATGTAGCAGCCCCCTCCCCCCCCCATTACTTACCCGAGCCCCATCTCAATCCAGCAATGTGTATAAGAGCAGCAGCTCTCCTAAGTCTCTTCCTCTTCATTGGATGAGAGAGAAGCAGGAGCCATTGGCTAACGCTACTGTCAGTCACAGCCAGCGAGCCAATGAGGAGAGAGCAGGGACGGGCCCGAGTCGCACGCCGTGTCTGAATGGACACACAGAGCAGCAGTTTGGGAGCCCCCATAGCTAGTTGCTTGCTATGGGGGCAATTGGCAGGAGGGAGGGGCCAGGAGCGCCAGCAGGGGCCCCAAGAAGAAGGGGCTGCTCTCGCAAAACCACTGCACAGAGCAGGTAAGTATTACATGATTGTTATTTTTTAAACAAAAAAATTGCCTTTAACCACTTCAGCCCTGGAAGGATTTACGCACTTAATGACCAGGCCATTTTTTGCAATTGTCGCTTTAACTGACAAATGCGCAGTCGTGTGTCACTGTACACAAACAAAATCGATGCCCTTTTTTCCCCACAAATAGAGCTTTCTTTTGGTGGTATTTGATCACCAATGCGGTTTTTATTTTTTACACTATAAACAAAAAACTACCTTTAATTTTGAAAAAAAATAAAAAAGGATATTTAACTTTTTGCTATAATAAATATCCAAAAAACTAAAATGTCTTCATCAGTTTAGACCAATATGTATTCTGCTACAAATTTGTGGTAAAAAAAAACGCAATAAGCGTATATTGATTGGTTTGCACAAAAGTTCTAGCGTCTACAAAATAGGGGATAGATTTATGCCATTTTTTAATATATTTTTTTTAACTAGTAATGGCGGAGATCAACAATTTTTAGTGGGATTGCGGCAGACAGATCGGACACTTCTTTGGGACCAGTGACATTTATACAGTGGTCGGTGCTATAAAAATGCAGGCAGGAAAGGGGTTAACATGAGTGGTGATCAAAGGGTTGAATGTGTTCCCTGGGAGGGTTTCTAACTGTGGGGAGAGTGGACTGACGGAGTACAGAGGGATCACTGTTCCCAATCCTTAGGAAAAGAAGATCACACTGTACTCCCCTGACAGGAAGGGGATCAGCTTTGTTTACATAGGCAGACTCGCGTTATGCCTCCCTGTGGAGCGATTGCATCTGGCCGGAAAACATTGCGGCTGCCGGCCATGCGCATCAGCTCTGGCACCGTGCACACACCCACTGTATCCATTACACGAATTGATGTAATGGTACGCCAATTCGCGCAAAAGCGCCGCCCTGCTGCAGTGTAACTGAGGCGGCTATTCGGTAAGTGGTTAATAGCATAAGGAAATCATTCCGGACATCTGCACTTCTGATAATCCCTTTTATCGAAGCTTCATATGACAAGTGGTTGACAGACGGAGAAGGGGACAAAGAGGTTGGTGCATTTTGTGCAATTGTTATCGCTTAGTCATTACGACTAAGCTGGGCTAGCACCTGACTAGTGCGTGTGGGGATTAACTAGAGACTCATTCACCTGGAGCGGCTTTTTTTGTTTGACTGATGCCTTTAATATCACTTTAAAAGACATGCAGTTTATTGTGTCATTCTCATGCAAAAAGAGAAAATCTAGTTATTGCTTTGCTTTTTTTGCTAGAATATAAACTGAAGCAATATTTCTCCTCATAAGTCACTACATAAAATTACGTTTTCATATTCAACATTTTTCAATTCATTTAACTTTCCAGTTTTCTGATTAACTCGAAAATTCAAATGGCCATCTATTATCCCATCAGCATTTTCTTTACTAGGAACTCTGTGCCAACCAGCCTTACAGAGCAAGATATCCTTGCACAATCCTGCATTTTATCCATGAGCTGATCCCCATATATCTGTTGGTAAGAGCACATCCCCTTTGTGCTGGAGCAAAATGTATGCAAGGTGTTACAATGCCTGCATTTCATTACAAAGGTCACGCTGTATTATGGAAGAAAAAAACAACAGCATTTGTGAGTCTGCTTAGAATTAAGCCTTCCGTGCCTGCCACTGCAATGACTGATGAGAAGCAAATCACCCTGGCTGGAGCCCACCGTTACTTGGGTAAGAATAGATAATGTAGCGACTCTTGTTCTCTTGCTGCTCTGAAATGCAAGGCTGGGGTATAAGCGCTGTAAAACAAACATATGTTCCTACACCAGAACTCTTTCACTCATTTCCCAGCATAAAGACATAAAAAGAAAGAACTTCTAATTGTAATGGAATGGTAAAATAAATGAGCCATTTCAGAACATATTAGAAAGCAAACTAATATATTTATTTCCTCTTCCATTCCACTTCTCCAGACTATAACTGCAAGGCATATGCCAAAGTAGCAGCAGCCAAGTGACAAAAAGAGATGGTAATATTTTCTAGCAGGGTCATATATTTTAGACGTACTGAACTAGTGACTAGTAGGCTTATTCAACAAGAGACACCATATAAATCTGAAAAGTGCCAGAATCCAGACACTAATCAGTTTTCAATACACTGCTTAGATAAGTTAAAAATCGATCTACTCCCCAACTGGATGACATTTAGGTGCTCACCTAAAATGGAGAGTAGATATTGGTGTACTTTCTTCTTTATACTTCGCAGTACTACTGCTTACTGTGCTTACTGTGACCCACACATTTATAAATACTGGATTTCAGCCTGTGTTGTCCTACTTAAAGTGCTTGTAAAGTCTGAAGGTTTTTTTTTTTTTTTTACCTTAATGCATTTTCTACATTAGGGTAAAAGAAAAAAAAAAAACAACCTTTTATTGTCATCTCACCACCACCAAATATTTACCTGAGCCTGATCTTGATCCAGTGCTGTGCCCAAGACCAGTTGCACTGTATCACTCTCATTCCTTACTAGACTCAGTGAGAGCAACGGGAGCCATTGGCTCCTGCTGCGATCAATCAAATCCAGTAAGGAAGGAGAGGGAGTTGGAGCCGAGCTGGACTCTGTGTGTCAAGGGACACAAGAGCATGGCTCTCGATTGAGCCCACACATGTGCCACCATAGAAAGCGGCTTCCTGTGATGGCAAACGCAGAGGAGGGGGAACGGAGAGCACCGGTGAGTGACCCCAGAAGAAGAGTATCGGTGCTACTCTGTGCAAAACTATTGCACAAAGCAGGGAAGTATGATATGTTTGCTAGTAAAAAGAAAAAAAAAAATACTTTACAAAATAATTTTAAAGCAGAACTAAAGTCTGAAATGAAAAAACAAACAAACTGCAAGGCACTTTATTGCAGAAGAAACACGCACCTTCACTTCTGCAAAAAAAATAAACCTACCTGCCTGCTCGCATGCATGCAGCTCAGTTTACATTCCAGGACAGTACCTGTATGCCAGCTGTGTGCAAAGATGACTGAACTCCTGCAAATGTAAAAGCAACGTCATTCCTCACTGGCCAATCAAGATAGTTGAATACCGGCACCCAGAATAAGCCAGGGAGAAGATGCTGGTTCCAGCAAGGGACCTTGTGACAGACAGTTGGAGCATAGATAAATATTGAGGACTTTAATTCTGGTTTAACAAAGCTTGGAGGGAAGATGGTCACGTGACTGACAGGTCACATCACCAGGCTCTTCTACCAGCTTTTTTTTTTTTCTGTCGCCTTCAATAGTGTCCATTGCTGTGTTTTAGAAATGTGTGGTGTTTTTATACAAAAGTTCCCCATTTTTTTGCTTTTTTCTATCTCAGTGCTGCCAATCTCCAGTCTAATTTCAACATGCACTCTCTCTAAAATCAAACGAGTGCCCATCATTGCTAAGGACTGGTTTAATTATGGCAAAAAAAAAAATGCACCTTGACTGGAAAGTGTGCTGGCATGGCCACTTGTCTCAATTAGTTGCTACCCCATAACAGTATGTCTGCACAGGGATCTTTATAGGAGGATCCCCAACTATTTTAATGTAAGCTGTATATTTAAGAATACTATGAAATTACATAATTATGTTAAAAATGTATCTAGAGTTTTCTTGTAAAAAAAAAAAAAAAAATGTATCTAGAGTCAAAACATTATTTTAGTTTTGGACAAAGTGAATGCCTGCCTCTGTGTACTCTGGTTTCCTCCCACACTCCAAAGGCATGCTGGTAGGTTAATTGGCCCTAGTATGAGTATGTATGGATGTGATTAACCTCTTCACCTCTTAAGGGTGGGGAGGTGCGGCTCTCGTTCTGGGTGGACGTCAAAGGACGGCCGCCCAGGCGGGCGCGCATCGCGGTGATCGCGGCCGCGACATGTTGCTAGGACACGCCATGACCCCGATCTATCGTGGCTCTTTAACCATGTGATCGGCTGTGTCCAATCACAGCCGGTCACGTGTAAACACGGAGATGCCGGTAATCGGCACTCCTTGCCTCACACTGACAGAGTGTGAGCAGAGGAGAGACGATCAGCGGCATCTCCTCACAGAGAACATCTAGGGATGTAATCAGGGCACTGATCATCAGTGCCCTGATTACAATTAGGTGTCAGCAATGTATGCCCACCACTGCCAGCAATTAGTGCCAACCAGTGCCCACAACTGACACCAATCAGTGCCCACAAGTGCCAGCAATCAGTGGCCAGTGATGCCAGTCAGTGCTAGCTATCAGTGCTGCCCATCAATGGTCATCAATGCTGCCCATCAATGCCACCCATCCATGCCCATCAGTGCCACCTATCTGTGCCCACCAGTGCCGCCTATCTGTGCCCACCAGCGCCCCTCAGTGAAGGAGAAAAATTACTTATTTACAAAATTTACTGACAAACTAAGAAATTTTTTTTTTCTCAAAATTTTTGGTCTTTTTTTTTTTTAGGAAAAAATAAAAAAAACCAGGAGTGATTAAATACCACCAAAAGAAAGCTCTATTTGTGTGAAGAAAATGATAAAAATTTCACATGGTTACAGTGTAGCATGACCACGCAATTGTCATTCAAAGTGTGACAGCGATGAAAGATGAAAAATGGCCTGGGCAGGAAGGGTGTGTAAGTGCCCTGTATTGAGGTGGTTAGGGAACCTTAAGCTGGCCCTAGGTAATGCTATTTTCTGGTTGCAGGAAAGAAAATTGCTCAATTCCACCATCAACACAGTCAGTGTTGATGTGGGAATGCCAACTGCGGAGCTATTGTTTTCTCCCAGCTTGGGGGGGCGCAGGGAGTGATCCTTGTCAGGAGAACACCGATTATTGTATGTAACAATCCAGTACAATTGGGTAAAATTAGCCCTGTTCATACCTGTATCAAATCTCAGCCCGTCCCTGCTAAAGCAGCCCAGATTCGAACCAGCTATGGCTGGCTTTAGGCAACCCATACATTATGCATCTTCCATACATTATGCACCTGCACCAGCAGGTTGAACAGGGATGGCCCGTCCATTAAGGGTGCAGGGCGAATGGCGCCACCCCCCCCATCCATGCTTTCGGCCCCTTTCAAGACACCGGCGCATGGATTCAAATGCGGAGGGCCTTTTTTTTTTCTTTTGAAGCCCTGATCAGAGCCAGAGGCTCTAATAGACTTCAATATAGGGTGGGCTCGGGTCGCAGAGAGTACGCTCCGAACCCCCCCCCCCCCAGGTATGTTACAGCAGCGAATCAATATTCCCTTCCCCACTGTCAGAATACAATGATCAGTGTTTCCAGCTATAGCTGGTGGCATTGATCATCCCTGCTAAAACAGCCTAATTTCGATCCATGCATGGCCAGCTTTAGACTGTATTCACTTTGAGGGCAGAGAATGATGTGAATTTATTACATATTTTATATATATATATATATATATATATATATATATATATATATATATATATATATATATATATATATATATATATATATATATATATATATATATATATATCAGCACTATTACAAAAATCCAATAATAAAATAATCATCCAAAGATGAACTCTTTAGTAAGACTTCAAAGTGACATGGTCACATTAAAAAAATACTAAATAAGTGGTCCCTGCAATAGAAGAGATATAATGCTCACCTTTCTAGCAGTCTGTCCCCTATCTTTTATCCATTCCAGTAATGCAGCTTTCAAAGACGTTTTGGCATCCAGCACCTCAGGGTGTGTCAGATGGCAAAGAGTCTTATTGGGGCTGTAGTGCTGCAACAGAGGAAAGGTAGGAGACATGGGCTACCAGAAAGGGAGTATAAAAAGTCATCCATGTGTGACCAGCTGTCTCTCTGCAGCAGTCTGAAATGCCCTCCTGCTATGCCACAGAGCACTGCAAAGAGCTGAGATTCATCAGGGGGCAGGTCAGAATGATGCTGAAAGGTTATGGCTTATATTCAGATAGCACCAGTCCTCTCTGCAAGTTGCTGTTGGGCCAGAGGATTTTGCATTAGAGTGTAATTACACAACCTACTACAGTATGACTCCTGCTCAGTATTCAATGTATCTGTATCATTTTTTAACAGAATTTTTTTTTTACCTTTATAATAAAATAAAAAAAAAAAAAAAAATGTCCTAAACAATATTTACAAAATAACATAATAAAAAACATGTTCTGTGCGTATAACTGGTTAAAATGTTCCAAAAAGTGACTTCAAAACTTCCAACACCTAGAATTAGTAGAGGATGAAAGTTTGCTTTCTCATGACACAACAGAAACTTCCTTTTTTTATGGCAAATGATCCCCAATACATCCAGTATCTAGTCTCCATAGAAACACGGCATTGTTTTGCTTTGTTTTTTTACACAAGGGACAATTTCTATAGGGACAACGAAACTCGGGAAGACCAGGGAAGCTCAGGACAAATTCTTTTTCCATAACTGCACAAGCAGGAGGTAATAACTCCTTGTTTAGGATGTCACTGCTTTCTCACAGATAGCTCATGAATACTTGTCATTTCCTTGCTGAATGAGCAGAATTCATTGCACAGCAAGTTGGAGGGACAAAATACAAGGCTCATTCGTAACCCAACAGACAAACAAAAGACAAGCTAAATTTCAAAGTGACAGTACAAGAAAAGGAAGGAACAAAACCCTGAGTTTAGTGGCACACCGAGAACTGGTAATGGCTGTTCAAACAAGGAAACTGTGCCCTGTCCCACACTAAACATCCTATTCTGATGGGAAACCACCAAGCACAAGCCACGTGAGCTTAATTATCACTCATCAACTGTCGCAATGCTAACAGCAGAATGGATAAATCGCTGCAAAGGCTGCAATCAATTTTTGAAGGTTAAAAGCAACAATACACACTTACCAAAATTTTTTTCTAGAAAGCCAAATCTTCATTGAGCGTTTTACAAAGGCATTGAAAAAAATACAAAGGTTGCAAATGACCTTGCCTTTTAGTAGACACTGGCTGGAACTATATCTGTCAAAAAATACCCTTCTGCCTCTTTAGGCACTAATAATGTACTGTTCTACTGTAAGAAAACCTAAATGGAATAACTGCTGGTAATTTTACTGAAAGAATATTGATGCAAAATACGTCCAAAATTTCACCTAATCGGATTTGATCCTAACATAAATTATGTGAAGCTATACCAACAATCTTATGTTATGAAAAATAAACTTTAAAGTTTTCGGAGGTGAATGGTAGCATGACATGCTAGGAAAATAATCATAGACACATCTTTATTGGACAACAGCTAAAAAACGGACTTAAAAGAGACCTGTACTAAAAGAAATACAGGGGTTGACCTCCTATCCTATGGTCAAAACGTATATATATCTTGGATATTGACTTATAAAAAGCTGGGCAGTATACTAAAAGACAAAATGACATTTCGAAAAGATATGGAACCCCTGGGTTGAATTCAGTGCTGGTACTTGAAATCATAGCCTGTATGCTTTTAGGCCTTATTTCTTTACAGCTTCAGAATGGGACACTGCATGTTCTTTTTCACCTTCCTGTTTTCTTCCCTGCTTTTAATCTTTTCCCTTCTTTGGAGTCTGGCCCATCTTGCTTCTTGCCTTGGTTTCTTTTATGTAAACACCATGCTTCTATCAATGTGATTACAGCTAGGTCAGTTGCCTTAGCAATCCATCCAATAAATCTTTAGGGCTATATTGTCTCAAGTTATATTTGGTTGTTGTCACAACCTTACCTCTATTTGAATTATACAAAATCTGAATAAAAATTGTTGAAAGAAAAAAAAAAAAAAAAAAAAAAAGGGGTTTTAACTGTAGACCAATTAATAAGAATATCAGTAGCCTTTCTCTGTCAGACTGTCAGACTACACTACTTGTTTAGTTACTGTTCCAGAACAAGGCAAAGTCAGGAAAAATAGCCTCCAAAATTTCACATTACACATTTCCTTCAAAGTTCTTGCAAGTGCTAAGGTCCATAGTTGTAAGTATGATCACTACCACTTTTGCCGTGTTCAGTAAACAATCAATTCTCCCATCCTTGTTAAACATCATGGATGGAGGAATCTCCCCTGCCGATACCTGTGGCTGTCAAAATACCTGAACCGCAGCTGCATCCAATAGGATGCAATCACTATTCACTGCAAAATTGTCTGCCTAGCTCCATCGATTTTTAGACTGAGGGAGGTAGGTTGGGAGGGTGCCTCAAATAGTGGATACCAAAAACAGCTGCCAAACCAACATATGAAAAAGTCATCAGGAACTGTCCAAAATGTGCTTCATTTTGGGACATCCCGATACTTTCCATGCCACCACTGCAAACAAAATTTTTAACATCAGCACCATATAAAAGAGTTAACTCACAGGCAATAACCATGCAAAGGACCTTACTTTTATGAACTGTAGAAATATGGCATGTCACTGCGCATGCCCTACAAATGATCACAATTAGAAGAACCAGCATAGGCATGCCTCAAAATCAGCCTAAATTTATCATTTTCATACACATTACATTCATTTTCTAAAAGTGAAGGTTTCAGGCCACTTACACAAACCTGCATTACTTCAAAGACACGGCAGATATTTCACATTCAATCACCTTTAAAGCAATTTTATTAAATGAGCTGACAGACTTTGAAAAAATTCTTCCTTCTGGGTGGCAACAAAGGCCCCCATTGAAGCAAGCAATTTAACTGATCTGAACACTGATAGTGATGATCAAGCTGACAGGGATAACCAGCGTGTCTAACCATTAGCAATGCCCTTTACCTTATTAAAAAAATGTTCAAATGTGCCGGAAGACCGCACTGCAAGCTTACATCAAATGTTTCCTTTTCTTTAAAAGTAGAGTCTTTTACTTCATCCATCCACACATTGGCCAGTAACTACAGCAGGCCCAGGTTGTCTGGTAGAGATCAAGGATGAACAAATGTCTCTATCTATGGCTGACTCTAGTTTATACATTTTTAACTTAGAGTGCTCTAAAGGTATAGCTTTGACAGGTCTGTTTTTTTAAGCTTACTATTCAACACTATAAAAGAAACTCAGATTTTAACATTGACCGGTGAAGCTAGTCCAGGATCCTATGAAAAAAAAAAAGCGCACTAAGGCAAATTCGGCAATAAAACTAAGATACTTAAATGTATGTAAAAAGTCAAAACTTTTTTTGTTTGTTTTTGGACAGAGTGGGAAAGGAGAAAACTTTTGTCAGGTTTTCATTGTCATCTGTGTCCCAGCTGGAGGGACTTATATTCACTGTCTATCCAGTTGACTATTGTCTCTGGTACAGAAAGTAATGCAAGATCCAAAATGTTTTAGATGTCAAGGGAATAGGAGGTGAGGGAAATCTTCCAATGGGTAAATCTGTGCTGGTGCAAGCTATCGGAGGATATACCCCCCTGTGTTGGAGAGATCTCCACTGCGGTGGGAAAGAAGTTAAGGGAAATCACCATGACAGAACAGACAAAAAAAAAAAAAGTACCTGTCGAGGATTTGAAAAACAGTCCCTCTATCCAGAAAGTAAAAAAAAAAAGTTTTGGCTTTACATACACCTAAATCCTGCTAAATTACTTTATATATGAATTAAAGCTTTTTCATTAGTTCAAGACATTTGAGTTTTAAGAATTCCATAAAATATATTTAAGAAAAAAAAATGTTGCTGAGAATGTGCAGGGCACCCAGTTTAAACAGGAATGTAAAAAAGTAAATTAATATAAATAGGTGCCCTGTAGAACACTGTATATAGAAATAAACAAATCATAAAATAAACTTGGTGCATTTGCAGTATTTACCTCGGAATGCATTTATTTTTAAACCTCTAAACAAATTGAAATAGGGTCCTATATCTTATCATGATCTGGACATTCCACACTCCAGACAGCTCACAGACTCTGAATTATCTCAGCACCAAAACTGACATTACCTTTGAATGTTGAAAGCATATCTTTGGTAAAAGAGTAGGAAAATAGCAGATTGGAAACAGGCAGTATTTTGTATTTATTTTTCTCACTTAAAAGGAAGTTTATTTCCTGAGCTGGAAATTCCACCTTGTGAACACACTTCAAGAAAAGGCTTCTTATGGATTTTGTAAATTGTATGGTGGAAATATGAAGCCTTTTTTAAGAGCCGAAAACAATGTCAGGAAAAGGTTTTTGACACTTGTTTAGGGTTTACTAAAGAAAATAGAACTTTATTATAATTAACTGCCAAAAATACTTACATGGGAAAAGTTAGAGCTTGGAGTCATTGCACTTTGGCAATTTTTGTCATAGTGATACACAGACCAGCCACTGACCCAACTACAGGGTCCTTTCGAGCTGCCTACAACATGCTCTGCACATCTCAATTTATTCGTTGGCATGGTATATTCCTGTCAAACACCCACGGATAGAGTACTCCTTAAAGCATTATTAAATGTGGTATTCTAACTGGCTTTTAGGATTTTTTTAAAGCCCCAAAGAAAAACAGCATGCAAGAGCATGGCATGCTAATGGTAGGTATAATATACAGCAAAACCCACAGAGGCAAGAAGTGATGTGAATGACTCAAACAATGATTAAGCTTAACCACCTGGTGCTGAGCGTACGTAAATATGTGCCCCCACTGGACTGAGCTTTTTCCTGTGGGGCGGCATATCTGCATCTCTGCCTGCGGCGAGCTCCCAGCACAGAGACCAGGGTCTCACCTAGAGCCCCAGGCCCCCTACTAGCGATCGAGACCCAGAATTACCAATTCTGTTTACAATTTCTCTTTTATTTTAAATTTTAGACAAAATATACAAAAAATAAATTAAACACTTGTAGAATTGGGTACTATGGTAAATTAACAAAACACAGTCAATATATTAGAGGTACATTTTCATCGATCTGTATTTTTCCGTCTTTGTTACACCCATTACTTCCGCTTTAGACCTTGAGACCATATAAACTATAGGTTCATATTTTAAACATTGAGCCAACACTATAACTTAGGACCAGATTTTACGGTTTAAAACAAAAGAACATTACATGTAAATCCCCTCGTGTTTTGCACATATACTGCCCCAAATGATCAATATATTTCCATAGCCATTGGTTTCATCTCTACCTATCTATTGATAAGAGGTTGAATCTTTTACTCCAATTGTAACATATAGATCTTATATTTGAAGGTGATCTTCACGCGGTTCTCTTTATCAATATCCATATCCCACCTACAAGAAAGATTCCACAAAGACATAAGACATTGTTGCCATATTTTTGGGATTTGTTTACTTGATTTATCTTCTATTAAAGTCATTTCTTACAAGGATTGCATCTCGTTCATTTCACATAACCATTCTGCTATTGCAGGGCATTTCGTTTTTTGCCAATTTTGAGCAATTATTGTCCATGCCGCTATTAGCATATGGCATAAAATATCCCCCTTAATGGATTTTATTGATCCTGGAATGATTGAGAATACTGAAGTACAGATATTTAATTGTATATTACATTTTGTTATCTTCTAAAAGATATGAAATATCTTTAAACCAAAAATCGAACACCAGTGGACAATACTACCAGATATGCGCCATTGTACCCCTTTCTTTAAGACATCTCCAACATGTTTCCTGATTACTTCCATTTATATTATATAAGTGCACTGGGCACCGATACCACCTTGTCATAATTTTATCATTTCTTTCTTGGTGTTTGGCGGATAATGATAATTTATGTGTCAAAAGAAATGCCTTTTGCCAATCTAACAGTGAAATCAGCATCTCTATCTCAGCTTTCCATTTTTTCATGTATGATAATTCTGTAAGGGGACTAGTAGGAAGCAGGAGGTATTCCCAATTCTGGGTCACCTGATTGCTGTGATGCCAACCCCCGTGTTTTCCCTCTATGAATTGAGGAGATAAATAAATAATACACACACACACACACACACACACATATATATATACATATACACACATACATACATACATAGACACACACATATAATTTGTATACTGTATATGAATATGCAAGTGAACATATCTACATAGAGACATTATACATCAAAAGTATAATACATATCTACATACACCCATTGATAAAACATATTTAAGTCGGAACATGTTACAAAATTCAAAGTTTAACTCCTTTTATGCAATATATTATTGCGATTTTAAGGCATAATATTTTGATTTACTGCCATATAATAATTTCAACTGCACACTAAAAAAAAAAACAACACCTATGTAGTATGTACAGAAATACATTCATACACAGAAATGATTCTGTGTCTTCTCAGTGTATTAAAATGAGCTATACAATCCCATCGGTTGCCCTCAGAACACTTAAGCAATACATATTATGGAATTATTAATATTTGAGCATGAATTTCTCACACTCTTTCCTGACCTCTATTTAGTGTGCTCACTTCAACAAAGCCTGCCTGACCTTGTGTGCTTTTTTTTTTTAAACACCTCCTTTCAGTACACTTCCATTACTGAACCAATATTAAAACTTACACAACCCAAGATAGAACTCTATTTTCCTTTGCTGTTAAACACTACAACAACAGAACTTACATTTATAGAAAAGCATGCTTGAGATCCTCCTGAACTAAAGGCTGTGTAGCAGCTGACCACTATTCCGGTACTGCACTAAAAACAAAAGACGCATTTCATTCAACTACAGAATCAAAAGTCAGTTCAAGGAAAAAACAGCTTTCTAGAAATTATATAACATTGTCTGTGAAATGCTGGCTTTACTGTGTGAATGTAATATATATTATAGATAGACGAGTGTCTACTAAGAGCATACACTTTAATGTCCTGTTTATCACCAGTTTTAAAATGAAGAATTCCATCATGCAAGCACCTTCAAAGTATTCTTGTGGAAAAGCATAGACCACCAGTGTTGTGATGGTCCTAACTGTGATTTCACATGGATTCACTTATAAACAACATGTGGCTTGCAGAGCTAATTAGCATTAGACAAGTCACACTGACAATGGGAAGCCAGGAAAGGTCGACATACTGAAGAGTGGTTCAAGCATTCCCATCCCTAAAAAGACAATGACAGCAGCCCAACTCTTCCAAGTCATGCATGTAGATTCTGGTAAAGTAGCATTTTGTGATAGAAACAAGCGATACCCTCATTCTAATTGGGAGCACACAACAATACAGAGTTCTGGATAGCACAATGCTACAATTCTATAGGTGCAATGGGTGGAATAAGTTCCCCTTCAATAGAGCCCATTCTGTATAAGAGTTAGTTTGCCTTATTTTGGCTAAGTGATTATATATAGACATACTTATTTTTCTAAAGTATATAATAGCAGAATAATAATTATTTAGACAATCAATGTGAAAAAAAAAAAAACACCTTAAAAAGTTAGAGTACATTACACCCATTTTAAAGGGTATAACGTATAAACACACTCCCCTGGCACCTGCTCCCACATTTTGGAACAGCGTGGCTTGGCGGGACTCCACCGTCACAGCTGCATCATTCATTCAGAGGAATCTGTCCATTAACAGAGCAGATAGGCAGAGTTGGTGCACTTCACTAGGGACCTGGCTGTCTAACCCAAAAGAGGCAGCCAAGCATCCAATGGCTCATTGCACCAAGATGGCAGCACAAGACTTGATCAGTGAATCAAAGAACAACAATACTAGATCCACAGGGCAGGTGAGAATTCTTTCTAAGGAGAACCTAATGTCACAATTAGGATGGGATGGGATGGGTAGGGAAAAATGCAGGGGATGGGGGAGAGGGGAGTGAAGGCCCACTTTAAACTTCAGAAATGTCTACAATATGGAACCCACGGGTAATGTCTATGTTTATTGGACAAAATAGCTTCACTATCCTTTCGTATGCTGCAGAACTTACTAGTGTTATTATTACAGGTATTTATATAGCGCTGACAATTTATGCAGCACTTTACATACATATTGTACATTTACATTAGTTCCATCAAGAAGACTGCACTCTAGAGCCCCTCACATTCATACATACACTTACTAGGGCCAGTTTAGACAGGCGCCAATTAAGATACCAGCATTTCCTTAAAGAGTGGAAGGAAAAAAAAAAAGCTTGAAAGGAAACCGGAGAAAACCCATGAAGGCACAGACAAAGCATGCAAACTCCAGGTAGATAGGGCCATAGTTGCTTAGTTTAGAAACAGTCTGGTATGGTAGTCTGCAAAATCACAGACCGGCTAAATAGATTTTCATTTTACAGTCTCTCACATGCAGCCAATGTTTGGGTATTCTGGTAGTCATGGGCTAGCTGTCAGCATACAATAGCCAACAGTAAAGATTATTCCACCAGCATATATGGTGGAAATCTTACAGCGCATGGCCACCAACCAAAAGTAAAGATTTAGCTTCCTGGAAACTTAGATGAGCTATTTTTTATATCTGTAGATTTTACCCCTTCTCGGTTCATTATTAAAAGGAGATTTATAGTATTGTCCATTTTTAATTTTTTTTTCTTTAGACCTGCAAATGAACAAAACCGGCTTTGTATAAACATAAATGTGTTAGGCCCCCTTTCACGCGGGACGGATCCGTGATGATCTGCCCCGTGAACATCCGCTTGCTCAGCGGGGATCGCTCCATTGATGCCCGCTGAGCCGGCAGGGACCGCCCTGTCAGATCTCCGCTCTCCGCTATGGGGGATCAGATGAACATGGACCGTCTGTCCGTGTTCATCCGATCCGCTCTGCAGACTGATAGAAAAATAGGATTTTCCTCCGTCTGCAGAATCGGCCCATAGCGGGGACGGATGATATACGCTGACACCCGTTATCCCATAGGGATGCATGTATGTCCGTATTTCATCTAAAAACGGATGGATGAAATAAGGACATACTGTCCGCACATGTGAAAGGGGCCTAATGCCCTGTACACACGATAGGATTTTCCGATGGAAAATGTGTGATAGGACCTTGTTGTCGGAAATTCCGACCGTGTGTAGGCTCCATCACACATTTTCCATAGAAATTTCCGACACAAAGTTTGAGAGCTTGCTATAAAATTTTCCAACAACAAAATCCATTGTCGGAAATTCCGATCGTGTGTACACAAATCCGATGCACAAAGTGCTACGCATGCTCAGAAGAAAGAGACGAAAGCTATTGGCTACTGCCCCATTTATACTCCCGACGTACGTGTTTTACGTCACCGCGTTCAGAACGATCGGATTTTCCAACAACTTTGTGTGACCGTGTGTATGCAAGACAAGTTTGAGCCAACATCCGTCAGAAAAAATCCATGGATTTTGCTGTCGGAATGTCCGATCAGTGTCCGACCATGTGTACAGGGCATTAGTGTTTCAAAACCTACAATTTTGTTTCTATGAATACATTTTTTATTTTTACATGCACACAGAAGGCAGCAATATTTGATCATTACATACACAGGTTCTACTTCCTTTCTGAACGTTGTTCCCCCTAGTGGCTAACCTACAAATCTCTCTAATTACTACAATAACAAAAAAACAAAAAACAAAAAAAAGGTATAAACAGGCATGTAAAAATGCCACCTGTAATTACTATAAGGTAAGCATTGCATTAATAACAAAAAACATGTGCACACTTAAAACAACACTACTCTTTCCCTTTAATACGCGATAAGATTTGCTTAGCAAGTTAAACTAGCACTCTGTAAATAAGTGTGTATAAAGATTTTGGAAAATTTCCCAACAGTTTTAACACAGAAATAAACATAAATCCTGGACATTCAGTGGCCCCTGACAGCTTCAGCTAGTTTAGATTCAAGGCATGAAACAGCCACAAGCAGTGTTTCTTCAACAACAATCACGAATGCATACTAACAGCCTCGTTTACAAGGGCATCCCTGTGTGCACGTACAGTAAGTGATTTGAAACATTCTAATTAATGAGTTCACTTCTCCAAACAAGGCCCGCTAGCGGAATAAAACTAAAGGACGATTTGTTGCACATGTACCTACAAGCTTTTCGCTTCAATTTGTGTGTATACACCAACATCAAGCAATTACTTTGCGTGACAAAAAATGGATACTTTTCAACAACAAAAGTACAATCCCCATGAAAGTAATATGTGTCAGCAGTATTAGTTCATGACCATTCATCATTTCAGACTATGGCCATAAAGGGTCACAAAAGCGACAGCAGGTATGACAATATATCCTTCAGAAATTTACAAGAATATTTGAGGTTGAGGGCCAAGGTCATCTAATGACTGCACATTATATTTATAAAAAGGAAACTGTTCTTTACAAAAGACGAGAACTTTCCCAAAATGGTATAGTCTCCTTTACTCTCTGGAAGGATAAAAACAAGCAATCAGATTTGTCACTTTAGGCGAGTTCTCCTGTACTGTGAAGAACATATTTTCCTTGTGTTTTAATATACTCATAAAAACAGCAGATATCCTAGTACAATTCAAACTTCCTGATAAAAACTGAACTCCAGGCAAGCCACCTACACATAACCTATATGCGCCTCATCTGTCTCACAGTATTACATCTCCGTAGCAGGGTATTTTGAAAGTTTTTTTTTGTTCAGGGGCAGCACCGATGGTAAGCAACCTGCACATGCAAGGCATCCTACTTCAGGGGCAGCATCACTGGTAAGCCATCGGCAAAGTCCTCTCCTACTCATTGGGGTTGCATTTATAAAGGCAAATAGGCTGCTCAATTTGCAAGAGAGGTTGCACTTTGCAAGGGGATTTTTCTCAGACAGGGGCGGACTGACCATTCAGGCACTCGGGCACTGCCCGAGGGCCCCATGCCACTAAGGGGCCCCATCAAGGTGTCCAGCCTCAATAAAACCAGGGACAATATGTAAAAATCTGTGTTTTTTTTTTTAAAATCCCAAGATTATAACTGCCCCGCCTCTCCAGTGCCTTTTCAGTGTGTGTATGTGTATTCTGTGTATGTATATTGGGTGTCTGTGTGTGTATACTGTATGTGTGTGTGTGTATACTGTGTGGCCCCATAATCAATTGCCTGGGGGCCCCATAATCTCCTATTGCCCTGGGGCCCCATAATCTTCTCCTATTGCCTAGGGGCCCCATGAGTTGTCAGTCCGCCCCTGTCCTCAGAATTTAGTTTCAGAGTTAAACAGCCTATTTGACTTTAGTAAATTGCAATTATTATTTGATTTAAGTAAACCAACCCCTCTGTCTGATCGATGTAATATTGCAAGGCTATGCTTGGGAGCCACTAACAGACTGCCAACATAACAGCGGGGCAGGAAACCCAGAAGTGTTGGATTTTTCAAATTTTTCAGATACCTGGATCTTTTCAGCTGTTAAATAAAATCATTGCCCAAAGTGGGCAACTGTAGCTATAAGTACACATGCATTACCTTAATTTACCTTCATATTCAGTATACTCTTTAAGACAGGTTTCTTTATATGAAATGAGATGAACTCCCTACGTATACAAGTTTTACGGTACTGATACTGAAGGGATTATCACTTGATACAATACAGATTGCAGCAACCATGATCTCTAGGTGTAAATAAGAACGCAATGCTTTGTGTTTTAGAGAATAAATAAAATGTTTTAAGACAATTTAAAGAAATGTTTTGTGATCAAGTGTTTAAACAAGTAGGATGATTACATCTGCTAAAAAAGAAATAAATGCTACTGGGTACTTTATCATAACAAAGGCAAATTACAATTATTGCGGGGGGGGGGGGGGGGAGCTAAGAAATTTGTATACCTTAAATTTCATGGTCAAAATCCATGTTGTAAAAATTATTAATATCTGACGAAAGGTTTAAAACAAACCCCTATGAATTGCCTGCAAAACGGCACTACTAACATGAACCGTGTACTCCATAGCAAATGATCCTCGTAAGACAAGACTAAATTTTGTCGCGCCTTCAATAAGGCTACAAGAAGGGGAATAATATGGTTAGCATTTTGTGTTTTTTCAAGCAAGTTATCCAAATGTTTGAATGTTTACAAACAAGGGTGGTTTTCCTCTATGTGAGGCAAAGGCCATTTCAGCACAACACTTGTAATAATCAGCAACAGACAGTTCACAGCTGCACGCAAATACAGACACGCTAGTACATTTCATGGTAATCAATACAGATTCTACAACAAACCGCTCAATTTCACGAAATCGCAGATGTATCAATTAAGAATGAAAAAGTAAAATAAACAATTTATCTAATCCCAAGAACAAAATTTTTCAGGTCATGGCATACCAGTCCCTACATGGAAAGGGTTTCTTGGTTTTCTTTTTACCAACCCTTTTCCCTTTACACCGGGCCATCTTCCAGTAACATACTTCCACTCCTAGCACTCACTCACTTCACCGTGATTGCACTGTATTTAGGGACCTAGGTGGGCATGTATTATCTTGCTGTATAAATGGAATTATTGAATGCCGATAGTGTGTGGCAGTTGCCCCTCTCACTTAAAGGATATGTAAAAGGTTAGATTTTAAAAAAACATGTCATACTTACCTCCTCTGTGCAGTTGGTTTTGCACAGAGGGGCCTCAATCCCCCTCTTCTGGGGTCCCTCCATTAGAGAGCTGTTCTCCCTCGGGACACTCGTATGGGTGCGCTCCCGTGTCCTGCTGCTGCGTCCATTGACACAGACAGCAGGACTCATCCCCACCCCTGGCTCCCGCGTCATTGGATTTGATTGACATCAGCGGGAGCCAATGGCTGCGCTGCTATCAATCTATCCAATCTGGACCAGAGACATCGGCTGGAGCCAGTGTGCTCATCCCTGTCACTGGAAAGACCGGGTCCAGGTAAGTAAAAGGGAGGCTCTGGGGGGCTGCTGCATCACAGGAGGTTTTTCACCTTAATGCATAGAATGCATTAAGGTGAAAAACCTCAAGGGTTTACAACCCCTTTAACCCTTCTTTGAAAGTGGGGACTAAGTGGAAAAGTGGCGTGGGACCAGCAGCAGGGGCTGTAAGAGAGTCAGAAGGAGCTTAGGGCAGTGTCAATTTGATTCTAGGTATTTTTCTGTACTTGCAGAAAATGTACTTGCCTGAAAAAAGTAAACATAGCCACATCTAATGACTGTTAGGCGTCAATATAACAACATTTTTATTCTTGGGTTTAGATATACTTTAAGAATACATTTTATTTTTTGGCAAATACCAATTGTCAAGATCAACACACCCACTTCCACAGATTTCTATTTGGGTATTTGTAATAAACTAATGCAGTGGTGGGCAACTATCTCAGCATGCAATACTACAATTTTAAGCTAAAAAATAAACTTAAAGTGGATGTAAACCCCAACATCTTCTGGGAAGGCTGTCCACAAGGTTTAGTGTGTCTATGGGAATGCTTGGCCATTCCTCCAGAAGTGCATTTGTGAGGCCAGGCACTGATGTTGGATGAGAAGGCCCGGCTCGCAGTCTCTGCTCCAATTCAACCAAAAGGTGTTCTATTGAGTTGTCAGGACTCTGTGCAGGCCAGTTAAGTTCCTCCACCCCAAACTCGCTCAGCCATGTTTTTTTGGACCTTGCTTTGTGCAGTCATGTTGGAACAGGAAGGGGCTATCCCCAAACTGTTCTCACAAAGGTGGGAGCATGAAATTGTCCAAAATGTCTTGGTATGTCCACCTTAATGGAGTACTTATGTAGATCCTTTGATATTTGATAAGAACATTGGCTTTATCTCCAAAATCTATAGTATATTGACCTCTACTCCCGAAAAAATAGTTCTACATGAAGAAGTGAGAACAAGACATAGGTGAGACATTCGCTCTAGCTGAATGGTCCACAACGTCTCACAGTGTGCATCAAAATCATACATAAATAGCTAATTGAAGCAAATTACAAGGTTTTGCTTAGATGGTACATGGTACCAACGAGAATAGCCTCATTTGTCCCAGGGGCATTTCCTTTCTGCTTTCGAGGGTACGATTTGGAAGGCACGGTGATCCATATATATATATATATATATATATATATATATATATATATATATATATATATCTTGTAGCCTTTATTTTTACGGCAGCCAGAATAGCAATTGCAGATCATGGAAGACACCCACGATCCCTTTTAACCTGGTAAAAAAAACAAGTTGACATGGATCATGGTAAGTGAACGCCTCTCGGCGATCCTACAGGACAAACGGGCCCTATTTGACAAGATATGGGAACCCTGGATAAAATACTTGTCTGACCGCCCTGTGAGATATCAAGGATTGACCAAATTAATCATAGGAAGTGCACTTCTCTCTTTGATATTCCTTTCTTCTTCTATTCTTTTACTTTTCTTTTTCCGGAATCGTCTTTGGTCTTGGTCTTCCCCTTTACTCCCCCGAATATTCATAATTACCTTAGACTACAGAAATGTTAATTGGTTGTGTTAAAATTGTATCCTTCTCGGAATTGGAATAATACGATAACAGATGTGCAGGCCCAGAAGAAAATAATTTACTTTTCTGGAAAAGTCACGCTGTATAATTATACTCAGCTATGGTAAACAGTTTAAACCTAAATGTCAAAAATGTTTTGCAACTTTCAATAAAAACCATTGAAAACACAAAATGTCTTGGTATGCTGATGCCTTAAGAGTTCCCTTCACTGGAACTAAGAGGCCAAGCCCAACCCCTGAAAAACAACCCCACATCATAATCCCCCCTCCACCAAATGATTTGGACCAGTGCACAAAGCAAGGTCCATAAAGACATGGATGAGTGAGTTTGGGGTGGAGGAACTTGACTGGCCTGCACAGAGTCCTGACCTCAACCAACACAACAGAACACCTTGGGGATGAATTAGGGAGGAGACAGTAAGCCAGGCCTTCTTGTCCAACATTAGTGCCTGACCTCACAAATGCACTTATGGCAGGATGGTAAAACATTCCCATCGACACACTCCTAAACCTTGTGGACAGCCTTCTCAGAAGAATTAAAGCTTTTATCGCTGCAAAGGGTGGGCCAAATCAATTTTGAACCCTACGGACTAAGATTGGGATGTCATTACAGTTCATGTGCGTATAAAGGCAGGCGTCCCAATACTTAGGACAATATATGGTATATTGCTTGTTACAATAAGCACGGCTATGGACTTAGGGCTGGTTCACACCACAGAGATGCAGACAACATGTGTGAGGCTGCCCACTGGCTAAATGTGTAGCAATTCCATCTAGCAGCACTGGGGTTGCTGGTTCAATTCCCCAACATCCTAAATGCTTGTGTTGAAGTTTATATGTTCTCCCTGAGTGGGTTTCTCACCACAATCCAAAGACATGCTGGCATCATATTTGTTTCCTGTCTAAATAGTCTCTAATGTAAGAAAGTTTTGAACTTTAGATTGGACGCTCATTGCAGCCAGGGACTGATGTTAATGTTTGTTAGCACTAATCATGCCCAGGGACTTGGGCATTTAAAATTGTAGGGTTTACACTGCACAGGTACATATGCTTAGAAAACTGTTGCTTTGTTTAAGTGCATGCAAATGGACTTTGATCTTTGGCCCGTAGTTCGAGATTTGATGCAAATAGCCAAAGGCTAACACAATTGCAAATAGTGTCATGTGTTTGTGCCCATCGGGTGCAATCACTTTAGACATACATGAAGAGACAGATTGAAAGATACTGGTGGGCGTGTACTTCTATTGGGCGTGTGTCAGTGTGCTAACAATGCAACCTATCTTATATAAAGGGCTGCAGTAGGGGGGTTCGTTTGGCCTGTGCAGAGGCCAGGTTTTTTGCTATGATTTGTGGGGGAGAAGGAATGATATCATGCATATTGACAAACGCCCAACTAGGGCTGTTTGCTGAAATTCTTGTATATTTTTTCCATCAAAAGTGGGTTTATGTGGCCATGCTGTCGATGTTGTGTGTGTATTGTTCTTGTCTGACCATGCATTCATGGTTTGGCAGCATCTGCTGACCTTCTACTCTTTGATCTCATTGCTTAATCATGTACACAGGAATGCAGCTTCCAGCAGAACATACCCACCAATGTATGTATGTGGACTGTGGGGTGGTGGTGGGTGTTATAGTTTGAATATATGCCTTTTTTAATATTATGTTGGAATGCTTTGTAAGAATAATGACTGTTAGGTATGTTTCTATAATCTTGCAGAAAAAAAATGTGAAGTGGGCTGGTGGGTGAGTAGTTGTACTATGAAATTTTACCCATTATACACTGAAGGTAAAGCTGTGTCCACTCTAAGGTTTAGACAAATTTTAGATTGTAAGCTCCTATGAGCAGGGCCCTTAAAACCCAATTGCTAACTATTTTGCTAAATGTAGCACCATATATCCTGTAGAATATTTTTTGAAGCTAGTAAATGAATGTATAAAATTTTGTTTCTGCTGGCAAAATAAAAGTACATTATTGAGCTTGTTTGTGTTTTTGTCCTCTTTTCTTTCTTCTTTTTAATTAGTTTTGGGGGTGGTGGTTTTCGGGAAGTGCAATATCTTTCTTTTATATCTTATCATTTCTATATGTATTTGTGCACCAAAAAAACTAATCTCTTCAGCACACCTGCAAGTAAATAATAAAAGTGGAATCTTTATATATAACAGCTGTGGACTGACATGCGGGAATCAAATCGTGTGAGTTCAGCTGAACTCGCACTATTTCCTCCCCCTGTCAGTGTGAACCAGGGCTCAACCTGGGCCTTTGTCTTTCTAATTCACCTGATGCAATCCCAGAGACACCATTTCTTATCGAACTCCCTTAAGTTTGCCTTTAAATATCGTTATACGTAGAAATACAGATTTGCATATCTGCAAATAAATAAAAAAAAAAAATTCTAATCGTGGTTGCGATCAAATGCTTGCAGCCGCGATCAAAAGAGCGTGGTTTCACCTTCTGACCAGAAATTAGTCATTGTAAACATTGTAAGTTCCTGTGCTGGTCAGGATCTTCATCTAGGTGGACATGGCGAGGTCCCTCTTTAGCAAAGAGGAGGTGCTGCTCATTTTCTGGTTAAGTGCAGGATATGTACCTGTGCTTACTAGTGTGGGGGTGGATGTGGTAGTTCGATTTGGTGTGGGTGAGGTTCATTGATTTGTTTGGCATCACCACACATTTGCTTCTGGCACATTTGCACACATCACTTCCTGCATTTGTTCTGCTGATGTAAATCAGTAAGGACTATGCAAATATAAATAAGAGCTCCTTTCTATTAAAATATATATTACTTGTTTCACAGTTGGGCGACTTTTCCAGCAAATTTGGACCTTCGAGTTGCATAACAAGTTGTAACCCATGATTCTCAATGATAACAATTCATATCTGTGCTACTTGAAGTTGCAACAACTTCAAAGTAGTCCCTGTACTACTTTAGTGTGACTTTCATGTGACTTGAGGTACATTAGGGCACAATATTACACAGGCATTTCCAAAAGTTGGTTCCAAGTTACAGCAACAAAGTGGCAGCAAAATAGTGTGACTTTCAGGTCGCAGCAGTGTGAATGAGATTCAGGGATAATACCTTTGAATTGGGCCCTATTCTCACTTGTGGATCCTGCAAGTGGGTCAAATTCGTCCCTGCACTACTTTGGCTTGATTTTGATGCGACTTGAGGTCCATATACCTCAAGATTACACAGGCATTGGTTGCACAAGTGCAAATGGGGCCTAATTCAAATGTGTTACTAATGAATCTCATTAGGTTCCTTTCACACTTGGCCGGCTTTTCATACAACTTGAGGTCCATAAGGCCCCTTTCACACTTGTGCAACCTGAAAGTCCCGCGATTTTGCAGTGTAATCTTGAGGTCTATGGACGCAGGACAAGTTGCAAAAGTGTGAAAGGGGCCTTAGGGCTGGTTCACACTGCTGTGCTGGCTGACATCGGATGTGATTTGCCCCGCACTGCAAATCACATGTGATGTCTGTGTGATGCAAACTCAGCCATACAGATTGTACGGTTGAATTTGCATCACATTCACAATCTCGCACAGGACCCTTTTTTGGTCCGCAGCAGAATCGGATCGCATGTGTGTTGTCTGAATTTGCAGTTCACTCTGCGATATACAAACTAATTTGGGGGTGTCATTAGCTTTCTACTGACACTCCCAGCAGTTTGCATATGGCAGTGTGAACTGCCTGCAAGTTGTATGCGATGCGGGATTCGCAGGGTTCCTGCATCGCTCCAGTGTGAACTGAACCTGATCCTAGATTCACAACTATGCATTTTTTAGTGCAGTTTGCAGAAACACTCTACAGTCCATTTAACATGGTTTCCTATGGTATTAGTTCACACATCTATGCGTTTTGTGGCCAGTGAATTTTTGGAAATGGTCGGGGGCTTTTTTCACGCGATTTACGGGTATTAGATTTCAATAGAACTGCTCCAGAAATGCAACTGTTGCGTTTGTGATGCGATTTTTGATGTGTTTTGTGGTTCTTATTTTAAAACTGTATATAGCTGGTTGCTAACTGGGGGGCCGGGAAGCCGGCCACCATGTCCTTAACAACCAATGAGTCATCAGCTGTCAATTTGCGTGGGGGTCCCCCCAAAATCCATACCAGACCCTTATCCGAGTAAACAACCTGATAAGCCGCAGGAAAAGGGGGGAGGGGCCCCCCCCTGAACCGTACCAGGCCCCATGCCCTCAACATGGGGAGGGTGCTTTGGGGTCCCCTCAAAGCATCTTGTCCCCATGTTGATGGGGACAAGGGCCTCATCCCCACAACCCTTGCCCGGTAGTTGTGGAGGTCTGAGGGGGCTTATCAGAACCTGGAAGCCCCCAAACCCCCCCTCCCCCATGTGAATGGGTATCGGGTACATTGTTCCCCTACCCATTTCACCAAAAAAAAAAAGCAGTGAAATGTGACAAAAAACAATAGCAGGTTTTTGACAATTCCTTTATTGTAAAATAGCTCTGAGCTGTCTTCTCCTGAGCTGTGTCTCCCGCTGTCATCTTCTCCTGGTGCTGTCTCTCTTGCTGCCATCTTCTGTCGCCGTCTCTCCTGCCAGGATTCCGATAAGCCCCCCACAGTCCCCCACAACCACCGAGCAAGGGTTGTGGGGATGAGGCCCTTGTCCCCCATCAACATGGGGAAAAGGTGCTTTGGGAGGGAAGCCCCACGCAATTTTTTTTTTAATTTTGGCGTTGAATTCCCCTTTATATCCATACTCGACCCGAAGGACCTGGTATGGACTGGTGGGGGGAACCTATGATGTTGCTTTCTTAAATCTTTTACTCAAGATTGCTGGGAACCGGCAATACATTACAGCTGCAAGCAATTTTAAATGACATTTTTTCCTTTAGAAATGTCATTTTTCTGCAGTACAGTAATAAACACGGGAAAAGCCTAGCCTTCAGTGAGAACTTTGGATTTTGCAGGTTCGGGCCCCATTGACTTCCACTAATCCTGCATATGTGATCTGACAGGCATGTGCGCCGGCAATAGCGCTGCTTTCCATTTGCATGTGCGCCCAGTTTGAAAGTTGAAGTCTTAATTGGCCTTAATTGGGCGCTATTTTCCAGGACTGCAGGATCATTTATTGGCGCTATAGTAAATGACCCCCACAGGGGCATATCTATAAAGGAAAAAAATATATGAGGCTGGATAACCGCACTCCAAATATTCACCTTTATTGAAAAATAAAATCAAGGCATCAAAGGTAGGTACAGACTAACTGCACTGCTGCTGACATGTTTCACACCAGGTTTAATCTGACAGTCACGTGTACTCCACGCTAGGAGACGCTTTTCAACGTGTCTCTGGCTAGTCATGGGCGCATGCACCTGACCCATGTTGCCATTAGGATATCAGACCATTCATTGAACTTTTTAGACACACATTTCATAAACATTGGAAAAAGTAAAAAATAAATTAAACTAATATAATTTTACTCTACAGGTACCCTGCTTTCCAAAAAATTATTAAGATTGTTTTGGAAGTCTGGGTAAATTTTAATGTAAAAAATGCGAAAATTAACAAGGTGTGTGTGAAAAAAAAGTGTCCAGCAGTGAAAGGGTTTAAGACAGGGGTAGGCAACCTCGGCCCTCCAGCTGTGGTGAAACTACAATACCCATCATGCCTCTGCCTCTAGGAGTCATGCCTGTGATTGTTAGTGTCTTGCAATGTCTCATGGGACCTGTAGTTTCAAAACAGCTGTAGGGCCGAGATTGCCTACCTCTGGTTTAGGGACTCGTTCAGAATTGTTTTAATGCCTGTTAAAGTTAACCAAACTTCCCTGGCTCTCTGAGTTGATTTTACTTGCAAACCATATGCCTAGTTCAGTGAAAATATTTGCCAGGGATTACTTAAAGTTTTATAACTTTACCCTGCAGTTGAAACAATTGTTCGAAGAGCACATTTTCCACTATGTAGTACAATAAATGCCTTTGACAATATTTTAACATAATAAAAATTAGGTTGACAGCACAGTTCACTTACTGATCAACTACAATCTTAAACTAATACAGCTACGAATTTATACTCAACTGTACAGATTAAGCATTTATGAATTTTCATTCTTTCTTTCAAGAGATGACTTGCGGAGCTTATATAGGATTCTTTTTCACCTCCCTCTTGGTCCCCACCTATGCACGGTTTTCTTAGTGTTACATTCTCTTCACTCATCACTAGCGCCACACTTTTCACAAAATCATGTCCAGTTTATTAAAGCTGGCCTTGGCCCCAGCCCCGTTCCCCTGCCTGATCATCATTATCATCTAGGGTCACCAGGCCTTATGGAGCCTTAGGCCTCATGCACACGAGACGCTGGTGCAAACTCTGCTGAACACGTTTTTAAAAGCTGAAACCGGCGTTTAGAAACGCCCGTTTTGCCGCGATTGCATGCCGCGTTTAACCGCGTTTGCGTCTAGAAGCGTCTGCAGAGCAGAGAATGACATTTTCCGACCCAACTTTGGGGCCCCGTATCTCGGGGCCACTTGGTGCTAGGAACCCCAAATTTGGTGTGCTAACACAGTGGAACTAGCACTACAACTTGGGGTTCCTAGCACCAAGTGGCCATGAGATACGGGGCCCCAAAGTAGGGTCGCAAAATGTCAAGCACTTTTCTGCAGCAGAGAATGACATTTTGTGACCCGACTTTGGGGCCCCGTATCTCGGGGCCACTTGGTGCTAGGAACCCCAAATTTGGATAGTGCTAGTTCCATTGTGTTTGCACACCAAATCTGGGGTTCCTAGCACCAAGTGGCCCTGAGATATTGGGCCCAAATTCAGGTCGCAAAATGTCAAGCACTTTTCTGCAGCAGAGAATGACATTTTGTGACCCGACTTTGGGGCCCCGTATCTCAGGGCCACTTGGTGCTAGGAACCCCAAATGGATATGTTGTAGTGCTAGTTCCATTGTGTTTGCACACCAAATTTGGGGTTCCTAGCACCAAGTGGTCCCGAAATATTGCGCCCCAAAGTCGGGTCATAAAATGTTCCTTCAAAAACACTTAAACGCAAACGCGGGTAGCGGCGTTTAGCGTCTGAAACGTGGAAAACTTTTGCGTCTGAAGCCATTTTTTTGCTTCTGGAAAAACTAGGTTAAAACGCAACTGCCTAAAAACGCCAAAAAACGAGACTGCGTACATGGAGACATAGGATAACATTGAATGGGTTCAGGGGCAGTTGAAAAAAGTGTCCAACTGCCTCTGAACGCGAGTGTAACAGCATCTCGTGTGCATGGGGCCTTAAAGTGCATTTAGATATTTTTGATGTCTCTTATGCCCAAAAAAAAAAAAAAAAAGAAAAAAGGTTTTTTTTTTTTTTTTATTCACCAATACCACCTTCTGCACATGCACAGTGTACACTCTTGGCATAGGTATTCTATTTATGTTTGCTTATTAATATATACAAAAGTGTAATTTTAACAGACATTAATAAACAAAATGTACTGCCAATAGTGGCTTATCCTGTCATTTTTTTTCTCCCAGCAGCCACTTGGCAAAAAACACAGGCAGGAAGTTAAACAAATTAACAATCAATAAAAACATTTTTTTTATATTGCTTTTGACTTGCATAACATTTAAAGCTATCCTGTGGCACTGTATCCAACTGTTTGTCTTCTCAAACTCCACAATGAAGCCAAAGTGTTGTAGGTGAAGCATACCAATGATTTATTAGTGAACCATGGAATTTGGCATACAGCTTGTAAAACATTAATACTGTATAAATACTGGCAACAACTGAATAAATGCATAACGCACTGTTGAAATCTACACTACAACAAATGAGAGAAGTAGCGAATATTTTACATTAAAATAAACATTGTGCTGATTCTGACATAAACCAAAGTATTACATGTATCATCTGTCCAGCCAAGCATTAATCCACGAGATAACTTGCTAGTGCTGTATGAACTTTTCACTGTTACAGATTATGTGAAATGTTATGCAGAAGAGCACTACATTAAAACATTCTGAAGATAAATATCCAAATGAAGAAAGCCTACAATTTCATGAAAGTGGATTTTTTTCTAGCCAACATGCTTAGAAAATAAAAGCATTAGTTATATATAATATAGTCAAGTTGATATCAGGGCTGGGAGTAGTCATAAGGTTCTTGGTTGCTCAAGCATCTTCAGCAAACACAATCTTACCTGGAGGTCTGCACAATCCAATGATAGCTGACTACTAGAAGGGGACAAAAGAGGGGGACCTCATTGAAGTGGCTTGGCAAATTTTGTGTGCGCCCAAGGCAGCATGATCTCTAAATACAATCTTAACCACTTGCCTACCGGACACTTTTACCCCTTTCTTGCCCAGGCCAATTTTCAGCGCTGTCACACTTTGAATGACAATTACGCGGTCATGTTGCACTGTACCCAAACATTTTTATAATTTTTTTCACACAAACAGAACTTTATTCACCACTGGGCTTTTTATTTTTTGCTAAACAAAAAGGAAAAAAAACTAAATATTTGAAAAAAAAAAAAAAAAAAAAAAAAAAAAAAAAACTTTCATAGCTTGTTAATAAATTTTGCAAACAGGTAATTTCTCTCCTTCACTGATGTGTGCTGACGAGGCAGCACTACTAGGCTGCACTGATTGGCAGCACTGGTGGGCACTTTTGGGACTGCACGGATAATTAGGGCACTGATAAACAGTGTACATGCCCCTTTTAGTGAAGCCGGCTATCTGCTTTCTTCTCTCCTCATTCTGTCAGCATGAGGAAAGGTGTGCATCGGTGAGGAGCTGTGATTGGACACAGCTGATCACGTGGTAAAGAGCTGCCAATTGGCTCTTTAAGTCAATCTGTGATCAGCAGTGTCCTCTGGACATTTGCCATCAGATCTGAAGGCTCGGTAGTGTAGAGAAAGCCAGTGCTGCATCTGAGGTCTGTGGGCATTTACATCTTATAGGCAGTGGGGAAGAGATTGCTGGATTTTATGTTAACCCCTTAGACCCAGCGCCTGCGGGACCTTTAAGGGCTTTGGAATACTGGAAGGCCTATAGTCATGTGACCGCCGTGATTGGCTATTATGGCGGTCACATGATCGGAACGTTCCCGATCGCAAGCAGCGAATGGGAGCTTTCAGTTAGCCGCCGGTAACTGTGCTAGGAGCAAGCAGGGCGTGCGCTCTAGGCACAGCTCTATTAGCACGATTGCATACAAATATGCGGCTGCTTGGCACCAAGGCCCAGTGGCTGAGAGGCCGCATGTTTGTGTGCGCTAGGCGCGAAGAGGTTAAAAAGGTAAAGCTGTACATTTGCCACCTACAGATACATACAGATGAGTTGATAAGGTGCTATGAGAAATGTAGCTGGACAGGGCTTCCAGTGCAAAGTGTCACCATTTACTTCAGATGATGATTGGTTGTTAAATATTACTCAAGGTGATCCACATTACAGGCATCAGATCTACACTAATTGCATAATGCTGGCAGGCTGCAATACTTCTTTAACAGGAATACAACTTGCTTTTAGTTGTACAACATACTTTAAACCTGTCTCGTCTTTCCACCTGAAGAACAGACAACGAAGTCAGAATTTGCTCTTCAACTACCAATCCAGAATCCATTAGCAGTAAAGTGCCCGCTGTGAGCAGGTTCAGAGCAATGACCTTTGCTATTTTAATTATTACCTAAAAGCACTGTCGGCCATAAAAGAGAATGTCAGAAAATAGTTATGTGAACTATTCTCTTGAACACATACAGTCGCTTCTTTTGTTTGCTTCTTATAACAACAAGAATAGGTAATCATTGAAGAGATGCTAAAAGCACACTTTAGTAGATAAGCAGTTATCTACATATCAAGAAAGGGAGGGGGTGGTTAAAGAACAGTCAGTTAGGCTGGCCATACAATATACAATCTTCTTGTACAATGTTCCTTTAGATTTACCAAAACCATATAATATGAGGTCAATTTGTATGCAATCAGGCAGGCCCTTGAACTACATAGATGAGGGTAAATAAAAAGGAAACTTAATTTTTTTTAAAAAAATGTATAATGTATGACCAGCTTTAATCAGTTCGTTTAAAACAGATAGCTGAAGCTTGGCTGTGCAAACTAAGGACTTTTCCAAGCACACACAGGGGGTTATTTACGAAAGGCAAATCCACTTTGCACTGAAAGTGCACTTGGAAGTGCAGTCGCTCTAAATCTAAGGGGTAGATTTGAAATGAGTGGAAGCTCTGCTGATTTTATCATCCAATCATGTGCAAGCTAAAATGCTGTTTTTTATTTTCCCTGTATGTCCCCCCTCGGATCTACAGTGACTGCACTTTCAAGTGCACTTGCAGTGCAAAGTGGATTTGCCTTTAATAAATAGTAAATAATTTACTAAAGGCAAATCCACTTTGCACTACAAGTGCAAACTACAAGTACAAAGTGCACTTGAAATTGCACTGAAAGTGCACTTAGAAGTGCAGTCCCGAGGGGGACATGCAAGGAAAAAAAAAAAAAAAAGAAAAACAGCATTTTAGCTTGCACATGATTGGATAATAAAATCAACAGAGCTTCCCCTCATTTCAGATCTTCCCCTCAGATTTACAACAACTTCCACTTCCTTTGTAGTGCAAAGTGGATTTGCATTTAAAAAACAATTTACAGGGGGTTATTTACGCATCTGTTCAGTAACAAGAATAAACATGTCTAGTGTAGTCAAAGGCCTTATGACAATAAATGTATAGGAGATATAATTTACAATCAGGGAATAAAACAAGATGCAAGCTTGTTGACCTTGCCATATATAAACTTCAATGTCAATGAGCTGAATAGACTTTCAATATGTAAACATGAAAAGATATTATATGGATGTAAGGCCCCTTTCACACGGACGGACCGTCTATCCGTTTTTCTTCTATCCGTCGACGGACGACAATGCATTCCTATGGGCAAACGGATGACCATCCGTTACCATCAGTTAACCTCTGCTTCCGTTTTTATCCGTTTTTTTTAACGTACAAAGCTACGTCCAGATCCGTCAAAACGGATATTAACTGACGTTAACTGACAATGTCCGTCAACGTCCGATCAGTTAAGATCCGTTTTGTAGAAATAATTCAAAGTTCATACTTTAACAAATAAAAAAACAAAGTGAAAAAACCTTTATTTTAAAAGGGTTATGCAGAATAATAAAACTAAAACTGTTTTGAACATATCATGTGCTTTTGTGTCTTTTTATGCTATCAAACACAATGAAATACCCAAATTAATGAATTAATAAATTAAAATTTGCACTGCATTATATATATATATATATATATATATATATATATATATATATATATATATATATACATACTGCCATGAAACTTCTCCTGGTGGAGATAGAAAGTAGTCGGCAAATTGTTCACGCATGGCAGTGTAGGATGGGTGGAGTAAGGCTTTCTAGGTAATTTCCTTAAATGCAAAGAAACTGCTGTAAATGGATGAAAACGGATACAAAAACGGATGAAAAAACGGATGTAAACGTGTACATTAACGGATGAAAACGGATATTAACGGAACGGAAGACGGATGAAAACGGAGATTAACGGAACGGATGACGGATGAAGATGGATGAAGCAACGGATAAGAACTGATACGTTTTTAACGTGGCTAAACTGATGGTGCCCGTGTGAAAGGGGCCAAAATTGTGCAAACAATGGGCTTTCATGTTTTAGGGCCGGTTCACACTAGAACGTGGTGAGGGAAACCAAACCATGTTTAAAAACGCACTGCTTTTGCAATCTGCTGTAGATACCAATGTATTAATAAATGCAGTGCATTTGCTGGCACCAAATAACATTGTACAGCAGTTCTATGCAATTTGGTGCAATGCAGTTTTTAAAAGGGTATGTACTACTTTCTCCATGCTCTGGTGCAATTTCAGCCCATTAAAATGAATAGGCTGCAAAATTGCACTGCATGGTAATGGCCAGGAGTCGTACTGGAATGCATACCTCATTCTAGTGTAATCCCACAGTGAACCAGCCTTTAAATCGTATATACACTTTCGCAGTCAAGTTTGACAGAAACAAAACAAACCACACTATATATGTTTGTGCTGTGTTCCCATTCACACAACATGTTCCTTTTTTATTATCATTTCCAACATTTTAGATGTTTCTCAGAAGGAGGTATCATTGCTGAAAATGTCGAAATAAGCCTGTCCCAAGTCTGTCCTCATTTACATACAAGAAGCCCCACCTCTACACCTTTAACCCTTTGTTAAAACAGGCAGTGTTCAACACTAGTTACAATTGACAAGGAAGATCTGCGTGCACAATACAGACAGTGTTAATTATGCAAACACAGCTGCCCAGCCCCCTTAAACAAAAGAAATCTACCTAGGTTTTTTCCTTGCTGAAAGGTCCAAAAGAGAGCATTCAAGCTACAATTAGATTTTTTTTTTAAATTATGCTATGTAAATGTATACATGTAACAAATATAAAAGTAGTTAACACAATATGGCTGCAAAGGTGGAAATACACTTTACACCATATTCCTGTACATAATTCTACAAGTACATGGGGCAGCCATACTGCTTTATTACAGACCGACACTTCCAGCTTTGTAATTCTCCATAATGGTTGTGCTTTCTCTCTCCTTTTTACCAAGAAAAGTATGCATAAAAAAAAGGTGCTTGAGGCCTATATAACCTTATGTAGAGCACATCTGAAATTGCCAGACTGCTGGTTGGAAGCTAAACAGTGGGGACCTTAAGTGGAGAGTGAACAAGTCTTGCTTTTTGACTGCTGGTGATTGCTGGGTTGCATTTTTAGGTTCTTTTTGGGGCTTTTCCTTGTAGCTTTTTAACACCTTTTTTCTGACACTTTTTAAACAGTTTTTTTTTCTTTGCTTCCTTCAGCCTACTAATTAAGGGGAGTGGTCAATTGGTCACAGGTGCTTGAGGCCTATATAACCTTGTGCAGAACTCATTGTGAGCCTGCTCATCTTTGAGTCTGCTGGAACTCTGTCCAAGTGGAAATGATCTAAGTGGTGAGTTAAAAACAGGGGTCATAGTACCTGTGTAGTGTGAGTACCTGAGTGTTGTCTGAGTAGTGTGTGGATCGTTAGTACTTGTGTATTGTGTACTGTGTATTGTGAGTGCACGTAGGTCTACGAGTACCTGTGTATTGTCTTGTTGAGTACCTGTGTATGGTCTTGTTGAGTATTAGTGTCAGGAAGCTAGTTGTTAGGTAATTTGGGCAGGGTATAATCCCCAATCCTCATTAAATTTGATAGGTATGATGCCCGGCGGGTGTGGAGAGGCAACTCGTACATTTTGCGGCATGCATGCGTTCCTTGATCATCCGATCAAGGGTAAATACTGCTGTGCAAAATGTAAGCGCATTGTTTCCCTGGAAGCCCAGGTTCTGAATCTGGGGAAGCCACTGTCAGCACTGAGATGTCCCTCCATACTAAAGGAGAGCCAGGAATGTACATGGCAAGTGCTGGCTGGGGCCAGCACAGAGGCGGGTGGAGACAAAGAGGTGCAGGCACTAGCAAAGAGTAGATGGGTGACAGTCAGGAAGGGTAGAGGGGGAAGTGCCAGGGAGGCCGATCCAGGGCTGGAGCATCCCAATAAGTACGCTCCATTGAGTGACATTGGTGAAACCAGTCAGGGACCAACACTGCTGGAGCTGAGGGACTCTCCTAGCTGCTGGGTGAAGAATTCCTCCAGTGAGAGTGGGTGGGAAGCGAAAGGAAAGGAAAGACAGATTATGGTGGTAGGAGACTCAATTCTTAGAAGGACAGAAAGGCAAATCTGTAACAAAGACCTGAAGGGCTGAACAGTATTAATATTATTATTATTATTATACAGGATTTATATAGCGCCGACAGTTTACGCATCGCTTTACAACATGAGGGCAGACAGTACAATTACAACACAATTCAATACAGGAGGAATCAGGGAGCCCTGCTCGTTAAGCAGTATGTTGTCTACCGGGTGCTCGGGCTCGGCACATCACGGATCTGGTGGACAGATTACTGGGAGGGGCTGGGGAAGACCCAGCTGTCATGATGCACATTGGCACCAATGACATAGTCAGAGGCAGATGGAGTGTTCTAAAGAACAATTTTAGGGACTTGGGAGCTAAATTGAGGAAAAGGACCTCCAAGGTAGTATTCTCAGGAATACTACTGGTACATCGAGCCACATCAGAAAGGCAGAGGGAGATTAGGGAAGTAAACAAGTGGCTGAAGAGCTGGTGTAGTAAGGAGGGGTTTGGGTTCCTGGAGGACTGGGCCAACTTCTCAGTCGATAACCGGTACTATAGAAGTGACGGACTGCCCCTAAATGAGGAGGGTGCAGATCTGCTGGGAATGAAGATGACCAAAAAGTTAGAGGGGTTTTTAAACTAGGCGATGGGGGGGAGGGTCCAGAGGTAGAGATAGTCGGCGTGGAACATATTTCAGAGGGTAGTATTGGGGGCATTAGTGGTAGGTTGACCAAAGCACATAAACCCAAGGTAAGTATAGTAGCAATTCCTAGCTGCAATCTCAGAACACCCAATAAGAGGATAATATGCGACCGGTCTAAACTACGTGGCATGTTCACCAATGCCAGGAGCCTGGCGAACAAGATGGGTGATCTAGAGATACTGTTGTACGAGGAGGATTTGGATTTTGTGGGAATCTCAGAGTCCTGGTTCAAGAGCTCTCATGATTGGATGGCAAACATTCAAGGGCATACCCTTTATCGCAAGGATAGAGAGAGTAAAAAAGGGGGAGGGGTATGCCTATATATCAAGAATAATGTACAACTGAATGTGAGAGATGACATCACTAAGGGAGCTAGGGAGGAGGTGGAATGCTTATGGCTAGAGCTCCAAAGGGATGAAGCTAAGGGCAAAATAATACTGGGAGTATGCTATAGGCCCCCTAACCTGAGGGAGGAAGGGGAGAAAGATCTCCTATCACAATTTGGATTAGCAGCAAGGATGGGAAGTGCTATCATAATGGGGGATTTTAACTATCTAGACATAGACTGGGCGGAGGGAACCGCACATTCATCTAAGGCTCGCCAGTTTCTAAATGTCTTGCAGGACAATTTTATGGGTCAGATGGTAGACGTACCAACTAGAAATAAAGCGTTACTGGATCTACTGATTACCAACAATACAGACCTGATCACGGATGTGGAAAGATGGAGCAATTTAGGTAACAGTGATCACAGGTCAATTGGCTTCAGTATAAATCACACATAGGAAACATAAGGGGAATACATAGAAACTGAATTTCAAAAGAGCCAACTTCCCTAAATTACGAGCCTTGCTAGAAGGCATAAATTGGGATAGAATCTTAGGAACAAAGAACACAGAGGAGAGATGGGTTTGCTTTAAGAGCATATTAAATAAGGGCATTAGCCAATGCATCCCATTGGGTAATAAATTTAAAAGAGCGAACAAAAGTCCTGGATGCCTTAAGTCCAATGTAAAAATGCATATAAAAGCAAAGGAGAAGGCCTTCAAAAAATACAGGGTTGAGGGATTATCATCAGCATTCAGACTTTATAAAGAATGCAACAAGAAATGTAAGGGTGCAATGAGGACAGGTAAGATAGAACACGAAAGACACATAGCTAAAGGAGAGCAAAAAAAATCCAAAGAAATTCTTTAAGTATGTAAAGAGTAAAAAAGGGAGGACAGACCATATCGGACCCATAAAGAATGAGGAAGGAGGAAGTTACAAAGGATGGGAAGATGGTGAAGGTATTGAATTTATTCTTCTCCTTAGTCTTCACGAGGGAATCAGGGGGCTTCAGTAACCAAAACTGCAGTGTTTATCCTCATGACACATCACAGGAAGCACCTTCATGGTTAACAGAGGACAGAATTAAAATTAGACTTGGGAAATGTAACATTAATAAATCACCGGGACCAGATGGCTTGCACCTGAGGGTACTTGGGGAACTCAGTCAAGTAATTGCCAGACCATTGTTCCTAATTTTTACTGATAGTCTACTGACTTCAATGGTACCAGCTGATTGGAGAAAAGCCCCAATATTTAAAAAGGGCCCAAAATACATCCCTGGGAATTACAGACCAGTTAGCCTAACATCAACAGTCTGTAAACTCTTGGAGGGGATGATAAGGGACTATATACAAGATTTTAGTAATGAGAACGGTATCATTAGCAGTAATCAGCATGGATTCATGAAGAATCGTTCTTGCAAAACCAATCTATTAACCTGGAAAAGAGACGCTTGAGAGGGGATATGATTTTAATATATAAATACCATACTGGTGATCCCACAATAGGGTTAAAACTTTTTCACAGAATGGAGTTTAATAAGACTCGTGGCCACTCATTAAAATAAGAAAAGAGGTTTAACCTTAAACTACGTAGAGGGTTCTTTACTGTAATAGTGGCAAGGATGCAGAATTCCCTTCCACAGGCGGTGGTCTCAGCGAGGGGCATCGATAGTTTCAAGAAACTATTAGATAAGCACCTGAACATAACTATACTAACATATAATCACAAACATGGGTTGGACTTGATGGACTTGTGTCTTTTTTCAACCTCACCTACTATGTAATAAGGCAGTGCTCCAAAAACAATACACTTTATTTGGATAATACCCAAAGCGGACCTTTACACTAAAATAACACTTTCCACCACTGACATTTCCCCCCTCCACAATTGAAAAAGGCCACCCTTTAACTTCCAGTGCACACTGTGCCTCCATTCTTGCCTAGAGGAGAACGACATGTACCCTGCTCCTGCAGACTCTGGAGGAGGAAGGGTCTGCCACCGAGTCATCAGGGTGCCGATTGCCAAGAACCAGGAAAGAGACGTGGCTCCTGAGGATAACCCAATAAAAAAAACAAGGTAAGAGGGATCAAAAAAGAAAATTTAATTTGGGTGAAGTTCCTCTTTAACTCAACATTTGTTAACCAGAGGGGCCAAAAAAAGACACAAGACAAACACTTTCTTCTGCTGTGGTCCATTGTCAATTTAATATAAATCACATAAATATGCACATTCAAACACGTAAAAATTGTGACATTAAAGTGATTTTCAAGCTGAACAGAAATGATCTTGGGACATTTGCACTGTAAAAATAAATTACCACTAATGCAGAATGTGACATGTGTAGTTGCTGCTGCATTAGGGAAGCCTTTTACTATAATTCAGCTTGTACATTACAGAAAGCACCAAACTTTTAGCACTGAAACTTACAGATCCACCTGTGGTATAGAGATCATGAGTCATTGGCTATTTACTTAAAGTGACATTAAAGGTTTTTTTGTTTTTTTTTTTGTTTTTTTTTTTTAAATAACAAACACGTCATACTTACCTCCACTGTGCAGCTCGTTTTGCACAGAGTGGCCCGAACCTGGTCTTCTGGGGTCCCTCGGCTGCTCTCTCGGCTCCTCCTCACATCAGATAACCCCCTGGGAGAAGCGCTCTCCTGGGGGGTTGCCTTATGAGCGCACTCCCGAGTCCAGCATTCGGCATCCATAGAGGCCGAATGCAGGACTCGGCCCCACCCCCCATGTCATTGGATTTGATTGACAGCAGCAGGAGCCAATGGCTGCGTTGCTATCAATCTATCCAATCAAGAGCCGAGAACCCCAGGCAGAGAGAGAGTGTGTCCCCGGGGGACAAGTTCCAGGGTTCAGGTAGGTAAAACGGGGGGGGGGGGGGGGGGGCTGGGAGGCCAGTCACTGACAGGTATTTTTTCACCTTAATGCATAGGATGCATTAAGGTGAAAAAACACAAACCTTTACAACTCCTTTAAGGTGAAACTACTGTTCCCTGAGCTTTATTATGGATACCTTTTTGCAAAAGGCAGAATCACCTTGGAAATACTAGGTCTAGTACGGGTGAGTAAATATCGCCAGACAAAACGACTTTGTTATATGGACTACCAGAGGAAGTATTTTTTTTTGGTACCAGTATGCTTTAGAGCTAGTTTCTACTATGGTTATGCTTTTGGCTTAAAATTGGGTAATCCACAGGCATAGTCCAAAGCCAAGCTGCACATTGAACAGATCAGATCTTTACTTTTACTTAACTTTAAAATGCTTGTTTAAAACATTATAACTAAGCATTAAATGGAAGGAGATCCCCTTACAGTGGGGCCCCCTGCACCGCAAAGGTTAATTCAGGCTAGGGGTGCCAAAATAACAGGGGTTCCCTGCATGGTTAGATTTTGACCAATTTCCAGGGCTGGGCTTTACTCCAAACCAGGAGTCACAAAACTTTCTAAACAAGGGGCTAGTTTACAGTCCTTCAAACTTTAGAGGGGCCAGACTGTGGCCAGTGGGAGTAGAAAATCTCCTGGCGTCAGTGGGAGGACTAGTGCCTCATTGCAGGCGTCAGTGGGAGGACTAGTGCCGGCGTCAGTGGGATGACTAGTGCCCCACCGCCGACGTCAGTGGGAGGACTAGTGCCCCACCGCCGACGTCAGTGGGAGGACTAGTGCCCCACCGCCGACATCAGTGGGAGGACTAGTGCCCCACCGCCGACATCAGTGGGAGGACTAGTGCCCCACCGCCGACATCAGTGGGAGGACTAGTGCCCCACCGCCGACATCAGTGGGAGGACTAGTGCCCCACCGCCGGCATCAGTGGGAGGACTAGTGCCCCACCGCCGGCATCAGTGGGAGGACTAGTGCCCCACCGCCGGCATCAGTGGGAGGACTAGTGCCCCATTGCTGGCATCAGTGGGAGGAATCTTACCGAATTGTAAGCATGTTTAAATGGGAAGAGGGGTGACTCTGCATCATCACACACAATGTAAGCCAATTAATTCTGCATTGCACGTGGAGGGTGCAAGCCTGTGTTAGACTGACGGCAGTTTTCAAAGCTGAAAAGTTACAACTGGCTTGCAATGGAGTATTCTCACTGCTGCTGTACAAGGAATTACAGAAAGCATATACAGTATAAAGACTATTTCGGTTAGTTGTAATGCCTCAATTTGCGAAGCAAGTTTAAGGAGTTTATAATGCTCAATTAGAAATTTTATTTACCAGGATTTCTGCTTCATGTAATGACTTCTTTCATACAGAATACAACTAGAGATTGTTATAATAATTAAACAGGATCTGGTCAACTTGAATATAGATCTCTCAAAATCCTGCTGTCAGAAGTGATAGCCCGCTAAAGGATGTCTTTTATCCTGAGAAAACATTGGAATCATGTAAGTTGTATTACTGCTGAGCTGTTAAGACTACAGAAGCTCTGGGTTAAAAGTCTGCCGTTCTACACTCCCATTTCTGATAGCTGAACGGAAGCAAATATGATAGACTAAGCAAACAGACTTCCTGTGAAATAAGGAAACCTCAATTCCCATCACAGTCCTTTACAGCAGTTAAAAGTGGCTCCTTGGAAGTACTGATAAGAAATCACATTCAGCATTAAAGCGATTTGTCTGCATCTCAGGCTGAAATTCTGACCAAACTTGAAATAAGCCTAGGATCAGCATCCAGCTATGCTCAAACAATAGCAAAATCAGAAGCTTTCACGTGCTGCTGCCCTTTGACTATTATCATGGTGTTCTTCAATACAACCATGTATTCACAATTCATACTATATTTTATATATACACACACACACACACACACACACACACACCTTAAAACAAAAAGAAAATGAAATATAAAAGAACACGTAAAAGCAGGGTCAGGTACAAGTTCAAAAGGGCCCTTTTTCTTTTGCAAAAACCTTGGATCCCCTTCAGACATTTAGGCTGGGTTCACACGAATGTGAATTGGATGCATTAGCAGGAGATTTTGACTGGCTCTCTATGACAGGGGTCTCAAACTCAAATTGCCAGAGGGCCACATGACAAGTTTTCATATCCCATGGAGGTCACATGCAAACTTTCAAAACTTCAAAAACAATAAAGTATACCAGCAATAATATACTATACCCAGTAATGATGTCAGCAAACGCATTATTAACCCCCAGCACTGGTGTCAGCAAACACATTATTAACCCCCAGCACTGGTGTCAGCAAACACATTATTAACCCCCAGCACTGGTGTCAGCAAACACATTATTAACCCCCAGCACTGGTGTCAGCAAACACATTATTAAACGCAGCACTGGTGTCAGCAAATGCATTATTAACCCCCAGCACTGGTGTCAGCAAACGCATTATTAACCCAACAGTGGTATCAGCAAACGCATTATTAACCCAACACTGGTGTCAGCAAATGCATTATTAACCCAACACTGGTGTCAGCAAACACATTATTAACCCCCAGCACTGGTGTCAGCAAACACATTATTAACCCCCAGCACTGGTGTCAGCAAACACATTATTAACCCCCAGCACTGGTGTCAGCAAACACATTATTAACCCCCAGCACTGGTGTCAGCAAACACATTATTAACCCCCAGCACTGGTGTCAGCAAACACATTATTAACCCCCAGCACTGGTGTCAGCAAACACATTATTAAACGCAGCACTGGTGTCAGCAAATGCATTATTAACCCCCAGCACTGGTGTCAGCAAACGCATTATTAACCCAACAGTGGTATCAGCAAACGCATTATTAACCCAACACTGGTGTCAGCAAATGCATTATTAACCCAACACTGGTGTCAGCAAACACATTATTAACCCCCAGCACTGGTGTCAGCAAACACATTATTAACCCCCAGCACTGGTGTCAGCAAACACATTATTAACCCCCAGCACTGGTGTCAGCAAACACATTATTAAACGCAGCACTGGTGTCAGCAAATGCATTATTAACCCCCAGCACTGGTGTCAGCAAACGCATTATTAACCCAACAGTGGTATCAGCAAACGCATTATTAACCCAACACTGGTGTCAGCAAATGCATTATTAACCCAACACTGGTGTCAGCAAACACATTATTAAACACAGCACTGATGTCAGCAAACAAATTATTAATCCCAGCACTGTCAGCAAACGCATTATTAAACACAGCACTGGTGTCAGCAAACACAATTATTAAACCCAGCACTGATGTCAGCAAACGCATTATTAACCCCCAGCACTGGTGTCAGCAAACACATTATTAAACGCAGCACTGATGTCAGCAAACGCATTATTAATCCCCAGCACTGATGTCAGCAAACACATTATTAATCCCCAGCACTGGTGTCAGCAAACACATTATTAATCCCCAGCACTGGTGTCAGCAAACGCATTATTAACCCCCAACAACGGTGTCAGCAAACGCATTATTAACCCCCAACAACGGTGTCAGCAAACGCATTATTAACCCAACACTGGTGTCAGCAAACGCATTATTAATCCCCAGCACTGATGTCAGCAAACGCATTATTAACCCCCAGCACTGATGTCAGCAAACGCATTATTAACCAAACACTGATGTCAGCAAACGCATTATTAATCCCCAGCACTGTCAGCAAACGCATTATTAAACGCAGCACTGGTGTCAGCAAAGGCATTATTAACCCAACACTGGTGTCAGCATTACCCCCCACACTCCATAAATATCCCCACACTGCATAAATACCCCCCACACTGTACAAACACCCCCCACACTGTACAAATACCCCCCACAAATACCCCCCCCACACTCCATAAATACCCCCACAAATACCCCTCACACTCCATAAAAATACCCCCTACATACAAATTTCTACCCAGTCACCCTACTAAGGACTTGCCTCAGTGTGATGGCTCACTCACCTCTCCTCAAGTCAGCTCCTGGCTTCAACACAGGGCACCCAGAGAAGGACACAATCTCCCGCCCTGAGGTGGCAGCAGGACCCTGGATCCGGGGCTCTGATTGATAACCAGTGCCTAGGTGGGCGGGGCGATGGGCGGATCCTTCCTCCGCTCTGTTCTCTTTCTGGGCTGCAGCAGCGTGCAGCAGAGAGGACACGGAGACAAAGCTCTTCGGCGCCTCCCCCTCAAGCAAACCCGTCCAGACTCAGCGGGCCATTTATAACCAGTCCGCGGGCCGCAAATGGCCCGCGGGCCGGTACTTTGAGGCAACTGCTCTATGGGGTTGGTTCACCTATCTCCAGTGCAAATGTACACAGGAGCCCTGTGCATCTTTTGGGCTGAAATCGGACCTGAATTCAGGCTGAAATCGGACATGATACGGTGAATGAGGATGCACCAGACTCCTGCTGAGAGCCGCATGTGAAGATAGTGTAAATCCAGCCTCAAACAAAATATCCAGAACTCTGCCTACTCCACCAAGTTACTAGAAACAGGAAGAATTAAAGAGGTTAAAGCACCCTCCTAAATGCATAGCCTCACTGAATATATACAATTACTGATTGCAAACAAAGATGACCAGATACAGTCAGGTCCATAAATATTGGGACATCGACACAATTCTAATCTTTTTGGCTCTATACACCACCACAATGGATTTGAAATGAAACAAACAAGATGTGCTTTAACTGCAGACTTTCAGCTTTAATTTAAGGGTATTTACATCCAAATCAGGTGAATGGTGTAGGAATTACAACAGTTTGTATATGTGCCTCCCACTTTTTAAGGGACCAAAAGTAATGGGACAAGTGGCTGCTCAGCTGTTCCATGGCCAGGTGTGTAGTCCATAGGTTGTGTTTTTTTTTCACCTACTATGTAACTATGTAATTGGCTGCTCAGCTGTTCCATGGTCAGGTGTGTGTTATTCCCTCATTATCCCATTTACAAGGAGTGGATAAAAGGGCCAGAGTTCATTTCAAGTGTGCTATTTGCATTTGGAATCTGTTGCTGTCAACTTTCAATATGAGATCCAAAGAGCTGTCACTATCAGTGAAGCAAGCCATCATTAGGCTGAAAAAACAAAACAAACCCATCAGAGAGATAGCAAAAACATTAGGTGTGGCCAAATCAACTGTTTGGAACATCCTTAAAAAGAAAGAACGCACCGGTGAGCTCAGCAACACCAAAAGACCCGGAAGACCACGGAAAACAACTGTGGTGGATGACCGAAGAATTCTTTCCCTGGTGAAGAAAACACCCTTCACAACAGTTGGCCAGATCAAGATCACTCTCCAGGAGGTAGGTGTATGTGTGTCAAAGTCAACAATCAAGAGAAGACTTTACCAGAGTGAATACAGAGGGTTCACCACAAGATGTGGTATTTATTGATGATGTGACTGCTGACAAAAGCAGCAGGATGAATTCTGAAGTGTTTCGGCAAATATTATCTGCTCATATTCAGCAAAATGCTTCAGAACCCTTTGGACGGCGCTTCACAGTGCAGATGGACAATGACCCGAAGCATACTGCGAAAGCAATCAAAGAGTTTAAGGGAAAGAAGTGGGATGTTATGCAATGGCTAAGTCAATCACCTGACCTGAATCCGATTGAGCATGCATTTCACTTGCTGAAGACAAAACTGAAGGGAAAATGCCCCAAGAACAAGCAGGAACTGAACACAGTTGCAGTAGAGGCCTGGCAGAGCATCACCAGGGATGAAACCCAGCGTCTGGTGATGTCTATGCGTTCCAGACTTCAGGCTGTAATTGACTGCAAAGGATTTGCAACCAAGTATTAAAAAGTGAAAGTTTGATGGATGATTGTTAATCTGTCCCATTACTTTTGGTCCCTTAAAAAGTGTGAGGCACATATACAAACTGTTGGAATTCCTACACCATTCACCTGATTTGGATGTAAATACCCTCAAATTAAAGCTGAAAGTCTGGACATGTTGTTTGTTTCATTTCAAATCCATTGTGGTGGTGTATAGAGCCAAAAAGATTAGAATTGTGTCGATGTCCCAATATTTATGGACCTGACTGTAAGTTACTAAGACATCTGCCCATCAAGGCAATAGTTGAAATCTGTAACCTTTTTACTTTACAAACAGCCAACACTTGAGTGCAATAAAGAGCCTCTCTGACTAGTTCTGCATCTTCCAGTCAATTTGATCGGACAGATAAGGGCGTCTTTGCGTGGCCTTAGGCCAAAATCACACAGACACTGGTGTAAAGAGCACATTACACAGCAGGCATATACAAAGCAATCCACAAGTTTTGAGCAGCTTTTTAAAGCCCCTAAAGAACCCTTTAGTTTATTTCCTGCAGTGTTAAATACAAATCCTAATGAGAGTGTTGGCCGTAGCTTTAAACAGTCCCGGTTGAAGCTTGTTTAAAGCTACAGCCAACATTCTCATTCTACATTTAATACTACTTGACTGAAGTAAAAAGGTGTCAAAGAAACGTATAAAATTTAGGGTAAATGCCTATTGTATACAATACTCTACAGACCAGCATTTAGCCTAGGTTCATACTGTAGGAGGAGCAGCTTCCGTCATATGCTGGAGAGAGCATTAGGCGTTATGCTCCCTCCAGCCTGCAGGGGGAGATAGACCAACGGTAGACTTTCCTTCCTCTCTCCCCTATCACTTGTTATCACATGACTGGAGAGAAGAACCAGAATCTGCCTTCAAAACTGAGTACATGTGGGAGGGGGAGGAGAGGGAGGACACACTGATGTGAAGTGGGCTGCTGGTGGGGACCCTGATGTGAAGTGGGCTGCTGGTGGGGACCCTGATGTGAAGTGGGCTGCTGGTGGGGACCCTGATGTGAAGTGGGCTGCTGGTGGGGACCCTGATGTGAAGTGGGCTGCTGGTGGGGACTCTGATGTGAAGGGAGCTGCTGGTGGGAACTCTCTGATGGGGACTCTGATGTGAAGTGGGCTGCTGATTGGGACTCTCTGTGAAGGGAGCTGCTGATTGGGACTCTCTGATGTAAGGGGGATGCTGTTGGGGACAATATGATGTAAGGGGGACGCTGTTGGGGACACTCTGATGTAAGGGGGACACTCTGATGTAAGGGGGACACTCTGATGTAAGGGGGACGCTGTTGGAGACACTCTGATGTAAGGGGGACGCTGTTGGAGACACTCTGATGTAAGGGGGACACTCTGATGTAAGGGGGACGCTGTTGGGGACACTCTGATGTAAGGGGGACGCTGTTGGGGACACTCTGATGTAAGGGGGACGCTGTTGGGGACACTCTGATGTAAGGGGGACGCTGTTGGGGACACTCTGATGTAAGGGGGACGCTGTTGGGGACACTCTGATGTAAGGGGGACGCTGTTGGGGACACTCTGATGTAAGGGGGACGCTGTTGGGGACACTCTGATGTAAGGGGGACGCTGTTGGGGACACTCTGATGTAAGGGGGACGCTGTTGGGGACACTCTGATGTAAGGGGGACGCTGTTGGGGACACTCTGATGTAAGGGGGACGCTGTTGGGGACACTCTGATGTAAGGGGGACGCTGTTGGGGACACTCTGATGTAAGGGGGACGCTGTTGGGGACACTCTGATGTAAGGGGGACGCTGTTGGGGACACTCTGATGTAAGGGGGACGCTGTTGGGGACACTCTGATGTAAGGGGAGACGCTGTTGGGGACACTCTGATGTAAGGGGGGACGCTGTTGGGGACACTCTGATGTAAGGGGGACGCTGTTGGGGACACTCTGATGTAAGGGGGACGCTGTTGGGGACACCCTGATGTAAGGGGGACACTCTGATGTAAGGATAGACGCTGTTGGGGACACTCTGATGTAAGGGGGGTCGCTGTTGGGGACACTCTGATGTAAGGGGGGACGCTGTTGGGGACACCCTGATGTAAGGGGGATGCCGTTGGGGACACTCTGATGTAAGGGAGAAGCCGTTGGGGACACTCTGATGTAAGGGGGATGCTGTTGGGGACACTCTGATGTAAGGGGGACGCTGTTGGGGACACCCTGATGTAAGAGGGGAACGCTGTTGGGGACACTCTGATGTAAGGGGGGACGCTGTTGGGGACACTCTGATGTAAGGGGGGACGCTGTTGGGGACACTCTGATGTAAGGGGGGACGCTGTTGGGGACACTCTGATGTAAGGGGAGACGCTGTTGGGGACACTCTGATGTAAGGGGGGACGCTGTTGGGGACACTCTGATGTAAGGGAGAAGCCGTTGGGGACACTCTGATGTAAGGGGGATGCCGTTGGGGACACTCAAAATGGTGGGCCGGTCATGAGGAAGTCCAGGGCCAAATTTTTGTCCCAGTCCAGCCCTGCAATAGGGTGCGACTTTTCTTTTTTTTTCACTTTATTTATTTTTAAACATAGGACAAGCTCAAGAACACAAAAAACAATAAGAGAGTCTCAAACATTAACATTTTTAGGCATACTTAGAACACAATTTCATATCATCTAACAGTAAGTTGAGTCTATGTCAATAATAGCTCCTACTCAACCATTACCCTGCCTCCTTTATAGTCTCGAGCCGGTCCCAGTCATTTTTTTACCCCTATATAAAACAAAAACAGACCCACAAAAAAAAAAAAAAAAAAAAAAAGGGAGAGCCAATCCATGGAAATATCTCTCAAGGGCCTTTGCGGCCTGCAAAAAAGAATCCCGGTAAATCCGGGTATCTTCCTTAGATATATAGCTACTTTAACCATTTTGGTTACCCTTGAAGGGTCCTTCCCTCTTCCGAGGCCAGGAAAGAGTTCCAAGGAGACCAGGTCTCGGAATATCTTTCCTGTTGATTTCGCGCAGAAAGAACCAGCTCTTCCAATTTATTAATCTCTCTCACTTTACGCAGCCACATCTCTATCGTCGGTGGTGACGTCGATCTCCACGCCAAGGGAACACAAGCCTTAGCGGCATCTAATAGATGTCGTATCACGGATTTCTTATATACCTTTTCTGATATCTGAGACCCATGAAGGAGGAAAAAGACTGGGTCTTCCGGTATCCTGTAGTTAGTGACAGTCTGGAGGATATGTCTGATCTCTGCCCAAAAATTCTTCAACTTAGGACAATCCCAAAAAATATGCAACAACGTACCTCTATCCACGTGACATCTCCAGCAAAGGTCTGAAGAGTCGGGAAAAAACTTCTTCAATCTCTCTGGTGTCCTGTACCATCGAGTCAAGATTTTAAAATTAGTCTCCTGGGTTTTCACACAAATAGAAGATTCGTGTGTAAACCTAATAATTTGTCGCAACTCCTTTGTACTAAAGTTCCTTCCCAACTCTCGTTCCCAATCCCGGATACATTTCAAGGAGTCGATTTCTCTCGATACATTTAATATCTCATAATTCGCTGATAGAATATGCGATTTTGCTCCCCTATCTGAACACATCTTCTCAAAACTACCAAGAGGCCTTTCAAACTTCCTTGGGTCTGAGAGGGAGCCGAGAAAGTGGCTAATCTGGAGAGCACTCCAGAATCTAAGTCTAAATAACTCCATCATCTCTGTAACTGTTAACCAAGTCCCTCCTTTTATATAAGTAGACGCTTGCGTACCCCCCATATTTGTTAAATGTTTAAACGCTTTATCTTCGTTCCCAGGGGGAAACAGGGGGTTCCCAATTATTGGGTATAAGGGGGATGTCTCGGGTATTACGCCAGCAGTAGGAAACGTGGTCGCACAGATTTTAAGAGTATTTCCTATCAGGGGATGTTTAATAAGCTCTTTGGGGGCATATGCCAAACACCAGGGAACTCTTCCCAATAAGACAGGCGACTGGGCATATTCTATCTGTACCCAAAGTTTAAAATCTCTATGTCTGTTCCAGTCAACTACTCTGCTAAGATGTATAGCTCGATGATATCTGCATATGTCTGGCACCGCCAATCCCCCCTGTTTCTTCGGGAGAGTTAATTGATTACGACGTAGTCGTGGTTGCTTACCTGCCCATATAAAATCAAAAAACAACTTCTGGCACTGTTTAAAATAAGTAGCTGGGATCCGTATTGGTAGTGCTTGTAAAAGATAGAGAAATTTGGGGAGAACACTCATCTTAACAATGTTACAGCGACTTTTCATGCAATTTGAACCTGTCAAATCGCACTGGTGTTAACGGGGGCTTAAAAGGATGCTAAACGCAGCACACATGGTGTGAATCTAGTCTAGCAACCTGCCATTGTTGGTACCTTTTTTGTTCATTTTTAATACTTTAAGCCAATTATTTAACAATTCTAGAAAATGTGTTCTGGGACAGCAGCTCAGAAAATTCTGAGGCCACTGGTTCAGCATGACCACCAAAACAAGTAGCATTTTCAGGAGCAAAAATCAGCACTGGCAGCCTGTGCACATCCCTCTGCATCGGTTTCCTTCAAACAGAAACCTACAAAGATCAACACTGCCTGTAGGGTGATTTCCAGATAGAAAAAGCCGGCTTGAAAATAATCCTTCACTTGTGCACCACACACGAGCATGTAATTACAGTGCTGCTAATTATTTCTATAATGGCTAAAAGCAGGCATTTTTCCTAATAAAGGTTAGCCACAAAATTCTAATCCAGCTACAATTATCGCGTGTAACAGTTCTAATGTTTCCAATGCAGCAGCGATAGCAATAAGGAAATCCAGACATGAAATCGCCCAGCACTGCAAAGTTTTTTTATGCCCATACAGAAGACTTAAAGTAGAACTTTAGTCAGAGAATCAAGTCCTGCTAGTTGACTTCAGGCTGGTTCCCTTTTTAGGTATAGCTATGTAAACAGGAGTGTCCACATGGGGCTCAAGATTGTTAAGCCTGGGGAACGTCTGGAGGGATGCCATACAAGTATAGCCGGCCGCGGCACCCGGCACAGACAAGATAGGCCCAATTCATCGCTGGAGGGATGCCATGTTTGCAATAGCAGCCACAGCAGCAGGCACTGACAACTTGCCAGGCATTTCTAGAGGGATGTTGGGGCTGCCCTGTTTACCATATCACCGGCAGCAATAAATGCCGGGACACCTAGCTAGCTCCAGGCAAGTAAATGGCCCATGGCTGGATCTAGGGGGTGATGGGCTGAGCTACGCCCAGCCCTCAAATTTCAGTTGCACCCCCCCGCCACCTCCCCACACAGCACATAGTATATATCCAATCGTTAATTTGTGATCTGCCCGACTTTTTTTGCTCATCAGCTATCCTTAAGCTGGGTAAACACACTTTTTTTTGTTTAACCCAGTGGGTTGGTGCTCTGCTCATGTTCACAATGGGTTTACCCCTTTACTCCTCTGAGGCCTTTCTAGGATCACAGACTAACACCCCTCAGAATTTAGACAACAACCTCTGACAGGGCCCATTTTTAGAGTGGCCAAAAAACAAATTGTACTTCAAAAGGTTTCTTCAGTTTATGCACATCTCACTCCCATATGGGTTCCCCAGCTTTCTTCAAGGTTACTGTGATGCAGTTTTCCTTGATCTTGCCCAGATGGGGACATTCCAGGGTATACACTTCTTGGAATGGCCAAGTGTTGGCGTTGTCTGCACATATTCCATATTCTGGGACTGCCTGGTACTTGCACCTTTTTGGTCTGCTGTCCAATTAATATGTTACAAACTGACAGAGGTGATCCTCAATGCTCACATAGCTTTCTTACTTCATCTTAAATGGTACAAGAACTCACTTTTACTGCATGTGGTATATGTGGCCAGAGCGTGCATTCCAGTGGTTCTCACATCTCAATGACCTCATGTGGATGGAGGAACTGACCACCTCCTTGTATCATAGGGAGGAAAGATTTTATAAAAGCTGGTTTTATTGGCAAGAATTCTGCACTACATTGGAGTGTAGTTCTCATCTCCTACAGGACATTGGCTAGAATGGGGCCATTTCTGTTTCTTTTATTAAAGCTTGGATTTGTTAACATCTATGATCTTGTGTTCTGGTCAACCTCTACTGCAGACTGTGGAGGTATCTAGTCCCTTTTCTCCCCCCATTTTGCCCTCCCTTTACCTCCTGTTTATTCAATTTTTTGTCAAGTTTGACATTTATTATTGATAAAATAAGGACTCTGTTACCAGTCCTCTTTCTGCCTTCACCGAGGGATACCCAATAAGTCAGAAAACTTGCTCATATACCTTGATTATTTATTAGTTAAGGCTTCTACTTGAAGGTCACCATTTATCCAATTGTTCTCTCAGGAATGGCAACTTCAAGGACTTGTATTATGCTCAGACTTCAGTGCTCTACATCTTGTCTGATTCATGTGCTGACCTGTTTATTTCTTTTGTCATTGGCTCCCTGAGAGTTTCCTTGCAATAAAGCGTAGAATATAAAATACAAATGTTTTGCAAATGAAAGAGGTAGAGGTGCAAGGGACCCACCACCATCACTGTACTAGAACTGGTAATGTAAGTTTCAGTGCGAAAAACTGTACCTAACACAGCAGCATTAGAGGTACTTTATTTTAACAAAGTAAGTCCTCATGCACACGGACGTTTTTACAGCTGCTTTTTTGAGCTTTTTTTTCAGCTTAAAAAGGCCTGTCTATGTTAGTCTATGGCTTCATGCCCACCTAGGCGTTTTTGAGCTGCAAGTGGCATAGGCGTTTTTAAGCTGTAAAAAAAACCCAGGACCAGTGGGTTCTGAGAGACGTTTTTCAGCTGTAAAAACGCTCTAACGCTGAAAAACGCTGAAAAACGCTCAAAAACGTCATTCACCAACGTTTTTTAGCGTTTTTGATCCATTGAAAAAAAAAAAAAAAAAAAAAATTTGAAAAAAAAAAAACGCTCAAAAACGCTAACGCGGAAAAACGCTCAAAAACGCTAAAAAACGCTATTACAAAAACGCTGAAAAAAGCTGAAAAAAGTCACTGCTAAAATACTGGCGTTTTCATAACGTTTTTTTAACAGCCTGTGTGCATGAGGGCATAATGTTTAATTGTTTTCACCAGAGTTCAGCATAAAATCTGAACTCAAGGCAAATATGAAATAAAAGTTCCCTGCAATGCATTTTTGTATTTACTGCCTGAAATCTGCAGCCTACAACTGAGCTAATCAGTGCTCTACTACAAAGTTTTGTCAATATAATGCTGGGAACTTTGTTACAAGAAGGGGGAATACAAGGAAAAACTGATCGTATGTGGCTTCTCCTTCACTGTCAAATTGAAAAGCTGGGATCAGGGAGCTTTGTACACACATACACACACACACACACACACATATATACATATACATAAATACACCGTAGTGTGTGTGTTGGAATTAAAGTGTATGTTACCACAACATGTTAAATTTCTGATAGGAGTCTGTGTTACCATGTACTTGTATGAAAAACTATCCTATTCTCTTTGCATTGCTTTCTTTGTGTGAAATACCTGGTGATCTTGCTGGTCCCTATTACAAACTGACCACGTCAGGACATGGAAGCACATCCATCCCAGTCTGGTCAGGTTTTTTTCTTTGCATCCTACTTGGGAGCACAAGCTGCCCATACTCCAGTGGTCAGATTTCTGCTGGCATGCCCCCCTTTATTGGGAAGATCAGTATGCTGCTGTTTCTTTGCCTCCTGTTGACACGCACCCCCCCCTGTGGTCCCGCCACCTCTCTAAGCCCCTTAGGCAGTTAAGAACATTTCACGATTACTTTTTAGGCCTCATGCACACTAGACATTTTTGGACATTTTTACAGCTGCTGTTTTTGGCTTCAGACTTTTTTTCTAGTCCATAAACTCTCCAGCATATTATCCTATGTGTCCATGCACACATGGCTGTTATCAACTGTTTTTGGCTGGGGCATTTTTTGACTGTGAAAAAAAACAAAACTAGTGGGTTCTCAGGGAAGTTTTTCAGCTGTAAAAAAAAGGCAAAAATTACCGATGCACGCTCAAAAACGCGGCTCACTGACGTTTAACATTTTTTATCCCATCGATTGGGAAAAAAAAAAAAAAAAAAAAAAAAAGCGTCAGTGAGCCGCGTTTTTGAGCGTGCATCGGTAATTTTTGCCTTTTTTTTTTACAGCTGAAAAACTTCCCTGAGAACCCACTAGTTATATATATATATATATATATATATATATATATTTTTTTTTTATGTACACAAACGTTTTGCCTTAAATTTCTAGGGTTGTTTTACAAGGTAAGGGTTCACGTCTAATTTAAGATCACAATCTTAGCCTAGTATCTCTTCAACCATATACACTGCTTTTTGTTGCATGGGTGCATGTTATTTTAATGTAAGTGAAAATATACTGCCAACCATTATATTTATAGCTGGTCTACAAATAATTCATATAGCCAGCTTACAGTTTATATTAACAATCTTTACAAGACAAAACAAAACAGAGATTGTTGCTTTAAAATGACATTTAAGTATGAAGTTTTAGTGACATTTCCAGCAAAGATTTTAGACATCATGCTCGAGTGCTGGAGGGCAGAAGCACAAGAGTGAGTGGTTTAACAGGGAGAATAACAGGGACAGTTCATTTAGAATTAATTTAAGGCGGCAGCTATGTGTTTAAGTTTCCCTAATTCAGACACAGCAAGAAGTAAGACAAGCTCCGAATTAGGCCAGGACTGTAATAACAGGTCAACATTCTCGCGTACACATTTGACAGGCATAATAATCCCTGTGTTGACAGAATAACCTACAATAAACTATAAAACTAAACATTGGCTTAAAAACGCCTGTCAAAAGGAATACTAGGGGAAAAAAAAAAAAAAAAACGCCAGTACTTAAAACATAGTTGGAAAAAAAAAAAAAACAAAACAGCTTTTAATAAGAATCGGTTTAACACGTCTAATAAAACTCTGTAAATACAAAAAAAAAATCTGCCCCTGAATTTTTCTAAAATGATATATTTTTATGGATTTGAACTTCACATATGCAGGGTTTTTGAAATGATATCTTATCTGTCTTTCATATTTTAGGCATGGCAGAGCTGGTATTAAAAGCATGCATCATTAATCAATACAACTATGTAAAAAGCAGTACAGCCCAAGAGAACCCAGGGAGTCACAGTAGATTAAAGAAAACATATTCCAGAAACCTGAGCACTATAAATCCTTTAAAAGCATATTTTGTGCTATCTATAAAATGCAGGGGAATGGGAAGGAGTATATTTTCTTTAAATTAATTATGTGTCTCATCACAAGGTAACTTGTAATGAAATCTGGTAATACTTCTGTATAATACACGTAACTTATCCATCAAGAGATAGGAATGTAAACAACAATGGTGGAACATAACCAATAACAAGATTTTACTATAATCAGTTCAGCAGTATGGGTAACAAACAGTTATTTCAGAAAACCTACAGCCCATTCACACACTGTTCACTGACTCAATTTACTGAAAGGGTCAATCCATACAAAATTGATATCTTAGCTATAGGCAGAGCCTATTGGCTGTCTCAGCTATTGTGGTCTTATAAGCTTTGAAAACTTCACCTTTCGGCTGCAGTCGCAGGCTAACCTCCTCACGTACAATGAAGGGTTACATATAGGGTTGTCCAGATACCACTTTTTTAAGACCGAGTACAAGTACTGATACTTTTTTTCAAGTATTCGCCTATACCGATTACCGATACTTTCTTTTAATGTTATGTGACATTTTTCAAAGCACAATACAGATTAGGTGCCACTGATATGCAGCACTGATGGGCACTGATAGGTGGCACCGATTAAGCAGCACTGATAGGATTAGGTGGCATTGATATGCAGCACTGACTGATGGCTGACACTGACTTGTGGGCACTGACAGGTGGCTGGCACTGATAGATGGCATTGACAGGTGGCACTTATGGGCATTGGGCACCGATAGGTGGCATTTGTTGGCACCAATAGGCAGGCACTGAAATGCCATGAGAGGAAAGGCTGCCTGCCAAGCGCTCAACTTGGTACTCCTTGCACTTGTCCGAATAAAAGCAGCAGCGGCCATCTTGTTACACCCAGCCCGAACTATACGGGCTGGGTGTAACAAGATGTCCTCTGCTGACTTACTGCGGCCGAGTGCAGGGTGTGCCAAAATGGGCGGGATATCGTCACCTCCATTGTTCCACCCAATCTGAAACACCGCATCTACCAGGTATCGGATCAGGCATCGTACAAGTACCCGCGCAAATGCTCAGTATCAGTCCTGATACTAGTATCGGTATCAGGACAACCCTAGTTATATAGTTATATAGGTAGTCTGGTTGAAAAAAGACACAAGTCCATCCAACCTATAAAAAACTTTTCATTCCTATATATACACACACACAAAACCATACCCACAGTTGATTCAGAGGAAGGCAAAAAATCCCAATTAAGCATGATCCAATTTGCTCCAACAGAGGAAAAAATTACTTCCTGATCCCCCAAGAGCCAAATTGGATGTTTCCTGGATCAACTATATCAATAAAAAAATGTTAATGTTCAGTTATATTATGTACATTAGGAAAGAAACCATGCCGTTTTTAAAGCAATCTACTGAGCTGGACAAAACCAGCTCTTGAGAGAGTCTATTCCACATTATCACAGCTCTTACTGTGAAGAAGCCTTTCCACAGATTAAATCTCCTTTTCTCCAGACGTAAAATGTGCCCCCTTGTCCTCCGAAATGACCTTAAACTAAATAGCTCAACACCATGTTCACTATTTTAACCACTTATGTACTTATACATGTTGATCATATCCCCCCTTAATCTCCTACTCTCAAGAGAGAAGAATACTGTAGCCTTGCACTATGCATGATGACACAAAAAGGTACCCCACATCCCACCTACAGTTACAGCTTGAGAACAGCACCGGAGCCTTCTGAAGCCAGAAATAAGGTAGTTATACAGCGTATCCTTGCACCCCTACACTAATTGAGCATATAGCTTTTGCAGTGCAGGGGTTCCTCCACTTCAAGGGTACATTTTGAATAAATAATGAGAATATACTGTAAAAAAATGTGCTTTAATTTGCTGAACAAACATTTACTTGTATTTGCAGAAGATTGGTTATAATCCCTGTAGATTGTACATAGTCTCATTTTAAAAGCAGGGAATTTAGAGCATAATAATGGGACAGAAGACTAAAATCCGATCTTTTAAAAAATGAACTGACATTTGAATTGTTTGAGCCTTTTTTCCCCTTGTCAGTGGAAGTATGACACACATTCAAGGAATACAAAACACTTATTTTAAAAAAAAAAAATCCAAAATTGCTGCCAACTAGTCCCATTTTCAAGGAACAAATCCTGAATGTGAAAAAAGCAAGTGCAGGTTCTTAATTAAAGTTGTTGATAATAGGACTTAGGCCGTTGTACACACACATCTTGCCCTCTAAGAACCTTCATCATTTTTTGTCTCAGCAATTAATTACTGCAGACTACTGCAAAATGTTCTGAAGAATGAAGAGTAAGCAAAAGAGCCTACCACAAGTTCAAAGAAACATCTGAAACTTTATTCTCTTCTGTATCTATAATAAAACTGAATGGAAAAAAAAAAAAAAAGGCACGGCTAGTGCTTTGAGTCTGCTGCTTGACTTGAAACCCAAGCAGATTAGAGCTTCAAGACGACAGTTATTCCAAGCTGTTTAAAAAAAAAATGGAGACTGCAGCCTGGGTGGTATACCCAAATAACATAGCATTAAAACAAACCTCTGTCAGTCAATATGCCACAAACGGATTATGTATATGAGCAAAACATCTATTGCTTCATCTGTGATCAACTGCCATCAAGCTTACTTATCCGTGACGCAAACCACATCCAATAGATGGCTCCACACTTAAAACGATTGGAAACAGTGTCATTTAATACCCAAGGCTGCTTGGATAAGGATTTTAGTGATATATAAACATATATAATCCAAACTTACATGAATATGTAAAAATACCATCACATTTTAAGAGTAGCAATCTCAGTGGATATATTTGAAGAGTAACGGTGTAAAGCTGGAATTTAAAGAAGGAAAGGCTAAAATAACCAATGTTTAAAACACAGTCAACTCACTGCTCTTATACATACTGCATGCATTTTATAAGAATTCTCAGTGTAAATACCTTTCAAGAACTTTAATCCATGCGGCCACATGACCACAAAGCTGCAGCAGCTGCTGTGGCTGGTGGAACGGAACTCCTTCCCCTGCCAACAATGGTTAGAGCAGGGACGTTGGCGGGTGGCATCACAGATTAATGTTATTCAACCCTCATCAGATCACACTGTACAAAGGGATATTGTTCCCTTGTGATAGCAACAAAGTTGATAAAAAATTTTTAAAAAAGTACAGTGTAAAAAAGTTTAAACAAGACGAAAAAAAAATAATAAAGTGCCCCTGTTGGCATATGTAACCTGTAAAGGCTTTTAAAATGTTGCTTGGAGGTTTTAAGCTACCGTAGTTTGTCGCCATTCCATGGGCGTACTCAATTTTAAAGCATGACATTTTAGGTATCCATTTACTCTGCGTAACATCTTTTCTTGGGTATTATATTGTGTTTCTGTGCACTAAATTGTATTGTGTTTGTGTGCATTAAAATGTATTAGCATGTAAAATGTCTAAGACTGTGTTTACACTTATCCACTGCATATAACGCACTTTAATGCAAGTTACGTTCATTTTGAAATGGTACCCTAATGCAGTAAGGTAAGGCAGCTGCAACATGTGTTGCCAAGCATCACAACACAAGTTTACACACTATCGTAAATTGTAGTGCGCTACATTGTCAAAATAGGTGCATGCACATTTCTGAGACAATTTGCCCATTTATTTGAACGGACTGTCTTATTGCAACGCACTGGTAAATTGTGAACCCAGCTTAAAGGGCCGTACATGGCCGAATATTGGGGACATTGGGCTTTAGGTATATCAAAAGATAAATTACACAAATCACAGCATGTGCTGAAAACACAAAATACTTTCTTTATAAAATGTATAGAGCAATAATACAAAGAGAAAACAGGTTTTAGGCCGGATTCACACTTGTGTCCATCTGAAGCTTGTTGCATTAAAGAAATATTCCACCTTTTGCAAAAGAAAAAATATATCAATAAATGCACCGATATTAAAAAAAAAAAAAAAAAAAAAAAGTACATTGTTTTAGTACATTTTTTGCATTGCCCTCACGATCAGTGCATTGAGGATGCAGTGCTCAGGCTCCTGCAAACTATATAGAGATACAGACCTACCATTATAGGCTGGAGATAGTAATTGACTACAAGTGTGGTGGCAGCATCACCCCATTTGTGCTCCCTTAAGATCTAAGAGTCCCTTCGCTGCAGTGGCAGATTGGTCTTGTAGTCTATTCACAGATCTGTGAATAATGTGGGCCGTAGGGATGTGCTGGCTGCGAGGGAAAGACCCCACAATTCAGGTAAGAGGGGGGCAGTTTGTGGGTGGGAGTTGGGTAAGGAGACCACTAATATGGAAGTAACATGAAACATGGTCAGAAAAAAAACCTACACAGCATATGTACAAACCATTCTAATCAGAAATCCAAGGGTGAGCAAATTATAGCTTTTTTTCCTTCCTTTCAGGCAACATATTTGAAAAAATACAAAACACTGCATGTATGTTGAATCAATATAATGCAAGTCTAAGAACTCTTAATGGTATAAAAGTTAATTATAGGTCTTAGGGAGGACAGACTGCAGGAGCTGCACTAGGTGTCTGCAACTGTGAAAATCACAACTTCACTTGTCAAGGCGGTCAGTGGGAGATTAAGCTCAGCTAGCTGTACAAATAGATGAATGCGCAGAATGTCTGCCTCTTTTTAATATTCCATCATGATGACTCACTGCCTAATCCCTGCAAGACATACACACACACACACTACACAGGACACCAGCATCTGTTGCTCATTTTCACAGGCTGGGGGAAAATTTAAAACCACCAAGCACTTGTCAGTTTATGATGGCCCTTGGAGATAATCTTTATGGGAACCTTATAGGGAAACATTTGTCTTTCTTTTATCAACTTTTTAAATGATTTTTCTTCATGTAACTAAGCTTTTATAAATACAATTTTAATACAAGATGCACTTCTACCACTGGTGCCAAAAAGAACGACAGAAGCCGTTTACCTTCAGATTCTCTCTCCGATAAAAAAAAACAACACATCCTCCATCTGAACTGGCACATAGGAAAGTGAAAGGGAATAAGTTACTTTGGAATAGACAGGTAGACAAGTGAAGTGAAAAGAAGCCCTGAGCTCCATCTGTTAGCTAAAAATAAATATTCAGATGCTATAGGTTACATGATCTCACACACACACACACACACACACACACACACACACACACCATTCCCTTATTAAACAGAGTTTTGTTCACAAGGAATAGGGAAGAATACGTGGCAATGAATGAGAATCAAGAAATGCAGTGGCTATGAATGAAACTTCATCCTAACTCTTATCTGTGGTAATCTCCACCAAACACAGAACATGTTTTTCCAGTGCATTTTAATTAAGCTTTACAAAGACATTTCTTGATTTACCCACGTAAGTTGTCCTTTGAGGCACAGTGATACCATTTAAGTCTGTTTTAAAAACATTCCTATAAACTCACCAAAAAACGTCTGCATTTTTTTAGTAGACTATTAAAGAAAAATGGACCTAAAAGGATTTTTTAGCTGTCGGCTAATTGCCAGCTCCTATCTCCCCACAGTGACTCACCTGTTGATGATCCTGCTCGTCTGTCCTGCCTACTTAAACCGTCAAAGTCCAGATGATCTCTGCCTTCATCTTGGTCACATCTCTAGAGACGCTCAGCTGTGTTTCTGTTAAAGACTTGCTTGACTGACATTCCTTCTGGCTCCAGATCCTGCTTGCTGTTCTAATACGCTCATCTCTGGCTCCCTGACATTTTGGCTTGTCTGACTATCCGTTCCGGTTCCAGAACTTTGGCTATGTTTTGACTACGTTTACTCTGTTTAGCTTTTTTTTATCATCATTAAACAAGTATGATTTAACTGTACTTCTGTCTCAGTCTGATTCATGGTTTATGACAATTTCAAAAGCTATTTTAGAATGTTGCTGTTGCAGCACATGCAGCTCGAACCACTAAACCAGTGTATGAATGGACTGTTTTTTTTTTTATATTCATAAAATGCTCATGGATTTGTTGGATGTGATCTCAAATTAACTAATTCCACGTGGCAACATGTTAAGAAAATGTACAATAAACAATAGGAATGTACAAATAAAATATCTTTTGAAATACATCAGCATTTACGAACACCACAATACCAAGTCCCACTAGGTATCTGAAAGAAAACCCAAAACTATATACAACTGAAAATCTACAGGCTTTCAACATTCACGAGCTGTAACAGAACCTACAATATAATGGATGGCTGATGACAACACATTGCAGCAAAACCGAATGCTTTCCGGGACTGCAAATGCAGCCTGTAGGAATGCCAAATTAGGAAAATCTCACTGTTACTATACAACATTCAAGGTACCACCATGTAGTGATATAGTATATGTTGGGTGGATAGTAGTATCGTGGGTATGATAATTAATTAGTAAGTACTCTTCCGCAGCAACCCAATTCTTCCAGAGAGATGCACTTTATTGACTTCCAACACAGAACAAAGTCCAAAGTCCACAGATGACAAAAAATCAGACAGAGTATATAATTCAGCGACCCATTTCCTAGGTCTGTGGGTGCATACACAGACAAGCCTCACTTAAAACTATAGACTGAATGCCGTGTTATATCCAGTAGACACTGAATGGCTGAGCAATTTGATTGGCCGTTTCAATTTAGGACTTTGATAAGCTTTAGTCTATCAGACAGACAACAACCCCCAGCCGTGAACCACCCCAATTTGCACTCCCGCATATCAACATCAACAAGTCCCCTTAGATATGTGTAATTAGATTAGATTAACAGATACCACCTGAACACCCTTTGAAATGTTCAAATAGACTCGCATAAGATTAACACATCAAAGGGTCTTCAGCTGTCCCCTTGCTATGTTAAAATTCAGTTGACTTGGACAATTCAATTGAATTTCTGGTCATCATGGCACTCCAATACAATATTATACATAAATTGGCCAACATATTACAACACACCATGAGTGTAACTAACACAACATCAAATGCATAAAGCTATGTTCACTTTCACTTGTGGAATAGCTCATTTTTATCATTACTGTGATAGAAAATACAGAATGTGTTTCATTAGTATAAAAGAAATGTATCAATTGCAAATACTTTGTTATAATAAAAGCTGCAAATGTGTCGTTTACTTACCCAAACAAGGCCCAGATGTACTACATACTCCTGACTGCAGAAAATCATTTAAAAAAAAAAGGGACTGTAAATACCTTTTTTTTTTTTTAAATTAAAAAAATGTTATGCTTACCTGCTCTGTAGCACGATCCTCTTTTCCTCGGGTTCCCCTGTGCCACTCCTGGCTCCTCCCCCCACCATAGTAAGCCACATGCTATAGGGGCACTCGTGCATGCTCTTTCCAGAGCTGGCTCCCCACCTCCAAAATGACTAAACTTGGGTCTAGCAATTGACTGCTCAGACACTGCATCATGAGAAAGTAGTAGGAGATGCTTATGTCATACCGGAAAGTAGCAAGTTTTTCATTTCACTCCAGTTGGCAAATGGGAAAGCTGAAGAGCAAAAAGGAAGGAAGGTTATTAAAGCTAAAAAGTCTAGTTATGAAGCTTGTTGTATAGATATATTATTGGACTAAAGGTAAGTAGGTTTATCTCATACCCAAGGGACCACTGTGGAAGATGACAACCACTGTAGTAGTCAGTGCTACTGCAGTGATAGCGATCTTCGGGGTCCTGTGTTGGTTTCTCTTCTGTTTACTGACAACAAGGGGTCACTTATTTGACACTACTGTCATTCACAGTATGCCTTGTGTTTACAAAGTGAATACAAGTTTTTCTCTGATTGGACGAGGTGGAGATTGTGACATCACTGCCCACCTTTCAACCTTGTGGAGAGGAACTGAAAGCTTGCCATAAACGTTACGCTGTCGTAGCATCGATTAATACAGTGACTGCCCCCTTTTTACAATGGTCCCTTAGTTATGAGATATGCATACTTACATCGGTCCAAGCTGGATCAATGTAACTACACAATAAAGATCATACCTAGACTTCAGCTTTAAAGTGATAATAAACACACTTGGCTTAAAGGGGTTGTAAAGGTATTTTTTTTTTTTTTGGATTCATTAAGGTGAAAAAACGTGAACCTTTAAAACCCCTTTAATTTACAATTTCTGTATATGGAGGATGACACTGTAATTATTTTAATAAAGCAATACATCCAAGTACATTTTTCCTAATCGATATACAGCTCTCATGACCCAGCTCTTTCCCAGCCTGTCTGCAGGGAATCATAAGCAGGAGGAGGTTCTAGTACTCTGCTGCTGGTCACATGTTCAAAATAAACTAAACAGCCTTTGAAATACAGAGTAAATAAAAAACAAATAAGATCAATAAACTAATTATCATACAAATATATATTTGAAATAAAATATTTATTATTTTTTTGGCAACATGGTATGGGTGGATTTCTGCCAGACACAGGCTGTGTCACACCCCTCCAGTCTGTGTCTTAGAATAAGAGGGAGGTGAAGCCTCCATCAGTTAGGATGTAATATCCTGCCTCCATTGTGTTTAGCTGGTTAGTGGACATGGGAGGAGGAACGGGGGAGGGCTGTCATTTATCACTGTGTATACGCCCACATGTGTGACTCTATAGTCACATAGGTTGCACAGATGTAATAGGGAGGACATTTTCCACATAGAAACTTTGAAAACTGAGCATGTGCAGAGTTTCCACCACAGCTGCAAAATCCCTAGCTGAATTGGGGACATGGACAGAAGGGGGAGATAGAGAGCAGCAGGATCAACCAGGTTTTTTGCAAAATACAGAAAACAAATCCCATAGTGACTGAGTCAGTATGAACATCATGAAATTCAGCATTTATTAATAGTTTTTTTTAAGATGTGGGTGTAGTGACACTTTAAGTAAACCTGTTACTTTGCTCCTAATAGGAAAACTACACCTTAAGCACTCAGAATGCAACTAAGGGCATGTTGTCCCTGTTATATTTAACAGAAAATGTGACTCTTTCCTAATGAACAAAACTGGAAACATCGTCATCTCCAAAAAAAGGCAATATTTCCACCTTTATATAGATCAATAAAATAGATTGCATGTCTACATTTATCAGGCTGAGTGAAACACAACATTTCCAACATCTTAATGAAATAGGTGACTGAATTGAAATAAATGCCACAGTGAATAGTTTTCACATGTCTATGCCAAATGCTGATTCGGCAGAAAATCAGTTCTGAGCTTCACTTGTTCCATTCTTACATTTTTGAATGCACAAAAGTGATGATGCCTAAATAAGTTTGAGCTGGCTGCAGTTCATCAAACAGCTTGGTAATTATTGAGCAAGATAATGAGCAAGTCACAGAGCAGTGTGGCATGCTGTGAGAAGCAATACTATTACCTTGAGCCTCCTCATTAAACTCCTTTTACATCCTAAGTTAATGTCAGAAACATGTCTATGTCCATATCAAGCACCACTGCATTTCCAATACTTCAAGTCTAGTTGTTTTTTCCTAAAGAACACTTTCCCCAAACAGCAAAATAAAATACAAGATGGGGAGAGGCAGTCTAGATAAGCTGCTCAGGAGCCTGGGGATTGAAGGTCCTAAAGACTTCTTAGAATATACTTTACAGTAGAACTCAAGCCAGAAATGACCAGATAAAAATGAAGAGATAACAAAACCATTATTTGCTGCAATATTCAACCAAGAGATATCACCCACAGTATTGCTTTTCTACTGCTAGATGTTCTCATTTGGAGGGCCGGCAGCATTAACCCACTTCCTCTGAGCCCATGTCATTCTGGACCCACCCTGGCCTGTGTCTGGGCAGTAAAAAGAGAATTGGCACAGCTAATTTCTAAGTCACTCTGCTTTCTCTTCCTATCAGCATGCATCTGGTCAGCATATAAACCAATTGGCTCCTTGTGCTGCATCTACCTCTCACACATCAGCTCTGCTGTACAGCAAGTGAAAGAGGATGATACCAGATCATATTACGGTACTTAGGCCGTGGACATTTTAAATATTCAACACCTGTATGTGGGCAGAGCCTGTCAAACACTACTAGAGACAGTAAAATTGGTGTTCACATTAGAACAACAAGGATAAAAATGACACTACGGCTACACCTAGTGCGAGCTTGGCTGAGAAAAGGGTACTGAAATTTTTACAATTCCTCAGTTAGACACCGCATACTGTCACCTCAAAAATTAAATGGAGACTTGGTGTGTTCCTCTGAATTAGGGTAAGCATAAAAAAAAGAGGGGAGAAGGAAAGGTTTCCCAAGTAATTCTTCAACGAGGAACAGTCCGTATTACCAAGAAAATATACAATTCTTTATTGAAAAATCCACATGAACACTAAGAACTAGTAAAAAAAAAAAAAAATGTATGTATGTGTAATATACAAAACCTCCACCACATTCAATAAACTTAGACAACGTCCGAAGACACAGATGGCTACCACAAGCAGACATACACTCTTCACAAATATGAGCTACTAATCCTCTTGGATGGATCCCAGTGGGAACATGATTGGATATAGTCTCAGAGCAATTCGCTCAATATCTCATGGGTGCAACACACTGAGCATTTAACCATTCCACAGCTCGGTTAAATAGGAGCCATTTGAGAGCAGTTCAGAGACTTAACCCCAGTAAGGCAGATTAGAAATGATGCATCTGTGGCAAAAATAATGATGATATTGGAGTATGGTTTTCTAATGATGTAGACAGAGCAGGAGAAGGCACGGCAGGAGTAGTTCTTGGTTCCCCAAGATAGCAAAGTGGATGGTGATTGTCTGGAAAGCTTGTGTTTCAGGATAGGCTACTGGATCTCTAAGGGGCAGGTGAGTGTGTGTATACTGTATGTGTACACGTCCCAGCCGGGAAGAAGGAATCAACACATGAAGGAAGAAATCATGTCAGTTGCTCTGAAGAAACTCGAGTGATGAGTGAAATGCGTCAGCATGATGCCATTACACATACACACTCACCTGCCCCTTAGAGAACCAGTAGCCTGTCCCCACCTGTAACAGAATCTTTCCTGGCAATCACCGTCCACTTTGCTACCTGGGGGAACCAAGAAATACTCCTGCCGTGCCTACTCCTGCTCTGTCTACATCATTAGAAAACTGTACCCAAATATCATTATTTTTGCAACAGATGCATCATTTCTAATCTGCCTTACTGTGGTCAAGTCTCTAAACTGCTCTCAAATAGCTCCTATTTAACCGAGCTGTGGAATGGTTAAATGCTCAGTGTGTTGCACCCGTGAGATATTGAGCGAATTGCTCTGAGACTATATCCATTCATGTTCCCACTGGGATCCATCCATGAGGATTAGTAGTTCATAATGTTTGTGAGGAGTGTAAGTCTGCTTGTGGTGGCCATCTGTGTCTTCAGACAATGTTGTCTAATTTTATTGAATGTAGTGGAGGTTTTGTTATATACACACACACATTTTTTACTAGTTCTCAGTGTTCATGTGGATTTTTCAATAAAGAATTGTATATTTTCTTGATAATACCGGCTGTTCCTAGTTGAAGAATTACTTGGGAAACCTTTTCTTCTCCCCTCTTTTTTGGTGTTCACATTAGCCATACACTTAGCAAGATAAAATCAGAGAATAACAGTCGGGTAGACACAGTGGCTCAACGTCTATGTTGCAAAAAAGCCCACAGTAAAAAAAATGTAAAAGACAGAAAGTTATTTTAAATGTGCCATATTATTTAAAGTGGATATAAACCCTCACATATACTCAGTTAAGTGAATAGCCTCAGATGATACACGGAGATGAAACAAATCTCCCTACATAAGTTTTACATGTATGTCTGCTGTCTTTCCCCTTCTAAACCCTTTGGAAAGTGCATATAGTGTTAAAAATATTTCTTCATCTTTCAGCAGTACATAGGAGTGGGTGGGGAGACTGCACTTACACTGTGTGAGAGCTGATTGGAGGAAAGGATCACCCCCCTCTCCACATAGGCAGAGGAATGAAGGAACATGTAGAGCAGTTATCTGAATAGACAAGCTCCCCGATTATCTCCCCCTAAGCTCCCTCCCTATAAGCTCCCTCCCTAACACAAATTTTTAGCTCATGTTATCTCATGTGTAGGAGAACTTGTCCTGAAGTGACTGCTGATAACAGAGGAAGGAGCAAATTACACTTTGAGCTTTGAAGAGAGATAAGAAAACACTGCAGATATACGTGCTTTGATAACATTTCATGAATGGGGTTTACAACCACTTTAAGCTTTGCAAACCTTTATTAAAAGCTTCTGCTTAAGAAAGGTGTCTATACACAATAGCAAAGGAATAATTCATATTTCACACCGATCCCCCAATCAGTGGCCTGAAACCCACATGTGGCTCAAAGCTCTAATATTTCTCATAGACCCTCATCAGAGTCTTCAGCTATGAAATAACCTCCACTTCTGTAATGGGAATATTAAAAATACTTATTAGGTGACAAAACCAAGAGAAAAAAAAATAAAACTGTATTATTCCACTTTCTCTGTAAAATTTCAACATATTCTGAGCCCTTTTTCACTGCCCTTCCTGAATCTTTTGTTTTGCATATATTAAAAGGGTATCATGTTTTAAAACAGTGTTAAATCAATATAATACATTATTTTGGCTTCTTGCTATTTAATAACAATTTTCTTCGTCTTCTCTTACTATATAATCTGCAGCCAATGTAGATTTTCTAAAATTGGTGAAGATTCCAGCATGGTTTCTTTCTATATAGAGGCATCATGTATATGCAAATCAGTCATCCATAATAAAACAAACAGTTAGGTTTAATGTACACGGGACGTTTTACAACCTCTTGAACAATTTAACTTGACAGATAGTAACAGAGGTTTAAAAATATCCGTTTTGCAGCGTTTACATTTAGAAGCGTTTTTTTTTTTCAAATAGTAAAAAATGAAAAACGCCTGTAAACGAAACGTGGCTAACGCGTTTACAAGCTCTTGCAGGCATTTAGCGTTTCAAATGCCTCTGAACATCTGTCCTGAACTAATTTTTTTGCTTTCCAAAAAATGCTTCTAAACCCAACTGCCTAGAAACGACTATAAATGACCCTGTGTACATGTACTGATAAGATAACATAGAGGAGAGTTCAGGGGCAGCTGAAAAAAATGCCCAACTGCTCCTGAACGTCAGTTTACCAGCAGCAGTGTACATGAAGCCTTACGCTCCATTCACACTTGTGCGACTTGACATTTGGACATTAAAGTTGCACGACAAGTCATTCCAGGTGGGTTTTCTTGTTTTACGTTTTCTTTCCATAATTTCCATGTTTTCCAATGATAACCATTCATATATGTACGACTTAAAGTTGCAGCAACTTCAAAGTAGTCCATGCACTACTTTGGTTGGACTTTTGTGCAACTTAAAGGCCATAGACTTCAATGGTAACCCCCAAAAGTTGCATGAAAGTCCACAGTTATGCAACAGTTGTCCATTATCACTGGTCAAAGCCAAAGCCGTATCCAAGTTGCACCCATCCGAAGCTTCGCCAAAGTTACACTCCAAAGTCAGCAACTTTGGAGCCTAAATTGAAAGCCTCCATGCATCTTTTGCATGGTAAGGCCTCATGCACACCGGGCATAAAAATGCTGCTTACACATGCAGTTTTTTTTCTTTCAGCTTGCAGAAGCAGCTCTGTGTTAGTCCAGGCACATTTACAGGCTGGAAAAAAAAGAAAAAAAAGAAAAAAAAAAAACAAACACATCACACTAATGTTTTTGAAAGGAGTTCTCGGACAGAAAAAAAAATGCTTGACATTTAGGCGTGTAAAGCATTTTTAGAACATTTTTTTTCGTTTTTTTGGGGGGGAGGGGGAACGCTTATAAATGCAAACGCACTGATACACAACTAAATATATGTACAATATGCTCCATAGGAGCATTTTTTATGCTGCTTTTTTTTCGCCAACAGTTCTGGAATTTTCTTTTTTTTTTTCTGTCTAGTGTGCATACATTTTTAACAGGCAACTTTTGTAGGTTGGGGAACTCTTATTTACAGCACTGAATACAATCAAGCATAAAAGGTAAAAAAGAACAGAAAACATGGAATCAATAATGGTAAATAATGGTATGGCTTTTGATCTCTCTCAGTATATGCCATTTTTCCACTACTATCCTGTGAATTTCATTCTCATCTGGCCTGGAGGCAAAAACACTAGCAACTGTATTGCATTGTTTTAAACATCCATCAGTATCTGTACAGCTCGCGGACAGCGAAGAAAGAAAGTAAAAGATGTTCAACAGACCAAATAATCCATACAGTCAGATAAACATTTTAAAGTCATCATTAGTACTTACAGAAAGTAACACTTCTGAGTTATAAAATTTGTCTCAAAGCTTTACAAGATAGAAATGAATAAGCAAAAAAAGTCTAATATAAAACTAAAGCTTTCTATTTAGTTTAGACTGGCTAAAGCTTGTGTCAGTCTGTATTTCCACCAAGGAGATTTCATATTCTGGAGACACGACAGAAAGGGAGTGAAAAAAAAAAAAAAAAAAATAAATAAATAAAAAAAAGTTAGGAAGAATCCCTTCTAATAGTTCACTTAACAAAAGAAAATGTCAATTCTGTGATAGAGAAAGAGCAGACACCATGGATTCCTACATACACACAGTCTGCACTTTCTTCCAAGAAATGTATAGCGTGCACTAAACAAACCTCTGACTTTGTCCTAAACACAAAAACCATTACATGAAACACAAAGGCTGCCATTGCTGGTATCTTGTAATTTTTAGATTCCTGGCTTGTGCTTTGGCTTTACCGTTTAGTCAGTGGTCCAAAACTATATAGCAACCAGTGTAGTGCCTACCCTGCTTGCTTGGTACCTGATTAGCTGAAGATGAATTGGCACTAGACCTGTGCGATTCGCTTCGTAATGAATCAAAATTTGGATGAATTTTTTGTTATTTAAAGATTCGGATGGATCAATCTCCAAATCACAATTGTAACAAATTTCAACAAATCCCAAATAAGTTACAACAAAAATAACCAATTCATCCACATTCATTTAATTTGTGTGCCACTACAGAGGGTTTTGCTAGCTCGATAAAACACGATTCTGTTAGGAACAACGAATACAACAAAGCAAATTCCAAAAAACGAATCCAACATAACAAACATGGCGAAACAAAAATTACTGACTTAACAAATGAATCCAAATTAAACTAATTTTTTTTGTTGTGCATATCTAATGGACACCACGTGATGGTTTTGGAAGTCAAGAAACACTTTATTTATAAAAAAAAAAAAAAAAAAAAAAAAAAAGCAACGAAGCAGCGAATGCCATATTGCTATCATATTTCTACCATATTTCTACCATATTTCTATATGACTATCATAAATTCACATAGGAAATCGCTTTGCAAAGACTTGCGTATCTGTGCTTCAGTCCTTGGAGAGCACTATCACAAAACTTTGCAGCTCTCTCAACACAGCCACAAGTGAAATCATTAGTGTGCTTACATATTCATAAGTAAAACAGATGTACTCCACAATTATACAGCCTGCTTTTTGCATGGGGTATATTACTACATATTGCACTCTATCAAGTGCAAGGGCACTAGGGGTGCAACGGATCAAAAAACTCACGGTTCGGATCGTTCCTCGGATCAGGAGTCACGGTTCGGATCATTTTCGGATCAACAAAAAAAAAAATCAACCCCACTGTAATATCCACAATCTCCCTATTGGCAGAGTATTGCAGGGTATATTGGCAGAGTATTGCAGGGTATATTGGCAGGGTATTGCAGGGTATATTGGCAGGGTATGGCAGAGTATTGGCAGGGTATGGCAGAGCATTGGCAGGGTATGGCAGAGCATTGGCAGGGCATTGGCAGGGCATTGGCAGAGTATTGGCAGGGCATTGCAAAGTATTGGCAGGGCATTGCAGAGTATTGGCGGGGCATTGCAGCAGGGTATTGCAGAGTATTGGCAGGGTATTGCAGCAGGGCATTGCAGAGTATTGGCAGGGCATTGCAGAGTATTGGCGGGGCATTGCAGAAGGGTATTGCAGAGTATTGGCAGGGTATTGCAGCAGGGCATTGCAGAGTATTGGCAGGGCATTGCAGAGTATTGGCACTGCTGCCATCTGAACTCTCCCCTCCACTGTACAGATCAGTACACAGAGGGGAGAGAGGAATCGGCGTCATGACATGACGCCAGTTTGTTACAAGTGATCGCTCTGTCATTTGACGGAGCGATCACGTGCTAAACGGCCGCCGGGTGTACCAAGATGGCCGCCGCTCCGGAGCTAGGCCAAAGCCGCTGCCTTTCCTTTGCCTTTTTTTTTTAAACATTATGAATTTCATTGCTATAAGCAAACATTTTACTTAATGAAACTCTTTTAGTTTGTTTTGTTGTGATTAACCAGAGCTAAATCACATGGTACAGATGGACTGTGATTGAGCCTGTCTGAACCATGTAATCACAGCTAGCAACACAATTGTACACAATGGATGGTATAAAATGAAGCCATCCATTGTTTACAACTGCCAGGTGATCTGCTCCGATTGGTCACATGGCACCAATGGACACAGTCGGTGACAGATCACGCCGCTATGTGGCCCCGTGAGCTGTGCCTTCTGAGAAGACATCATATGACATCCAGTCAGAAGGACGAAAGGCACGCTCAGCTTTCAATCTGTTATACGCCGAGTGGGAAGGTTTTTACAGGTAGCTGCATTTTCACAAAAATATACAGCAAATTAAAAAAAAATAAAAAATACAGTACAACTGCTACTCAAACCATATTGTAATGTAGGGGTTTTAAAAATTACCTTTCCTTTTCAATCTGCAGCTCTGCTTGTGTGTAGAACTTTGCATTAAGATACAAGTCAAGTTTTAGGCATCTTTTGCAACAAAATTTTAATTTTTTGTGAGATACTCCCTAAGGGTAATCACTTCTAAAGGGGATGCCAACACTGCAGCTTTTCTCATTAGAATCTTGATTTTTGGTTCCCCCTTAAAATCCATATGAGACTGAACAGAATGTTTTTATTTTGCGTGGGTTTCCCCCTAAAATTCATACCAGTGTTGCTGTAGTAGGTTGTATACATTATACACCACTTCGAAGGCAGGGTCATGGAACCCACCAGGCTTTCCATTTAAATATTATTTGCATTTTTTATGTTTCACCTTCAAGATTACTAAAAGCAATCATTACCAAACAGACGTTTTTAAACTTTCTCTGCTTGGGCACATATGCCCCAGGGCAGTGCCTAACTCTCCCTCCCATGCCATTTGTATGACATTCCCTGCCTATTAGCGTAGAAAATAGCCATCACTAAACATTTGGGTTCCATGGAGTTCAATGGGGTTCAGATGGGATTTTACTTAACCTGCCCTGAACTGAACCCAGGTATGTTTGGTTCATCACTAATCATAATCAGTGGAATGCATTAAAACCATGGCTTTTATGGATCAGACATAGGCAGCAACAAAAGGAGTACAAGCAGACAAGATGTGGTGAGGTTTCCGTGAGGTTGCCTAAAATGAATAGAGTCCTACAATAAACCAGCATGAAGCACAGTGTCTTCTAATTGTATCTGCAAGTCTCACTTTTATCACAAATCCAAAGCATAGTCGTTTATAGTTTACGTTTTAGGATATTGAGTGAAGCCATTAAATTTATCTGCCAAAGAGAAGATTTTTGGATGGAAGAAGACATGAAGAAGAAGATGGACTGTGCTTCAAACTGGTTTAGTAAAGGTTTTTTGGTTTCTTTCAGCCCACCTTACATCAATCTAACAGGTAACAAAAAAAACAAAAGAACACTCCTATACTTAACCACTTCAGCCCTGGAAGGATTTGCCCCCTTAATGACCAGGCCATTTTTTGCGATATGACCCGCAACGCTTCAACTGACAATTGCGCGGTCATGCCATGTGGTACCCAAACAAAACTGACATCATTTTTTTCCCACAAATAGAGCTTTCTTTTGGTGGTATTTGATCACCTCTGCGGTTTTTATTTTTTGCGCTATGAACAAAGAAAAAGTGCCAATTTTGAAAATAAAACATTTTTAGTTTTTGCTATAATAAATATCCCAATTTTTAAAAAACAAAACAAATTTCTTCATCAGTTTAGGCAGATATTCATTCTACATATTTTTGGAAAAAATAAATAAATTGCAATAAGCCTATCAGAGCTAAAAATAGCCACTGATAAATATCACTGCACTGTTTAAATGTCACTGGCAGGGAAGAGGTTAACACTAGGGGGCGATCAAGGGGTTAAATGTGTTCCCTCAGAGTGTTTCTTACTGTGGGGGGGTGGGACTGACTAGAAAAGCCAGATTATTGTTCCTAGCTAGTAGGAACAGATGATCTGTCTCTCCTCTCCTGACAGAACTGGGATTTGTGTGTTTACACACACACACACACACACACACACACACACACACACACACACACACAAATGCCAGTTCTGTCTCTCGTGCCCGCGACCGCCAGCCACGCACATCGGCTCCCCCGCCGTGCAGCGCGCACCTGCTCTAGCTGTTTAAAGGGCCAACATACAGCTACGGCGATTTGTGGAAGAGAGCCGACCTACCGCACTATGACAACGGTGGCTGGTCGGCTAGTGGTTAAAAGCAAGTTGGATACTTCCGAGTCAATATTTTATGATTTTATTTCTTACAAAGATATAATTTGTTTGCACGATACTTAAAGTGATTGTAAAGGCAAAATTTTTTTTTTATCTTAATGCATTAAGATAAAAAGCCTTCTGTGTGCAGCAGCCCCTCTCGGCCCCCCTGATACTTACCTAAGGTCCATCTAGTTCCAGCGATGTTGCAGGAGTGTTTCAGCCCCAGGACTCCCCTTCTCATTGGCTGAGACAGCAGCGTGGCACAATTGGCTGCTTGGGGGCACGTAACAGGAGGAAGGAGCCAGGAGCACAGATGAGGGACCCAAAAAGAGGAGGATCCAGGCTGCTCTGTGCAAATCCACTGCACAGAGCAGGTAAGTATAACATGTTTTTTTTCTTTACTACAAATAAACAGACTTTAGTATCACTATCAATTGCTGAGATAACAGGATGTTCCACCTAAGCAGAGCTTTTCCATCAGTCTGAGCAGAATTTCTAGCATACACAGAGTAGGGAACAGTAAGAATAATCACTGTAAAGTGCCACTAAACAGAAAATACAATGGGCCTAAGGATCAAATAATCTATAAACCACTAAAAGTGCAACGAAAGGCTCCTGTATAACTGTCTAAACAGATTCCAAGTCCAGTTACCATATGATGCACAAAGCTTATAAAAACAAACTTCCCCTGACTGAGTCGAATCCTCTTATATTTGTGTCTCACATTCTCCCTTCCCAGACACTGCAGCTCACAGTGGGAGGGTTCAAACAACAGAGGCAGCGCTGTCTATCTAGAAAGTACAGGGCAGGACTAGATGGGGTCAGATGCCAATTTTCCAGCTAAAGGCTGATGATTCAGCTGGGACAATACCCAGAGCCATGCCTCTTGTAACATTTTTTCATCGAACTATAAGGCAAACAGACACTGCCCATGAGAGTGGCTTCCAGTGAATGAGCTGCCCTATGCGCGATGAGCAATTACATGTGCAAGACGCGCAAACAAAAAAGTGGGGACGTGTGTTTCCGCTACACTCAGGTATGAATGGAATGTGCGCGGGAGAGTTTTTAAGACAACAAGGATGACCTGGCAGGAGAGGTGAGGGTAAAAAAAAACCTGAATTTATCAAAGTCTTATAGGAATTCCTTCTTCTCTATTGTTGGTGTGACTTCTGTGAGTACAGTCACATTGAAGTCTGATCAAAGTAGCACTACATAGTCGCATTGGAAATTGCTTGTGTGAACAGAGTCTAGGATGAAGAAAAAAATGCACATGCAGAGAAATGCGTTTTGTGAGGTGAACTGTCCATTAGTTAAATGACTTGCCAATAGAGCAGTGGATGATAACCAGGATTCTAACTTGTTTGGCTATTAAAATTGTGTGCGCCATTGACTCGTTTTGCATGAAAATAGTGTGTTTTATACATAGCAGTTATTCTTTCCAATTCATCTTTGGGAGTGGATCCATGAGTTCCATGCCACTGTTTAACTGAAAAGCCTTGCTTGGAGAATGGTAAGCGCTACAAGCACACTGGTCATTAAAGGGTTAGTTCATCTTTATCAAAAAACACCTTTTGCAGTCCCATGTAGGTTTAGCACACTATGCACACTATACTATACCCATCTTCTAGTCAGGGCTCCCTTTCAGTTCAAAAACTGTAGACCTAAAACTGCATTATAAAGCCTTCTTAAAATATTTTACAGCCTGTGATGGGACCAGTGTCCCCCAATGTTACAGGAGAGATTGTCATCCTGTTCCTTTGGGCCGCTCATACGCCGTGGTGTCCTCTTGGGTTGTTGAGGATACCTTTGATAAAACCAGGACCTAAACATCTTACATACTCACCGACTTAGAATTGCACATGTGTATCCAAAATTATGTATCATTCACAAAAGCTGAGCAATTGTAAGAACAGACTGCAGTATAAAAAAAACCACAACAAAGCAAACATTAAAGATCAAACGAAACAGATGGAATTTTCTTGTAAATTGTTTGGAAACACAGAGAATTGTAAAATCAAAGTCTGGTTATCTTGCACTGCATTAAACAGAAGCTATAAACGTATTCAAAAATGTTTATTATTATTAGTTAACAACTATAATCCATTAATGAGATTTTCCAGCAATTTCAAGAATAATAATGGTAATGTATCTTTTTTTATAATTTGATGAAGGATTCACTTAACATCTGAAGTCAACTTCCAAAGACAACTAACAAATTATCAAATAAACCAGTGGTTAAAGGCCATAAAAGAGAAGAAAAAAAGCATGTGAAAGCAAACAAATGGTTTTGGTTTATTGCATCTTAATTTTTTCTTTTGAAAGTTTAACAGTTTTAAACTGGTATTTTAATTCTTTTTTACTTTTATTATTTTACAAATGAATATTTAAATATAAGAAGCAACTTCCATGTTCCATGCATGCTCATCTGTCTGACTAAAACAAATAAGGATGTAGGAGGTGTGTCCCTCCTCTGAGTCATTCAGCTGTGTGTGCGCTTCACGAGATGCCGACGTTGGGTATGTAGTCATACTTTAGCAGTAAAACAGCTATTAAGAACCCAAGTGTGCACTCACAACTAGCAATGAGCTTGGGCACCCTTCAAAACCCACCTCTTGCGCTCTTTTGTTTTACTCCACTGAGTTTTGGGGTGGTCATTCCTGCCACACAGCTCATGCAAAGAGCTGAGCTGCAGGAATGACAAGCCAAATCACAATAGCGTTAGAAAAAAAAGTGCAAGTTCAGAGTTTGGCTTGAGAGGAAGAGTTTACAAGATGACCAGGCTGATCTCTTCATCCCCATCAGCTGGCTAAAAAGGGGTAAATAAGAGACATATATCCAATATTTAAGATTTACCTTACAAAAACTTTAGAAGACCGTGTTTTTTACATAAATTATTCTAAATATTCAATTTAAGCCTCTTATTTAGCCATTTTCAGCCAGCTGGGAGAGTAGATGTGCTTGGGCAAACTCCAAATGCCTCCTCTCAAACCAAACTCTGCACTTTTTTTTTTTTACTCTATTGAGGTTCAGGCTGGTCATTCCTGCCTCACAGCCCATCTGTTTGCATGAGTTGTGGGGCAGGAATAATCAGCCCGAAGCTCAATGGGGGAAAAAAAAAAAAATACACGTTCAGAGTTTGGCTTGAGAGGAGGAGTTTGGAGGACGAGCTCATCTGTATTCACCACGCCAGCTGGCTAAAAAGGCTACATAAGAAACCTCTATCCAATATTTAAAATGTACCTTTCAAACTTTTGAATCATTTATGCAAAAAACACTTTTTTCATTTCCTTTCAAGGAGCCAATAGACCTAAAGCAGAACTAAAGCAAAAAAACTTGTTTTTTTTTTCATTTTGGAGAGTTATAACCTGTATTTTTTTGTGCCATCTGTGTGCTATTGGAGAGATTTTCCTTCATTTCCTGTACTATAACCAAAACAGAAAGTGAGAGGAAATCCCTCCAAAATTAGGGTATCCCTAGTTGTCACCTGGACTTATGTCTCCATTGATAGATATCTTCTATTCCTGTTCTGTGACAATACAAAATTTGGGATTTTCTTCAGTAATAACAGTAAACAGAGTGAGAGTCTCCCTGATGAGGGAACATACAACAATAAAAACACAACCCAGGTTCTTATACCTCTCCACTCTATCTAAAACAAAAGTTTTGCATCTAGTTATACTTCACGTATTCCACCTTGTATTGACAGAGTACACCAACAGGGATTAATTTACAGAGCCTGTAACCAAGCTTTAACAAATAGGAATATAAATATCTTGTCTTAAAGAGTAACTCCACTTTTGTTAAGAAAAAAAAAAAACATCCCCCTGATCTATGTACACTGCAGGGATTTTAACAATTTTTTTAAAAAATATTCCAATCTTTTTTTATTCTGAAGAAATAGCTGTCTGTGTCCATGTGCATCTAATGGAAGTGACTTTATAATTATCAATCAGCTGATGCACTTTCAGGGTTCTAATGAGGAAAGTGGCATGGTCTGCATCCTTTTAGACACGACTTCCCTTAGAGAGTATCTTACCAAAATTTACATTTTTGTTGCAAGCGATGCCAAAACTCTGAATGGTATCTTAGTGCAGACTTCGGGGAAAATCAGTAAACCAATTACACAAGCAGGAAATAACATTTTTTTTTTGGGGTGGGGGGGGGTATTCTCCACACCAGGGGTAGGCAACCTTAAGGAGGTAGAGATCTACCTGAACAACATGGGAGAAGTCAAAAATTACCGGGCACAGTGTAGCCTCCTCACAATTTAAACTTCTAATTGCCGTACTACCATGTATTGTGCATTGCATCATGGGTTTGATTCAGGTGGTGAGGAGGCAACATATTGCCACCTGTCAAACACACTCAAATCGCTTTTTCAGAGGCGCAGCAGTGCCTGCTGCACTTGTGAATGAGCCCTTTGTGGCATTTAGCAGTGCATCAGTGTAAAAGCAGCCTTATACTATTATACCCAGTGTATTGCTTCACACTGACCTGAAGATCTTTTTTCCTGCTGCTGGCACCACTCTGGATAGGAGGTGGAGTGCAGTTGGTATCACTCTGCATGGGACAGGAGCCAGCACTACAGAGGAGACATTGGCTAATGCGGCTCTTGCACCCTACTACAGCTCCAACTTTACAAGTAGTCCCTCTGCTTTGCACTCTGTTTGATGCTCTGGAATTGCGGGTCAGGAAGCCCAGACTGCGATCTACTGGTAGATCGCGATCTACAGGCTGCTGCTGACCCCCGCTCTACAACATCCATGTACAGAATGCCTCCAGGTTGCCATATTGTATTTTACAGAAAATTACAGTGCTGTAGATTGAAAATGAAAGGTAATTTTTTAATAACATTCACTTACAATATGACTTGTGTAGCAATTGTATATGCTATATTATTTTATTCATTTCCCATTTTTTTCCCCATGAAAGTGGCATTACTCTTCAAACTACACTACTTGGGTCACGTAAATGTGCTTTTCCTCTACAGCCCAGCAATGCCCAGGCTGTTCCTCATATATCCTGGAGGCATAATCAGTTTCACGCTCCCTGGCCATTCAGAGCAGAATGAGCTGTCAATCATCTGATCTTCATTTTGCCAAAAGGCCTCCCACCCCCTGGCTTTTCAGAGTAGAGGGCATCATCCAGCAGATACCTGATTGACGGCACACTCTGCTCTGAGTGGCTGGGAAAAGGGGCGGGAAATAGCAGAGGATATGTCACCAGGATGTGTGATGTGTTGCAGCTTAGCCCAGTCCCCCCCCCAAAAAAAAAAAAAAAAAAAAAAAAAAAAAAAAAAAAAGCAAAAGGGGACAGAGTTTAAAAGAAAAAAAAAAAATTTAGGAAGATTATTGTTTTTTGTTTTTTTTGGGGGGGGGGGGGGATGTATACAACCGCTTGTAAACAATAAAAAAGAATGTTAGTTGGATGCGATCCAATCAAAAAAGGGTTATAAATCATAAAAGCAGGACCACCTGGAGCAAAAAAAAAAAAAAAAAAAAAAAAAAAAACACATTACTAAACACACAGGATTACCGATCTCAGATATGATTTGCTCTTTGCTTTTAAGGATAATATATACTATAGATTTAAGCTCACACAGACATTTAAACATCCTCTCTGATGAAGATGTTGATGTCGCCATATGATGCTTTGTTTGCCATTATGTCCAATGATGTCAACCACATAATAAGTGATCCAAAAAAAATATTACCTAAGCCTTTGCAGAAAATAAAATATATTTGCAGTGCAAAACTGGGGAAATGGCAGTTTTCTGTATTCACAGGGTATAACGAAGCTATATCAAATTCATCCAAATGCATTTTTTGAGTATTTATAAAATTTGTTCATAGCTTGTGTTGAGCGATAAATCTGTTATTTACTCTAGTCATAATAGTATACCATATTCTGTTTATATTCATTCTTCCCCAAATCTACAGCTGCTTATCTCCGGAATACCTGACTGGCCATGATAACAGCTCTGTTTGCATGCACTAGCTGTTAGAAATTCTGCACTATTTTACACCACTCCCAAAGGTCTAATTTTGCCAAGAACATAAATAACAGATGGTACCAGCAAATACATTTTTAAAACACAAGTCTGCCCACTGGAAATCATAGCGGATAGCAAGGTTTAGAAAAGAAAACAAGCACACATTTTGATTTCAGATTTTTAAAAAATGAATAAATAAACTGATTCAAATTAAAATATTTGGGGGGGGGGGGGGGGGATGCGACTCAAAGTACTAAAACCAGAAGATCAGCATGACAGCCAGGAAAACAGTATTCTCATGAATAAAGGTCAGAAATGGTAGCCTGCCTACCTTAAAGTGGTTTTAACTCTCTACTTCAACTTTAGGTCATTGTAATATACGCTGATAACGCTGCTGATTGGTGCCTGTGAAACCTCACTTGCTTGCAAAATCTTCCCACAATCCTTTTTGCAATCTTTTGACGTCACCGGCGCATGCGCAGTCCGTTGTTCAATTCACAGTACGCTGTGTGCCATTTCTGTGTCAACAGCATGCCGGGTCGGTTATTTCCCCTGTAAAGGGCACAGCACAGAAGCCTTGCGATACTGTGGCTTCCATCTGTTTCCTGGTTCTCTCCTTGTAACGGAGACGTCACACAGGGGGAGTGAACCAGGGCATTTCAGAGATGTCCATACAAGCAAGCAGCTCAAGATAGAGGCTTGGATACCATGCGATTGCACATGCGCGAGATTTCGGCAGGGGACCGAAGGAAGGGCAGAAATTACCTCCACAACAGAGATAGAAAAGAGCAAAGATAGTGCTGCAGATTCCCGTAACGAAGAAAAGGTAATTGCACAGCCATTTTTAACTACATATAAATGTGCGAGATATGCAAATAATTAGTTATTTGATAATATTAAAAAAAAAAAAAAAAATCCAGGGTTTACTTCCTCTTTAAAGTATATATGAACCCTTACCTAATAAAACACCTTATTCAGTTTTTAAATAGAAATGAATTGCATTTGTGAGTATATTTTTATGTATACACACACACACACACACACACAGACACACAATAAATACCGGCTTTTTTTTACATGTTCATAATTTCTGCTCAGGGGGGGCATCAGCACAAGTCTTGGCCCCTGGAGGACAAGCAGGTTGTGCTCCCAGCACAGCCAGAAAACTGACCATGAGATGGATGTGCTTTCATGTCTAGCATGGTCAGTCTGAAATAGGAAAGCATGGGGACTGGCAGGATCACCAGGTATTCCACACAAAGGAAGCAATACAAAGACAACAGGTTACTTTTTAACACAAGTACATGGTACAACAGACACATATCAGGAATATGAAATGTAGGGGTAACTTATTTTTTAAAGGAAATTTAAATGGCTGTCATTGTTTACCTCCTTCTGAAAGTAGAAATTTGGACAGTTGTGGAGACAACATGGACTCTCGTGGTACGGTATAAACTTACAACAGTCAATTTACAAAAATATATAAAAATTTATTATACACAAATACACACATCATAAAAAGCCTTCAATAGTAGATAAATTACATTGGATGCTGCTAATCAAGGTGCATCCACTTGTCTGACACAAAGTGGAAGAACTTATAGATAGATAGATAGATAGATAGATAGATAGATAGATAGATAGATAGATAGCGAGAGAAAAAGCATATAGAATCAAAAACTCATAACTAATAACCAACCTTTATGGTATATTGTCATGCATCTTCAATCAATAAAGATAGAGTCTAATATGCCCCTCAGTTTATCCCTCAACATTAAGGATTAGGCCCATGTGACTCACATTGATAGAATATTATAGTTTCCTTCTTTCACCTTGATCTACCTCTATAAAAAGGTGTCACTGGGCTATTTGTCACACTGTACCAAAATTTCCAGCAAGGTCATCATTTTCTAAAATTCAGTATGACATTGTGGCCAAAGTTTCAATGTCTTTTCTCCCAAGCCCTGTGCATAAAACAGTTATTTAACATGGGAGGGAACATGTACTGTCGTCTAAGCATAAATCTCTATGGGAATACACAAGTGGCTGACCAAACTGTATTTTGTAATTTGTATTGAACGGAGAAAGTTGGAATGTTAGCACTTCAATGCCACAAGTTTCTAATATCCTGTACCAAATATATTTTGGCACATAAGAGCCGGTTCACACGGGGGCGACTTGTCAGGCGACCTAGCCGCCTGACAAGTCGCCTCCCGTTCTGTACAATGGAACCGTTCTAATCGGAGCGACGCAAGTCGCTCCGACTTAGAAGAAAGGTTCCAGTACTACTTCGGGGGCGACTTGCATAGACTTCTATACAGAAGTCATCTTGCAAGTCGCCCCCGGCAGTCGTGTGCAGGTCGCCTCGGTGAGGCGACCTGCAAGTCGTGCCGCGTCTAGTGTGAACCGGCACTAAGGCATCACTGATAAAAGTAGAGAAATCTCCCCAAAGGAGCCAGAATACAAAGCTTGCAACATTTATCCATCTTACTAAAAAGATGCAAATGTTTGTTTCATCTGATTTCTGATCCAACAGGTGACAGAAATGAGTGCAAATCTACAAAAAGGGACACAGACAGCAACAATAATCAGAGGTTCTAACCATTTCAAAAGAAAGAAAGAAAGAAAAAAAAAAAAAAAACACACAACGCTAGGGAGGTCATAGAATGTGCAAGCAACCTTTCTGTGCTCCAGGCGACCCATATGGTAGCACCAACTGGTAACCATTAGGAAGAGGGGATGCTGCAGGGACATAAATTGGGCTGATGTTACTAGCAAAAGTCAGCAAAAACAAACACAAAGCATTAAATACAATTACAAGGTAGCAGCACAAATCATCCATGGCTTCAATGGTTGCTACGGGATGTTTGTCCTTAAAAATGGTGTAGCAAAGTCAATAGCATAAAATTACGGGTATACAACACAAAGACTTGCCATTGCCCTACATAAACAATTAATGAAACAACTTAACAAGCTGCCACTAAATAAACCCTTCAAATATCGAGTTAAAAAAAAAAAAAAAAAAAACAACAAAACACCACATTTTGAACTTGGACTTTGCCACACAAGATGCAGAGTATGGCAATTCACAAAGAGGAACAATCATTTGAAAGAAGGAATCTAGAACGCTGCATTTACGGTAATTAACGGTGCATCAGGAGCAATTAATAAAATAAAGCCAGCAACAGCATGCATCCAGCACTACCAAAGTATGTGCTCTGCAACATTTTTAATTAAAATGAAGTTCCGATAATTAGTACAATTCATTAAACAATTTATTACCAAAAAGAAAAGAATAATGCTTCATTTAATCTTAAGGTCTTGATTTAATCAACAATGCCAAAGTATTAACATGAAAAGGAATAGCTAAAAAGAGGATTTTTGGAGATGAAAGATCGTAAGCAAGACATTTTTGAAAATAAAAAGCGCGTGCAACTAGGGCTTAGATTTATACAAATATATAAACAAGTCAATGAATGTAGGATAGAAAATTTTAATGTGATTATCGTTGCCATTTATAAAATAAGAAGCACCATTTACTTACAAATCAATCAAGCATAAAAAAATAACTGCTGAATCCAAAAGAGTTGCAGAATATAAGCAACAAAGGTTAAAATACAACTATAGGTGAAATGTAAGAAATCAGTTTGTAAAACTAGAACTACTATTAAATGTAATTGTCACCTTTACTTTTGTCTATTCATGAAGACCTCAATCAGAGGCCCCTGTACTGTAATGGCATCCACAGGGGCGGAGAAGAACTCCTGGAATTAGGCAAGTATAAGAAACAAACCCTACACACACGCTCAGCAAGAAACTACAGGTGAAGTGGTGTGGAGAGACAAAAAAAGGTTTGCAGAGAAAGACAGTAGTTGTGGTTAGTCCATCCAACTAGACTTGCTCATTAAAGTGATTATAAAGGCTTGTGCTTTTATTAAAATGAATATAAAGCATTAAAATATTAAACCGTGGCAGTTTAAAAAAAATAAAAAATAAAAAAAAACACCTCTAAAGGCAATTGTATGTAGTAATTTGCTAGTGTGCATCGTATACTAGCACATTATGAAATACTTACTTAAGAACGGAGCCCTCCAGTGGCGCACTGTCACTGCTGAGGGGGGCTGACATCTTCTTCCGAACTTTCTTCTGGGTTCGTGGGCTCCGGCGGTGTGAGTGGCCGGACCTGCAATGATGTCACTCCTGCACATGCGCACAGGAGCCCTCAGTTCCAGGATGAATCTCTGAAGGTTCGGCACAGTATGCCAGACCTTAAGTACCTCCCACCCGGCCACCGCACATATACGGCCGGGTGAGCGCTTCCTCCTGAGTGGACGTTCAGGAACGTCCCTCAGAAGGGGGAGAATCGTGCCCACACAGCAGCGCGTTCCCAATGCGCTTGTGTCACCCGGACACGGCGCATCTTCAATCAGCAAGAGGACTCTGTGAATGGCCCTCCTGATCACATGACAGCTTGAGAAGAATGGAGAGGACGATTTGGGTGATATTTGGAGACAAGATTGGTGATGTAGCTCGGGGCAGAGTTGTGAATGGCTTTGTATGTTGTGGTTAGTATTTTGAATTTAATTTGCTGGGTGATTGGGAGCCAGTGTAGGGATTGGAGGAGAGGAGTAAGCAGACACTGAGCGTTTGGTAAGGTGTATAAGTCTAGCAGCAGGATTCATGATAGACTGAAGAGGGGATAGCCTATGGAGAGGCAGACCAATGAGAAGGGAGTTGCAATAGTCAAGGAGAGAGATAACAAGGGAGTGAATGAGGAGCTTGGTGGTTTCATTTGTTAAAAAGGGGCGGATTTTAGAGATGTTACGGAGTTGAATTCTACAAACTTTTGACAACGATTGGATTTGAGGCTGAAATGACAAGTCAAAGTCTAGGATTACACCTAGTACCGTGGCGTGAAGGGAGGGACTGATTATTGCATTGTTGATTTTGATGGAAAAGTTATGGAGGGGGGCACGGGCTGGGGGGAATATTAATAGCTCAGTTTTAGAGAGATTTAGTTTAAGGAAGTGGTGCGACATCCATGCTGATAAGTCAGTTAGTAAGTTAGTAATGCTAGAGGAGACTGAAGTATGAGTGAGGTGAGGAGTAGACAGATAGATTTGGGTATTATCAGCGTATAAGTGTTATTGGAAGCCGTGGGTTGTTATTAAGTGACCAAGGGAGGAGGTGTTGATAGAGAAGAGAAGGGGTCCAAGAACAGAGCCTTGGGGACAGCCACAGAAAGGGGCAATGGAGAGGAGGTGACAGAGTTGTAGGTGACACTGAAGGAGCACTGTGATAAATAGGCAGAGAACCAGGATAGAGCAGAATCTTGGAGGCCAAGGGAATGTAGTTTATTGAAAAGGAGTGGGTGGTGAAAAGTATCAAAGGCCGCAGAGAGGTCAAGTATTAGGAGTATGGAGTACTCGCTGTTGGTTTTAGTAGTTAGTAAATCGTTAGTGAGTTTTA